>NC_091305.1:13768164-13783164 GCF_038502225.1 Cherax quadricarinatus | reverse complement strand
GTAGGGGATCGGATGGTGGTGATGGATGTTGGGGTGTTGGCGGGGAGGTGAGGAGGTAGGGGATCGGGTGGTGGTGATGGATGTTGGGGTGTAGGTGGGGAGGTGAGGTGGTAGGGGATCGGGTGGTGGTGATGGATGTTGGGGTGTTGGTGGGGAGGTGAGGTGGTAGGGGATCGGGTGGTGGTGATGGATGTTGGGTTGTTGGTGGGGAGGTGAGGTGGCAGGGGATCGGGTGGTGGAGATGGATGTTGGGGTGGTGGTGGGGAGGTGGGGTGGTAGGGGATCGGGTGGTGGTGGATGTTGGGGTGTTGGTGGGGAGGTGAGGTGGTAGGGTATCGGTTGGTGGTGATGGATGTTGGTTTGGTGGTGGGGAGGGGGGGTGGTAGGGGATCTGGTGGTGGTGATGGATGTTGGGGTGGTGGCGGGGAGGTGGGGTGGTAGGGGATCGGGTGGTGGGGTGGTGGGGTGGTAGGGGATCGGGTGGTGGGGTGGTGGGGTGGTAGGGGATCGGGTGGTGGGGTGGTGGGGTGGTAGGGGATCGGGTGGTGGGGTGGTGGGGTGGTAGGGGACCGGGTGGTGGGGTGGTGGGGTGGTAGGGGAGCGGGTGGTGGGGTGGTGGGGTGGTGGGGTGGTGGGGTGGTGGGGTGGTGGGGTGGTGGGGTGGTGGGGTGGTGGGTGTGGTAGGGGATCGGGTGGTGGGGTGGTGGGGTGGTGGGGGTGGTAGGGGATCGGGTGGGGGTGACGTCATGTTCTACGTAAAAAATAGTGACCATCTACAGTGTGTTGCTAACATTAAGATTTAGATTTTGCCGTCCACCGAAGCGGCTAGTTTATGTTGCCCTCCCTCACCCCCCCACCCCACCCCACCCCACGCTGTCTATCATGTCACTGGGATGTGATGCTGTCTATCATGTCACTGAGATGTGATGCTGTCTATCATGTCACTGGGATGTGATGCTGTCTATCATGTCACTGGGATGTGATGCTGTCTATCATGTCACTGGGATGTGATGCTGTCTATCATGTCACTGGGGTGTGATGCTGTCTATCATGTCACTGGGATGTGATGCTGTCTATCATGTCACTGAGGTGTGATGCTGTCTATCATGTCACTGGGATGTGATGCTGTCTATCATGTCACTGGGATGTGATGCTGTCTATCATGTCACTGGGGTGTGACGCTATCATGCCACTGGGGTGTGACGCTGTCTCTCATGTCACCGTGATGTGACGCTGTCTATCATGTCACTGAGATGTGATGCTGATATCATGTCACTGGGGTGTGACGCTATCATGTCACTGGGGCGTGACGCTGTCTATCATGTCACTGGGGTGTGACGCTATCATGTCACTGGGGCGTAACGCTGTCTATCATGTCACTGGGATGTGACGCTGTCTATCATGTCACTGAGATGTGATGGTGTCTATCATGTCACTGGGGTGTGACGCTATCATGTCTCTGGGGTGTCAACCTGAGCTGCGAGACTTCAGTAGTGTCAACCTGAGCTGGGAGACTTCAATAGTGTCAACCTGAGCTGGGAGACTTCAATAGTGTCAACCTGAGCTGTGAGACTTCAATAGTGTCAACCTGAGCTGGGAGACTTCAATAGTGTCAACCTGAGCTGGGAGACTTCAATAGTGTCAACCTGAGCTGGGAGACTTCAGTAGTGTCAACCTGAGCTGGGAGACTTCAGTAGTGTCAACCTGAGCTGGGAGACTTCAGTAGTGTCAACCTGAGCTGGGAGACTTCAATAGTGTCAACATGAGCTGGGAGACTTCAGTAGTGTCAACCTGAGCTGGGAGACTTCAGTAGTGTCAACCTGAGCTGGGAGACTTCAGTAGTGTCAACCTGAGCTGGGAGACTTCAGTAGTGTCAACCTGAGCTGCGAGACTTCAGTAGTGTCAACCTGAGGTGGGAGACTTCAGTAGTGTCAACCTGAGCTGGGAGACTTCAGTAGTGTCAACCTGAGGTGGGAGACTTCAGTAGTGTCAACCTGAGCTGGGAGACTTCAGTAGTGTCAACCTGAGCTGGGAGACTTCAGTAGTGTCAACCTGAGCTGGGAGACTTCAGTAGTGTCAACCTGAGCTGGGAGACTTCAGTAGTGTCAACCTGAGTTGGGAGACTTCAGTAGTGTCAACCTGAGCTGGGAGACTTCAGTAGTGTCAACCTGAGCTGGGAGACTTCAGTAGTGTCAACCTGAGGTGGGAGACTTCAGTAGTGTCAACCTGAGTTGGGAGACTTCAGTAGTGTCAACCTGAGCTGGGAGACTTCAGTAGTGTCAACCTGAGCTGGGAGACTTCAGTAGTGTCAACCTGAGGTGGGAGACTTCAGTAGTGTCAACCTGAGGTGGGAGACTTCAGTAGTGTCAACCTGAGGTGGGAGACTTCAGTAGTGTCAACCTGAGGTGGGAGACTTCAGTAGTGTCAACCTGAGGTGGGAGACTTCAGTAGTGTCAACCTGAGGTGGGAGACTTCAGTAGTGTCAACCTGAGGTGGGAGACTTCAGTAGTGTCAACCTGAGCTGGGAGACTTCAGTAGTGTCAACCTGAGGTGGGAGACTTCAGTAGTGTCAACCTGAGGTGGGAGACTTCAGTAGTGTCAACCTGAGCTGGGAGACTTCAGTAGTGTCAACCTGAGGTGGGAGACTTCAGTAGTGTCAACCTGAGGTGGGAGACTTCAGTAGTGTCAACCTGAGGTGGGAGACTTCAGTAGTGTCAACCTGAGGTAGGAGACTTCAGTAGTGTCAACCTGAGGTGGGAGACTTCAGTAGTGTCAACCTGAGGTGGGAGACTTCAGTAGTGTCAACCTGAGGTGGGAGACTTCAGTAGTGTCAACCTGAGGTGGGAGACTTCAGTAGTGTCAACCTGAGCTGGGAGACTTCAGTAGTGTCAACCTGAGGTGGGAGACTTCAGTAGTGTCAACCTGAGCTGGGAGACTTCAGTAGTGTCAACCTGAGGTGGGAGACTTCAGTAGTGTCAGCCTGAGGTGGGAGACTTCAGTAGTGTCAACCTGAGCTGGGAGACTTCAGTAGTGTCAACCTGAGCTGGGAGACTTCAGTAGTGTCAACCTGAGCTGGGAGACTTCAGTAGTGTCAACCTGAGGTGGGAGACTTCAGTAGTGTCAACCTGAGGTGGGAGACTTCAGTAGTGTCAGCCTGAGCTGGGAGACTTCAGTAGTGTCAACCTGAGCTGGGAGACTTCAGTAGTGTCAACCTGAGGTGGGAGACTTCAGTAGTGTCAACCTGAGGTGGGAGACTTCAGTAGTGTCAACCTGAGCTGGGAGACTTCAGTAGTGTCAACCTGAGGTGGGAGACTTCAGTAGTGTCAACCTGAGCTGGGAGACTTCAGTAGTGTCAACCTGAGGTGGGAGACTTCAGTAGTGTCAGCCTGAGGTGGGAGACTTCAGTAGTGTCAACCTGAGCTGGGAGACTTCAGTAGTGTCAACCTGAGCTGGGAGACTTCAGTAGTGTCAACCTGAGGTGGGAGACTTCAGTAGTGTCAACCTGAGGTGGGAGACTTCAGTAGTGTCAGCCTGAGCTGGGAGACTTCAGTAGTGTCAACCTGAGCTGGGAGACTTCAGTAGTGTCAACCTGAGCTGGGAGACTTCAGTAGTGTCAACCTGAGCTGGGAGACTTCAGTAGTGTCAACCTGAGGTGGGAGACTTCAGTAGTGTCAACCTGAGGTGGGAGATTTCAGTAGTGTCAGAATAGGGCTGGGAGACTTCAGTAGTGTCAACCTGAGCTGCGAGACTTCAGTAGTGTCAACCTGAGCTGCGAGACTTCAGTAGTGTCAACCTGAGGTGGGAGATTTCAGTAGTGTCAGCCTGAGCTGGGAGACTTCAGTAGTGTCAACCTGAGCTGGGAGACTTCAGTAGTGTCAACCTGAGCTGGGAGACTTCAGTAGTGTCAACCTGAGCTGCGAGACTTCAGTAGTGTCAACCTGAGGTGGGAGACTTCAGTAGTGTCAACCTGAGGTGGGAGACTTCAGTAGTGTCAACCTGAGCTGGGAGACTTCAGTAGTGTCAACCTGAGCTGCGAGACTTCAGTAGTGTCAACCTGAGCTGGGAGACTTCAGTAGTGTCAACCTGAGGTGGGAGACTTCAGTAGTGTCAACCTGAGGTGGGAGACTTCAGTAGTGTCAACCTGAGCTGGGAGACTTCAGTAGTGTCAACCTGAGCTGGGAGACTTCAGTAGTGTCAACCTGAGCTGGGAGACTTCAGTAGTGTCAACCTGAGCTGGGAGACTTCAGTAGTGTCAACCTGAGGTGGGAGACTTCAGTAGTGTCAACCTGAGGTGGGAGACTTCAGTAGTGTCAACCTGAGCTGGGAGACTTCAGTAGTGTCAACCTGAGCTGCGAGACTTCAGTAGTGTCAACCTGAGGTGGGAGACTTCAGTAGTGTCAACCTGAGGTGGGAGACTTCAGTAGTGTCAACCTGAGCTGCGAGACTTCAGTAGTGTCAACCTGAGCTGCGAGACTTCAGTAGTGTCAACCTGAGGTGGGAGACTTCAGTAGTGTCAACCTGAGGTGGGAGACTTCAGTAGTGTCAACCTGAGGTGGGAGACTTCAGTAGTGTCAACCTGAGCTGGGAGACTTCAGTAGTGTCATCCTGAGCTGGGAGACTTCAGTAGTGTCAACCTGAGGTGGGAGACTTCAGTAGTGTCAGCCTGAGCTGGGAGACTTCAGTAGTGTCAACCTGAGCTGGGAGACTTCAGTAGTGTCAACCTGAGCTGCGAGACTTCAGTAGTGTCAACCTGAGGTGGGAGACTTCAGTAGTGTCAACCTGAGGTGGGAGACTTCAGTAGTGTCAACCTGAGGTGGGAGACTTCAGTAGTGTCAACCTGAGGTGGGAGACTTCAGTAGTGTCAACCTGAGGTGGGAGACTTCAGTAGTGTCAACCTGAGGTGGGAGACTTCAGTAGTGTCAACCTGAGGTGGCAGACTTCAGTAGTGTCAACCTGAGCTGGGAGACTTCAGTAGTGTCAACCTGAGGTGGGAGACTTCAGTAGTGTCAACCTGAGGTGGGAGACTTCAGTAGTGTCAACCTGAGGTGGGAGACTTCAGTAGTGTCAACCTGAGGTGGGAGACTTCAGTAGTGTCAACCTGAGGTGGGAGACTTCAGTAGTGTCAACCTGAGCTGGGAGACTTCAGTAGTGTCAACCTGAGGTGGGAGACTTCAGTAGTGTCAACCTGAGGTGGGAGACTTCAGTAGTGTCAACCTGAGGTGGGAGACTTCAGTAGTGTCAACCTGAGGTGGGAGACTTCAGTAGTGTCAACCTGAGCTGGGAGACTTCAGTAGTGTCAACCTGAGGTGGGAGACTTCAGTAGTGTCAACCTGAGGTGGGAGACTTCAGTAGTGTCAACCTGAGGTGGGAGACTTCAGTAGTGTCAACCTGAGCTGGGAGACTTCAGTAGTGTCAACCTGAGGTGGGAGACTTCAGTAGTGTCAACCTGAGCTGGGAGACTTCAGTAGTGTCAACCTGAGGTGGGAGACTTCAGTAGTGTCAACCTGAGGTGGGAGACTTCAGTAGTGTCAACCTGAGGTGGGAGACTTCAGTAGTGTCAACCTGAGGTGGGAGACTTCAGTAGTGTCAACCTGAGCTGGGAGACTTCAGTAGTGTCAACCTGAGGTGGGAGACTTCAGTAGTGTCAACCTGAGGTGGGAGACTTCAGTAGTGTCAACCTGAGGTGGGAGACTTCAGTAGTGTCAACCTGAGGTGGGAGACTTCAGTAGTGTCAACCTGAGGTGGGAGACTTCAGTAGTGTCAACCTGAGCTGGGAGACTTCAGTAGTGTCAACCTGAGGTGGGAGACTTCAGTAGTGTCAACCTGAGGTGGGAGACTTCAGTAGTGTCAACCTGAGGTGGCAGACTTCAGTAGTGTCAACCTGAGGTGGGAGACTTCAGTAGTGTCAACCTGAGGTGGGAGACTTCAGTAGTGTCAACCTGAGGTGGGAGACTTCAGTAGTGTCAACCTGAGGTGGGAGACTTCAGTAGTGTCAACCTGAGGTGGGAGACTTCAGTAGTGTCAACCTGAGCTGGGAGACTTCAGTAGTGTCAACCTGAGGTGGGAGACTTCAGTAGTGTCAACCTGAGGTGGGAGACTTCAGTAGTGTCAACCTGAGCTGGGAGACTTCAGTAGTGTCAACCTGAGGTGGGAGACTTCAGTAGTGTCAACCTGAGGTGGGAGACTTCAGTAGTGTCAACCTGAGGTGGGAGACTTCAGTAGTGTCAACCTGAGGTAGGAGACTTCAGTAGTGTCAACCTGAGGTGGGAGACTTCAGTAGTGTCAACCTGAGGTGGGAGACTTCAGTAGTGTCAACCTGAGGTGGGAGACTTCAGTAGTGTCAACCTGAGGTGGGAGACTTCAGTAGTGTCAACCTGAGCTGGGAGACTTCAGTAGTGTCAACCTGAGGTGGGAGACTTCAGTAGTGTCAACCTGAGCTGGGAGACTTCAGTAGTGTCAACCTGAGGTGGGAGACTTCAGTAGTGTCAGCCTGAGGTGGGAGACTTCAGTAGTGTCAACCTGAGCTGGGAGACTTCAGTAGTGTCAACCTGAGCTGGGAGACTTCAGTAGTGTCAACCTGAGCTGGGAGACTTCAGTAGTGTCAACCTGAGGTGGGAGACTTCAGTAGTGTCAACCTGAGGTGGGAGACTTCAGTAGTGTCAGCCTGAGCTGGGAGACTTCAGTAGTGTCAACCTGAGCTGGGAGACTTCAGTAGTGTCAACCTGAGGTGGGAGACTTCAGTAGTGTCAACCTGAGGTGGGAGACTTCAGTAGTGTCAACCTGAGCTGGGAGACTTCAGTAGTGTCAACCTGAGGTGGGAGACTTCAGTAGTGTCAACCTGAGCTGGGAGACTTCAGTAGTGTCAACCTGAGGTGGGAGACTTCAGTAGTGTCAGCCTGAGGTGGGAGACTTCAGTAGTGTCAACCTGAGCTGGGAGACTTCAGTAGTGTCAACCTGAGCTGGGAGACTTCAGTAGTGTCAACCTGAGGTGGGAGACTTCAGTAGTGTCAACCTGAGGTGGGAGACTTCAGTAGTGTCAGCCTGAGCTGGGAGACTTCAGTAGTGTCAACCTGAGCTGGGAGACTTCAGTAGTGTCAACCTGAGCTGGGAGACTTCAGTAGTGTCAACCTGAGCTGGGAGACTTCAGTAGTGTCAACCTGAGGTGGGAGACTTCAGTAGTGTCAACCTGAGGTGGGAGATTTCAGTAGTGTCAGAATAGGGCTGGGAGACTTCAGTAGTGTCAACCTGAGCTGCGAGACTTCAGTAGTGTCAACCTGAGCTGCGAGACTTCAGTAGTGTCAACCTGAGGTGGGAGATTTCAGTAGTGTCAGCCTGAGCTGGGAGACTTCAGTAGTGTCAACCTGAGCTGGGAGACTTCAGTAGTGTCAACCTGAGCTGGGAGACTTCAGTAGTGTCAACCTGAGCTGCGAGACTTCAGTAGTGTCAACCTGAGGTGGGAGACTTCAGTAGTGTCAACCTGAGGTGGGAGACTTCAGTAGTGTCAACCTGAGCTGGGAGACTTCAGTAGTGTCAACCTGAGCTGCGAGACTTCAGTAGTGTCAACCTGAGCTGGGAGACTTCAGTAGTGTCAACCTGAGGTGGGAGACTTCAGTAGTGTCAACCTGAGGTGGGAGACTTCAGTAGTGTCAACCTGAGCTGGGAGACTTCAGTAGTGTCAACCTGAGCTGGGAGACTTCAGTAGTGTCAACCTGAGCTGGGAGACTTCAGTAGTGTCAACCTGAGCTGGGAGACTTCAGTAGTGTCAACCTGAGGTGGGAGACTTCAGTAGTGTCAACCTGAGGTGGGAGACTTCAGTAGTGTCAACCTGAGCTGGGAGACTTCAGTAGTGTCAACCTGAGCTGCGAGACTTCAGTAGTGTCAACCTGAGGTGGGAGACTTCAGTAGTGTCAACCTGAGGTGGGAGACTTCAGTAGTGTCAACCTGAGCTGCGAGACTTCAGTAGTGTCAACCTGAGCTGCGAGACTTCAGTAGTGTCAACCTGAGGTGGGAGACTTCAGTAGTGTCAACCTGAGGTGGGAGACTTCAGTAGTGTCAACCTGAGGTGGGAGACTTCAGTAGTGTCAACCTGAGCTGGGAGACTTCAGTAGTGTCAACCTGAGCTGGGAGACTTCAGTAGTGTCAACCTGAGGTGGGAGACTTCAGTAGTGTCAGCCTGAGCTGGGAGACTTCAGTAGTGTCAACCTGAGCTGGGAGACTTCAGTAGTGTCAACCTGAGCTGCGAGACTTCAGTAGTGTCAACCTGAGCTGGGAGACTTCAGTAGTGTCAACCTGAGGTGGGAGACTTCAGTAGTGTCAACCTGAGGTGGGAGACTTCAGTAGTGTCAACCTGAGGTGGGAGACTTCAGTAGTGTCAACCTGAGGTGGGAGACTTCAGTAGTGTCAACCTGAGGTGGGAGACTTCAGTAGTGTCAACCTGAGGTGGCAGACTTCAGTAGTGTCAACCTGAGCTGGGAGACTTCAGTAGTGTCAACCTGAGGTGGGAGACTTCAGTAGTGTCAACCTGAGGTGGGAGACTTCAGTAGTGTCAACCTGAGGTGGGAGACTTCAGTAGTGTCAACCTGAGGTGGGAGACTTCAGTAGTGTCAACCTGAGGTGGGAGACTTCAGTAGTGTCAACCTGAGCTGGGAGACTTCAGTAGTGTCAACCTGAGGTGGGAGACTTCAGTAGTGTCAACCTGAGGTGGGAGACTTCAGTAGTGTCAACCTGAGGTGGGAGACTTCAGTAGTGTCAACCTGAGGTGGGAGACTTCAGTAGTGTCAACCTGAGCTGGGAGACTTCAGTAGTGTCAACCTGAGGTGGGAGACTTCAGTAGTGTCAACCTGAGGTGGGAGACTTCAGTAGTGTCAACCTGAGGTGGGAGACTTCAGTAGTGTCAACCTGAGCTGGGAGACTTCAGTAGTGTCAACCTGAGGTGGGAGACTTCAGTATTGTCAACCTGAGCTGGGAGACTTCAGTAGTGTCAACCTGAGGTGGGAGACTTCAGTAGTGTCAACCTGAGGTGGGAGACTTCAGTAGTGTCAACCTGAGGTGGGAGACTTCAGTAGTGTCAACCTGAGGTGGGAGACTTCAGTAGTGTCAACCTGAGCTGGGAGACTTCAGTAGTGTCAACCTGAGGTGGGAGACTTCAGTAGTGTCAACCTGAGGTGGGAGACTTCAGTAGTGTCAACCTGAGGTGGGAGACTTCAGTAGTGTCAACCTGAGGTGGGAGACTTCAGTAGTGTCAACCTGAGGTGGGAGACTTCAGTAGTGTCAACCTGAGGTGGGAGACTTCAGTAGTGTCAACCTGAGGTGGGAGACTTCAGTAGTGTCAACCTGAGCTGGGAGACTTCAGTAGTGTCAACCTGAGCTGCGAGACTTCAGTAGTGTCAACCTGAGGTGGGAGACTTCAGTAGTGTCAACCTGAGCTGGGAGACTTCAGTAGTGTCAACCTGAGGTGGGAGACTTCAGTAGTGTCAACCTGAGGTGGGAGACTTCAGTAGTGTCAACCTGAGGTGGGAGACTTCAGTAGTGTCAACCTGAGGTGGGAGACTTCAGTAGTGTCAACCTGAGCTGGGAGACTTCAGTAGTGTCAACCTGAGCTGGGAGACTTCAGTAGTGTCAACCTGAGGTGGGAGACTTCAGTAGTGTCAACCTGAGGTGGGAGACTTCAGTAGTGTCAACCTGAGGTGGGAGACTTCAGTAGTGTCAACCTGAGCTGGGAGACTTCAGTAGTGTCAACCTGAGCTGGGAGACTTCAGTAGTGTCAACCTGAGGTGGGAGACTTCAGTAGTGTCAACCTGAGGTGGGAGACTTCAGTAGTGTCAACCTGAGCTGGGAGACTTCAGTAGTGTCAACCTGAGGTGGGAGACTTCAGTAGTGTCAACCTGAGGTGGGAGACTTCAGTAGTGTCAACCTGAGGTGGGAGACTTCAGTAGTGTCAACCTGAGGTGGGAGACTTCAGTAGTGTCAACCTGAGCTGGGAGACTTCAGTAGTGTCAACCTGAGGTGGGAGACTTCAGTAGTGTCAACCTGAGCTGGGAGACTTCAGTAGTGTCAACCTGAGGTGGGAGACTTCAGTAGTGTCAACCTGAGGTGGGAGACTTCAGTAGTGTCAACCTGAGCTGGGAGACTTCAGTAGTGTCAACCTGAGCTGCGAGACTTCAGTAGTGTCAACCTGAGGTGGGAGACTTCAGTAGTGTCAACCTGAGCTGCGAGACTTCAGTAGTGTCAACCTGAGGTGGGAGACTTCAGTAGTGTGGTGCACCATGTGTTCAACAACCACAGCAGCGTCATGATTTCCTTCCAGCAGAGCTGAAGTTACTGTTACTTGGGAATAACCATCCCTCAGAATGGTCACTAAAAGCTGGGTGGGTGAGAACTCGGGGGTTGCCCACGCCCACGACGTCGGCAACGGCGTGGGTAGGGAATGGGAGGGGGTTACCCACTCTTGCGACTCCAACAGCGGCGTCGGTGAGAAAATAGAATCCTTCAGTTTTCACCTATATTTTCTGTTACCAAGTCAGCAGCAGAATATTGGAACGTAGAGCCCCGCGTGCACGCTCTCTCTCTCTCTCTCTCTCTCTCTCTCTCTCTCTCTCTCTCTCTCTCTCTCTCTCTCTCTCTCTCTCTCTCTGTCTCTCTCTCTCTTTTCTCTCTCTCTTTCTCTATGTATCTCGCCACACACACACACACACACACACATACACACACACACACACGCACACACCCACACACACACACACACACACACACACACACACACACACACACACACATACACACACACACAGATACACACACGCAGATACACACACGCAGATACACACACGCAGATGCACACACAGATACACACACAGATACACACACACACACACACACACACACACACACACACACACACACACACACACACACACACACACACACACACACACACACACATACACACACACACAGATACACACACGCAGATACACACACGCAGATACACACACGCAGATGCACACACAGATACACACACAGATACACACACACACACACACACACACACACACACACACACACACACACACACACACACACACACACACACACACACACACACACACACACACATATATATATATATATATATATATATATATATATATATATATATATATATGCAAAACAACCACTCTGAAAGAATAGAGAAATTCCAAGCGCTTTCGTGACTACTCACAGTGAGTAGTCACGAAAGCGCTTGGAATTTCTCTATTCTTTCAGAGTGGTTGTTTTGCATATTCTGAAATCACCTGTTTACTGTGATCTTATTGCATATATATATATATATATATATATATATATATATATATATATATATATATATATATATATATATATATATATATATATATATATATATATATATATATATATATCATGCCGAATAGGTAAAACTTGCTATTTCGGCTTAAATAGAAACGCTCTTCTTCCCGAATAATGAAAGAAAAAATTGTGTATGCAATAATTTCGCAAAAATCATTCTGAACCTAGCAAAAATAATATATTTTATTGTGTTTGTTTATTGTTAAATTACTGTAAACTTATCTAAAATATATTTAGTTGAATTAGGCTAATTTAAATTGCACTTGTTATAATAAGGTTAGGTAAGTTTTCTAAGGTTCTTTTGGTACAAAATTATTAATTTTCACATTAATATAAATAAAGAAAATATGTTAGTCCTGGTTCTACTGTGAAGTAATGTGTTCATAATCTCATTACAGACTTAATTTAAAATGTAGTTATAAATGGATCACCTCAAAAACTAACCTGGAATCGTGTTTATAACCTTAATCCACTTTTGTTGAAACAAAGATTTCTCTTCCTGTCTGTTTAATTATTAGCAGAACACGAGAGGCGTGGCAGACTGGCAGTCAGTGCCGTGTTAAATTGTACGTCAGTGACGGTGTCAAGTCCTGGACGGCTGGGCAGTGTTTTACAATATTTATGCTGTGCTACTCGCATCACCGGTGTCTGTTTTATCTAGTCCAAATAAAATGAGTCACAATCAAGGCAAGGTTTGCCAGGAAACAGGACAAGTGTTTCCTGATGCGGGTGTTAGTTATATGACGACCCGTCTCTGTAGCTTTTAGTTATCTGACCGAGACTTTCCGCTGGCTTACCCGTCCACCACTTTAAAAATTACGGTTACGATAATAACCATTTAATGGCGACAAAGATTCCTGTAAACACTGTAAGGGAATGTGGTGCATTTTTTTAAACAATTAATCCTGGGTATATTAACGATGGGTGAGGAATAAGACAAAAAAAATAAATTACCTGGTTTGATGAGGGAATTAACACAAGTGTCTGTGTTGAATTTTTTGCGTATTTATATGAGCAAGAAATAAAATATTCAGGGTACTGTTGTTTAACAACAATCTCGTAAATTTTCTCTCATCGCAATATTCAGGATGTCGGAGACGCACAACATGCGGGAAACATTGATGAAAACACTTGAGTGTTTTGCTCTCAACGAATGATTTGAATAATAATAAACATGTGAGGTGACCTTCGTGGACTTCCTGTACACAGTCAACATGAAGCCTCTCCAGCAGTGGTGTGTATACTCCTGTAAAAACTATGGCAAGTACCAATCCTGTTCAGCTTCCATTGTGAAATTAAGTGATGAGACACACACTGGTTTAACCTCGGGGGGATATATATATATATATATATATATATATATATATATATATATATATATATATATATATATATATATATATATATATATATATATATATATATATATATACACATATCATGGATGATGGACTGACCACATCATCTAACTTCTCCACTGCTGTTGTCATCCTATACATTCGACTGATGAAGCCTGCTGTGTAGTAGTTACGTTTCGTAATAAAGATACCTGACAGTTGCACATGTGTCTAACTTTTCTACTTGTCGGTGTTGAATAGCGTTATCATATTTGCAGACAGCTTCTGGACTCATGTACTGGCTCAGATAGAGGGCTGCTTAGCAGATGTTTCCTCAAAGTTGTAATGTTCTGAATTCAAATTGGCGCACAGAGAGTTTATCACTTCGATCTATGAACACCTTCACCTGCCTGATGTACACCGAAGTCAGGTCCTTTCCGAAGTCAGGTCAGGCTCCACTAAATGACCTGAACCGCTTGGCTGAACACGAGGCTATCAACCAGCAGGGCTGTCTCGTCACCTGAGGCACCTAAAGGAAGCAGTTGTTGGTTTCTTTGACGATCACGTCGAGACTTCCATCAAGGAAGACATGTTGATCCGGGGGGGAGGGGTTAGAGAACCCTGCCAGCAGCACAGCGCCACGAAGACGCCGGCAGATAGACACTGAAAACCGGCAGGGCACCTGAAGATAGCCACACTGAGAACCAATACATAGCAGCAAGTAGAGAACTACGCTGAGAGCCAGCAGAAAGCTGCATATACACAAACACAAAACAAAACCACAAACGCGTTAATGAGCTGTTTTTAACCTCAATTAATGGAGTTGATATTCTAATTAACCGAAATATCAGGTAAATTCCTTCGAGTTTTTGTTTAGTAGTTGGGCGAGGAGGGGGGGACAGGGGGGTGAGGAGAGGAAGGGGAGAGGGAGGGGGAGAGGGAGGGAGGGAGAGAGAAAAGTTCAGGGGAAGCGGAGGAGAAAAAAAAAAGAGTGTTAGCGACCCAACCCAATGCACAACCTCGCCAATTAAAACTTTACAAAAGCAGGTTTAATTCAGTAGCAGTCATCCTTCTTAATTACGCAGAGATATGTTTAGATCGGCTTTTGTGTTCCGTGTTCTTTTCGTGTTATTGTGTAGAGTTAGTTGCTCGCTCGTTCGCCTGCATAACAAGTGGAGTGTGTCGAGACACTCAAAAAAAAAAAAAAAAAAAAAAAAAAAAACAGACAAGCGCTGAAACTGCGCTTATATTAAAAGGAGAAGCGCTGAAGTTTTTAAGTTTGATCTGAGAAAGACGATCAGAAATACACCTGGAAATGCTACTGAATCTTCCTGTGTCTACACACATAATCCTTCATCTCCAAATCTGCAATCATATACGTTTGTTTCTCACTACACATACACACATAAATCATATAAATTTCTTTATCTCAATACGTACATCACATACATTTCTTTCTTACAACACACATACACATACATCATATACATTTCCTTCTCTTCATTTATACATTATACACATTTACTTCTCCCCACAAACATACACCATATACACTTCCTTCTCCCCACAAACATACATCATACACATTTCCTTCTCCCCACAAACATACATCATACACATTTACTTCTCCCCACAAACATACATCATATACACTTCCTTCTCCCCACAAACATTCATCATATACATTATTTCTAGTCGTCTCTCCAACAAGGTGATAAAACACGTGGATATTTCATTTGGCGGGGAGAATAATTTTTATTTCAATATTTGCCAAGAATTTCATGAAAAATGTTTTCATATCAACCGCAAAATTTTCGGACTCAAAAGTTTAGGCAGATTAGATATCTTTTTTTTTTTCAAATTTATCAATTTTTTTTATTTAGGTCAGATTTTTTTTCTTAATTCAGGATTTTTCTATTAATTTAATTTTTTTTATTAGGTCAGATATTTTTAATTTTTATTGAATTATTTAGATATTTGCGTTAGCTTGAATATTTTTAATTCATTTTTTGTTGAAAAAATTTGTTTGCTATTAGTTTAGATTGGATTTGTTGAGTTAATGATTTAGGTTATTGTTCATATTAGTTATATCAGGTTATTTCTTAGTAAATTTAAATTGTTAGTGAATACTGGTGGCAAAGTACTCTGTATGATGTGTATGATGTGTATGGTGTGTATGATGTGTATGATATGTATGATGTATATGGTGTGTATGATGTGTATGATGTGTATGATGTGTATGATGTGTATGGTGAGTATGGTGTGTATGATGTGTATGGTGTTTATGGTGTGTATG
>NC_091305.1:13755664-13763164 GCF_038502225.1 Cherax quadricarinatus | reverse complement strand
GTGTGGCACAAACCTGGCCAGTGGGGCACCAACTTGGTCAGTGTGGCACAAACCTGGCCAGTGCGGCACCAACTTGGCCAGTGTGGCACAAACCTGGCCAGTATGGCACAAACCTGGCCAGTGTGGCACCAACTTGGCCAGTGTGGCACCAACTTGGCCAGTGGGGCACCAACAATTACTTTAACATTTACTCATCAAATGAAGGGAAAAAAGTCTGGCGTTATTTAGGATCATCGAGATAAGGATGTTGTGCCAGAACAAAAATGTTGGGTAGAAAATGTTATTAAATGTTAAATGAACAATTATGAACCTCATTCTCACTGGAATTGAAGTTTTAAATGTGAGTTTGTGAGTGTTTGTGTGTGTGTGCACGCGCGCGTGAATGTGTGTGTGTGTGTGTGTGTGTGTGTGTGTGTGTGTGTGTGTGTGTGTGTGTGTGTGTGTGTGTGTGTTTGTGTGTTTGTAGTCCCAGCTCGCGGCTCCGCCTCTTCGCTGGTCGGTACTAGGTCTAATCCTTGCTCCATGAGCTTTGTCGTACCTCTTTTTAAAGCTATGTATGGTTCCTGCCTCTCTTTCGAAACTGTTCCACTTCCTGACAACTCTGTGGCTGAAGAAATACTTCCTAACATCCCTGTGACTCATCTGAGTTTTCAACATCCAGTTCTGATCCCTTGTTGCTGTGTCACATCTCTGTTCCTGTCTACCTTGTTAATTCCTATCAGTATTTTATATATAGTTATCATGTTCCCCCTATCCGTCCTGTCGTCCAGTGTCGTCTAGTTGATTTCCCTTAACCTCTCCTCGTAGGACATACCCCATAGCTCCGGAACTAGTCTTGTTGCAACCCTTTGCACATTCTCTAATTACTTGACGTGCTTGACCAGGTGTGGGTTTCAAGCTGGTGCACATTGATCTGACATACACGGTGTTCAGAATCTTGAACAATTCCTTATTGAGATGTCGAAAAGCTATTCGTCAGTATGCTGCAGTAGTTATTTGGTTGATGTGCGCCTCAGGAGATGTGCTCGGCATTATATTCACCCCAAGATCCTTTTCCTTGAGTGAAATTTGCAGTCTTTGGCCCACTAGACTGTACTCCGTCTGCGGTCTTCTTTGCCCTTCCCCAATCTTCATGACTTTGCACTTCGTTGGGTTAAACTCCAGTGTGTATGTGTGTGTAAGTGAATATTGCTCGCTGCGGGAGTCTAGGTCCAGCTCCTGGACCCGTCGCTTAACATTATTTTACTGGTTGCACAAGCTTCCTGCCTCAAGAACTTGTCGTGCCTGTCCTTGAAACTGGGTATGGTGATTACATCCACCGTCTCTTTATTTAAGTCATTCCACTTCCTGCTGAAGCAGTACTTCGTAAAACACACACACACACACACACACACACACACACACACACACACACACACACACACACACACACACACACACACACACACACACACACACACACACACACACACACACACACACACACACACACACACTGAGGGGTGCCTGAGGCATGGAAGACAGCAAATGTAGTCCCAATCTTTAAAAAAGGAGACAGACATGAAGCATTAAACTACAGACCAGTGTCACTGACATGTATAGTATGGAAAATCTGGAGAAGATTATCAGGAGAAGAGTGGTGGAACACCTAGAAAGGAATGATCTCATCAACAGCAGCCAGCATGGTTTCAGGGACAGGAAATCCTGTGTCACAAACCTACTGGAGTTCTATGACATGGTGACAGCAGTAACAAGAGAAAGAGAGGGGGGGGTGGGTGGATTGCATTTTCTTGGACTGCAAGAAGGCGTTTGACACAGTTCCACACAAGAGATTGGTGCAAAAACTGGAGGACCAAGCAGGGGATAACAGGGAAAGGCACTACAATGGATCAGGAATACTTGTCAGGAAGACAGCAGCGAGTCATGGTACGTGGCGAGGTGTCAGAGTGGGACACCTGTGACCAGCGGGGTGGTCCCGCAGGGATCAGTCCTAGGACCAGTGCTGTTTCTGGTATTTGTGAACGACATGACGGAAGGAATAGACTCTGAGGTGGCCCTGTTTGCAGATGACGTGAAGTTGATGAAGAAGAATACACTCGATCGAAGACCAGGCAGAACTACAAAGGGATCTGGACAGGCTGCAGACCTGGTCAGCAATTGGCTCCTGGAGTTCAATCCCACCAAGTGCAAAGTCATGAAGATTGGGGAAGGGCAAAGAAGGCCGCAGACGGAGTACAGTCTAGGGGTCAGAGACTACAAACCAAACCTCATAAGGAAAAAAAGATCTTGGGGTGGAGTATAACACCAGGCACATCTCCTGAAGCGCACATCAACCAAATAACTGCTGCAGCATATGGGCGCCTAGCAAACCTCAGAACAGCATTCCGACATCTTAATAAAGGAATCGTTCAGGACCCTGTACACCGTATACGTTAGGCCCATATTGGAGTATGCGGCACCAGTTTGGAACCCACACCTAGCCAAGCACGTAAAGAAACTAGAAGAAAGTGCAAAGGTTTGCAACAAGACTAGTCCCAGAGCTAAGAGGTATGTCCTACGAGGAGAGGTTAAAGGGAAATCAACCTGACGACACTGGAGGACAGGAGAGATAGGGGGACATGATAACGACATACAAAATACTGAGAGGAATTGACAAGGTGGACAAAGACAGGATGTTCCAGAGGATTGGACAGTAACAAGGGGACACAGTTGGAAGCTGAAGACACAGATGAATCTACAGGGATGTTAGGAAGTATTTCTTCAGCCACAGAGTAGTCAGTAAGTGGAATAGTTTGGGAAGCGATGTAGTGGAGGCAGGATCCATACATAGCTTTAAGCAGAGGTATGATAAAGCTCACGGCTCAGGGAGAGTGACCTAGTAGCGATCAGTGAAGAGGCGGGGCCAGGAGCTCGGACTCGACCCCCGCAACCTCAACTAGGTGAGTACAACTAGGTGAGTACAGGTGTCCACTGACACACCGTGAATCTGCTATGGTTAGTGACACACATAAGTGCTATACATTTCTAGTTCAAGCTTTGTTGAGAGAGAGAGAGAGAGAGAGAGAGAGAGAGAGAGAGAGAGAGAGAGAGAGAAGAGAGAGGAAGAAAGAAAGAAAGAGAGAGAGAGAGAGAGAGAGAGAGAGAGAGAGAGAGAGAGAGTGAGAGAGAGAGAGAGAGAGGCTGGGTGGACTGCATAAATATGCAGGAGGAAAGGAATGGAGACAGATACTCAGATGAAGTGTGAAGTCTGCAAAAATATACTGTTGTCTTCACTTCACAGCTGCAGGAAGAGGATGAGTGTGTGTGTGTGTGTGTGTGTGTGTGTGTGTGTGTGTGTGTGTGTGTGTGTGTGTGTGTGTGTGTGTGTGTGTGTGTGTGTGTGTGTGTGTGTTATGTGTGTGTGTGTGTGTGTGTGTGTGTGTTGTGTGTGTGTGTGTGTGTGTGTGTGTGTATGTGTGTGTGTTGTGTGTGTGTGTGTGTACTCACCTATTTGTACTCACCTATTTGTGGTTGCAGGGGTCGAGTCACAGCTCCTGGCCCCGCCTCTTCACTGATTGCTACTAGGTCCTCTCTCCCTCCCTGCTACACGAGGCTTTATCATACCTCGCCTTAAAACTATGTATGGTTCCCGCCTCCACTACTTCACTTTCTAGACTATTCATGACTTGACTACTCTATGACTGAAGAAATACTTCCTAACATCCCTTCGATTCATCTGAGTCTTCAACTTCCAATTGTGACCTCTTGTGTCTGTGTCCCATCTCTGGAACATCCTGTCTTTGTCCACCTTGTCTATTCCGCGCAGTATTTTATATGTCGTTATCATGTCTCCCCTGACCCTCCTGGCCTCCAGTGTCGTCAGGCCGATTTCCCTCAACCTTTCTTCGTAGGACAATCCCCGTAGCTCTGGGACTAGTCTTGTTGCAAACCTTTGCACTTTCTCTAATTTCTTGACGTGCTTGACTAGGTGTGGATTCCAAACTGGTGCTGCATACTCCAGTATGGGCCTGACGTAAATGGTATGGCAGGGTCTTGAACGACTCCTTACTGAGGTATCGGAACGCTATCCGTAGGTTTGCCAGGCGCCCGTATGCTGCAGCAGTTATCTGATTTATGTGCGCCTCAGGAGATATGCTCAGTGTTATACTCACCCCCAGATCTTTTTCCTTGAGTGAGGTTTGCAGTCTTTGGCCATCTAAACTATATTGTGTCTGCGGTCTTCTTTGCCTTCCCCAATCTTCATGACTTTGCATTTGGCGAGGGTTAAACTCAAAGGAGCCAGTTGCTGGACCAGGCTTGCAGCCTGTCCAGGTCTCTTTAATAGTCCTGCCTGATCCTCATCCGATTTGATTCTTCTCATTAACTTCACATCATCTGCAAACAAGGACACTTCTGGAGTCTATCCCTTCCGTTATGTCGTTCCACATATACCAAGAACAGCACAGGTCCTAGGACTGACCCTGTGGAACCCCGCTTGTCACAAGCGCCCTTGACTCTGACACCTCGTCAGTACCATGACTCGTTGTTGCCTCCCCTGTCAGGTATTCTCTGATCCATTGCAGTGCCCTTCCTGTTATGTGTGCCTGATCTTCTAGCTTTTTCAGTAACCTCTTGTGAGGAACTGTGTCGAAGGCCTTTTGCAGTCCAAAAAAATGCAGTCGATCCACCCCTCTCTCTCTTGTCTTACTTCTGTCACCTTGTCATAAAACTCTAGTAGGTTTGTGACACAGGATTTCCTTCCCTGAAACCATGCTGGTTGTCAATTATACACTTGTTACTTTCAGGTGCTCCACCTCTCCTCCTGATGATCTTCTCCATGACCTTGCATACTATACAGTTAGTGATACAGGTCTGTAGTTTAGTGCCTCATGTCTGTCTCCCTTTTTAAAAGTTGGGACTACATTTGCCATCTTCCATACCTCAGGAGTTGCCCAGTTTCAAATGATGTGTTGAAGATCTTTGTTAATGGCACACACAATATCTCTCTCCTCTTTAGGACCCACGGAGAGATGTTGTCTGGTCCCACCACCTTTGAGGTGTCAAGTTCGCATAGCAGCTTCTTCACTTCCTCCTTGGTTATATGTACCTCATCCAGCACTTGCTGGTGTACCCCCCTGTTCTGATTTCCTGGAGTCCTACTGGTTTCCACTGTAAATACTTCTTTAAATCTCGTGTTGAGCTCCTGATATACCTCTCGGTCGTTGCTTGTTAATTCCCCATCACCCTTCCTCAGTCTGATTACCTGGTCCTTGACTGTTGTTTTCCTCCTGATGTGGCTGTACAACAGCTTCGGGTCAGTCTTGACTTTCGATGCTATGTCATTTCCATATTGTCGCTGAGCCTCCCTTCTTATCTGTGCATATTCATTTCTGGCTCTTCGGCTAATCTCTTTATTTTCCTGAGTTCTCTGTCTTCTGTACCTTTTCCATTCTCTAGTACACCTAGTTTTGCCTCCCTACACCTTTGGGAGGTGAACCAAGGACTCGTTCTGTTCTTCCCATTATTTCTGTTTCCCTTGGGAACAAACCTCTCCTCTGCCTCCTTGCATTTTGTTGCCACATAGTCAATCATTTCTTGTACTGGTTTTCCTGTCAGTTCCCTCTCCCACTGAATGTTTTGAAGGAAGTTCCTCATGCCTGAGTAGTTCCCCCTTTTTGTAGTTTGGTTTTTCCCATCCCTATTCCTGCTACTCTCTCCACTTGGAGCTCAACTATGTAGTCGAAGCACAGAACCACATGATCACTAGCTCCAGGGGCCTTTCATACAAGATATCCTCGATGTCTAGAACTACTCAAGGTGAATACAGGTCCAGTCTTGCTGGTTCATCTTCTCCTCTCTCTCTGGTAGTGTCTCTAACATGTTGATGCATGAGGTTTTCCAGTACTACATCCATCATCTTGGCTCTCCATGTTTCAGGAACCCCCATAGGGGCTCCAGGTTTCCCAGTCAATCTCCTTGTGATTGAAATCACCCATAACTAAGTAACTTTGCTCCCCACGTGTGCTCTCCTGGCCACCTCGGCTAGTGTGTCGACCATGGCTCTGTTGCTCTCATCGTATTCTTCTCTTGGTCTCCTGCAGTTCTGTGGTGGGTTGTACATTACTGCAATTATCACCTTATGTCCCTCAGACTGGATTGTTTCCTACTAAGTAGTCCCTTTCACCCGTGCCATCCATTCCTTCCATTTTCTCAAAACCCCACTGGCTTTTTAATGAGCAGTGCAACTCCTCCTCCCCTCTCCTCCCTCTGTCTTTCCTGAAGATTTGATATCCGGGTGGAAAGATTGAATCTGTTATTATTCTGGTGAGTTTTGTTTCTGTGATTACTATTATGTCTGGGGATGTCTCCTTGATTCTTTCGTGCCACTCCTCATACTTATTTGTTATTCCATCTGCATTTGTATACCATACCTTCAACTTCTTTTCTAAGACTGTGGTCTGGGAGGTGTATTGGGGTTGGGAAGTGGGAGACCTGATAAGGAACTATGGGTGGTTGCTGTGGAGGTGGAGTTTGTAATGTAGTGGGTGGGGGCATTGGATATGGCATGGGTGTTGTGGTTTAGAGTGTTTGGCTGCACTGGGGTTGACCTGGTTGGGAGGCTTCTATAGGAAGCTGTGAGGAGGTTGTATTTGATCTTCTTCCTGTGTCTGGGATCTCCTGTCTGTCTTCTCCATCCCCTCTCTTTCCTCCTTTCGCCTTTGTACCATCTCTCTCAGTTTCCGCCTTTCGTCTTGTGTTCTGTCGCGGTCGAGATACACCTTCCTGTATCCCGGCATGTCCCTTAATCGTGCTTTTTCCTGCAGTATCCTGTTCCGAGTCGATTCTGCCTTGAAGGTCACTTTCACTGGCCGGTTTCTTTTTTTTACAAACCCCCCTATTCTCCGAAATTTTCCAGCTGGGTCATGTCGTCTTCTCCGATTACTTTCATGATGCTTTCAATTGCTTTTTTTTCCCCTTGTTTTCTTGCTTCATATGTTTCCCCTTCAACTTCCTGTAGCCCATACACAAAGACTGACCTCACCCTTTCATTCTCCCACTGCATATCTCTGTGTATCCCCTCATTCAATTTGATTTCCTCCATTGCAGCTTTCCTTTCTTCAGTTTTCACTAGCTACTATACATGGGCTCAGTGGCCTGTCATTTTCCCTTCTCGGCTTTCCCTGGGCTCTGTTGTGGTCTTTTAGGGCCTCCACATATAGCTTAGCTCTTTCATTTACTACAGTCTCCACTGATAGAGCTTCTACATGCAGTTTTGCTCCTCCTTTCCCTACAGTCCCCTTAGTTGTGGCTGAGGTAGCGGTCTCTGTTGTCAATCCCATAATGTTTCTTTAGTTCTTTAGGCTGTTTTCAGATTTTCCAGTTCCTCTTCTAAACTCTGTATCCTGGCCTCTGCTGCTTTGACTTTCACCTCCCACTTCCTGCTTTCCATGTCTATCCTCTCTTCCATTCTCATGCTAAGTTCTTCTAGTTTCTTTTCCCATTCTTGTTCCCTTTTTGTGA
>NC_091305.1:13738164-13743164 GCF_038502225.1 Cherax quadricarinatus | reverse complement strand
TTCCCCACATACTCTTCTCCCCACATACTCCTCTCACCACATACTCTTCTCCAGATAC
The DNA here is from genome assembly GCF_038502225.1 of Cherax quadricarinatus. Lineage (NCBI taxonomy): Eukaryota > Metazoa > Arthropoda > Malacostraca > Decapoda > Parastacidae > Cherax > Cherax quadricarinatus. The sequence continues at coordinate 13,743,106 of NC_091305.1, read as the reverse complement.
TCCTCTCCCCACATATTCTTCTCCCCACATACTCTTCTCCCCAAATGCTCCTCTCCCCCCATACTCTTCTCTCAACATACTCTTTTCCCCACATACTCCTCTCCCCACATACTCTTCCCCCCACATACTCCTCTCTCCACATACCCTTTTCCCTACATACTCCTCTCCCCACATACTCTTCTCCCCAGATACACTTCTCCCCACATACTCTTCTCCCCACATACTCTTCTCCCCACATACTCTTCTCCCAACATACTCTTCTCCCCACATACTCTTCTCCCCACATACTTTTCTCCTTACATACTCTTCTTCCCACATACTCTTCTCCCCACATACTCTTCTCCCCACATACTCTTCTCCCCTCACACTCCACTCTCCACATACTCCTCTCCCCACATACTCTTCTCCCCACATACTCTTGTCCCCACATACTCTTCTCCCCACATACTCTTCTCCCCACATACTTTTCTCCTTACATACTCTTCTCGCCACATACTCTTCTCCCAACATACTCTTCTCCCTAGATACTCTTCTCACCACATACTTTTCTCCCCACATACTCTTCTTCCCACATAACCTTCTCCCCACATATTCTTCTCCCCACATACTCCTGTCCCACATATTCTTCTCCCCACATACTCTTCTCCCCACATACTCTTCTCCCCATATACTTTTCTCCCCACATAATCTTCTCCCAACATACTCTTCACCCCAGATACTCTTCTCCCCAGATACTCGTCTCCCCACATACTTTTCTCCCCACATATTCTTCTCCCCACATATTTTTCTCCCCACATACTCTTCTCCCCACATACTCCTCTCCCTACATACTCTTCTCCCCACATACCCTTCTCCCCACATGCTCTTCTCACCACATACTCTTCTCCTCACATACTCTTCTCCCCATAAACTGTTCTCCCCAGATACTTTTCTCCCCACATACTCTCCTCCCCACATACTCTTCTCCCCACATACTCTTCCCCCAACATACTCTTCTCCACACATACTCTCCTCCCCACATACTCTTCTCCCCAAATAATCTTCTCCCAACATACTCTTCTCCCCACATACTCTACTCCCCACATACTCTTCTCTACACATACTCTTCTCCCCACATACTCTTCTCCCCACATACTCTTCTCCCCACATACTCTTCTCCCCACATACTTTTCTCCCCACATACTCTTCTCCTCACATACACTTCTCCCCACATACTCTTCTCCTCACATACTCTTCTCCCCACATACTCTTCTCCCCACATACTCTTCTCACCACATACTCTTCTCCTCACATACTCCTTTCCCCACATAGTCTTCTCCTCACATACTCTTCTCTCCACATACTCTTCTCCCCACATATTCTTCTCCCCACATAATCTTCTCCCTACATACACTTCTCCCCACATACTCTTCTCCCCACATACTCTTCTCCCAACATATTATTCTCCCCACATGCTCTTCTCCCCACATACTCTTCACCCCACATACTCTTCTCCCCACATACTCTTCTCCACACATACTCTTCTACCTACATACTCTTCTCCCCACATACTCTTCTCCCCACATACTCTTCTCCCCACATACTCTTCTCCCCACATACTCTTCTCCCCACATACTCTTCTCCACACATACTCTTCTCCCCGCATACTCTTCTCCACACATACTCTTCTCCTCACATACTCTTCTCCCCACATACTCTTCTCCACACATACTCTTCTCCCCGCATACTCTTCTCCACACATACTCTTCTCCCCACATACTCTTCTCCCCACATACTCTTCTCCCCACATACTCTTCTCCACACATACTCTTCTCCCCGCATACTCTTCTCCACACATACTCTTCTCCTCACATACTCTTCTCCCCACATACTCTTCTCCCCATACACTCTTCTCCCAACATACTCTTCTCCCAAATACTCCCCTCCCCACACTCTACCCACATCTTCCTCTCCTGACATACTCCCCTCTAAAGACTATGTACACTGTTACAAATAATCACCATAAATAATACATTGTTTCAGGTCAAGGTATGCAAAACTCCAGGGAACTTTGGGGTTCTCTCTCTCTCTCTCTCTCTCTCTCTCTCTCTCTCTCTCTCTCTCTCTCTCTCTCTCTCTCTCTCTCTCTCTCTCTCTCTCTCTCTCTCTTTACCCAGGGTTTGAGAAGGTTAAGGATCCCTAGCTTTATTGACAAGCTATTTACAGGTTAAGGATTCCTAACTTTATTGACAAGCTAAGAGCTGTTACCTACATCAGCTCATTTGAAAGCATTTTTATTGTTATGAGACATACAAGTAGGGAACACGATGAAGTTGGAGCCATCTGTGGGCCAGAATTTTCATTTGATCAACTGACTTTATCTCGTTGACATCATTATGCTGTACGAATGTGTTCCATACTCGAGTCATCCTGGGTATATATGATCTCAGATGGAGTGATGGTCTGGAGAAGGGTACAGCCAGAGTGAAGTTGCTGCTTTCTGCCCGTCTTGTGGCATAAAAGCTTGTTTCACGCTGTCCTCGAAGTGGATCCAAGTGTGGTACTTTGACAATATTGGCCTTGTACATAACAGTAAGGCCACCCACATCCCTCCTATGTTGAAGGCTCTGCTGAAATGACAGGTCTATCCAGGATGGGTCCAGGCGAGAGATGAGACGTCTTGCTCTGTTCTCCACTCTGTCAAGCAGTCGCAGGTGAGAGGGGGGCAGGCAAATCAAGAAAGTGGAGCATACTCAAGGTGTGAGCGTACTTGTGCCTCGTACAGATTCTTGCAACCCCTCTCTCTCTCTCTCTCTCTCTCTCTCTCTCTCTCTCTCTCTCTCTCTCTCTCTCTCTCTCACTCACTTTAATACCAAAATCATGACCACAGCCACAATGAAGAAGAACAATAGATAATGAAGTGATTCTGTGAGGAACAGACGAAGCATTATGAAAACTGGTACTTAATGTAAGGTAAATCTTACCCAGGCAAGGAAGATCCGAGACAGCAACAGGAAGGAAGGAAGGAAGGAAGGGATGTAAGAAGAGGGAGAAGAGGAGGGAGGTATGGGAACCGTAAAAGGTATGGATAATGCTGGAGAGACGAGGCTAAATGAGAGGAGATAAGGATGTGAGAGAAAAAATATACAAATGAAGACTAATAGATAAATTGGAATGAGAGAGAGAGAGAGAGAGAGAGAGAGAGAGAGAGAGAGAGAGAGAGAGAGAGAGAGAGAGAGAGAGAGAGAGAGAGAGAGAGAGAGAGAGAGAGAGAGAGAGAGAGAGAGGGGGGGGGGGGGATTGTGTTTCATGTCCCAAATTTTATCATAAGAGAATACGAAACATACACACCACACACACACACACACACACACACACACACACACACACACACACACACACACACACACACACACACACACACACACACACACACACACACACACACACACACACACACACACACACACACACACACACACACACACACACACACACACACACACACACACACACACGCACACGCACTCATATACAACAGGCCTAGTGTCGAATCGACATGTGCCGTGGACAAAATGGTAACTAACACACAATCCAGGTGGACAGTCCTGAGCCACTAGGAAGACATTCTCAGAAGACGACCTCACTCACAAGACAGGAGGAGCTAACAGGGCACCACCAGCAGGTTTAAATTTTCAAGATGATAAATGAAGCAGGAAACGCAGACCAGACGTTCTGGACCACACGTTCTGGACCACACGTTCTGGACCACACGTTCTGGCCCAGACGTTCTGGACCACACTTTCTGGCCCAGACGTTCTGGCCCAGACGTTCTGGACCACACTTTCTGGCCCAGACGTTCTGGCCCAGACGTTCTGGACCACACTTTCTGGCCCAGACGTTCTGGACCAGACTTTCTGAACCAGACGTTCTGGACCAGACGTTCTGGATCAGACGTTCTGGACTAGACGTTCCGGACCAGACGTTCAGGACCAGACGTTCTGGACCAGACTTTCTGAACCAGACGTTCTGGACCAGACGTTCTGGACCAGACGTTCAGGACCAGACGTTCTGGACTAGACGTCCGGGAACAGACGTTCTGGACCAGACGTTCTGGACCAGACGTTCTGGACTAGACGTCCGGGAACAGACGCTCTAGACCAGACGTTCTGCATCAGACGTTCTGGACCAGACGTTCTGGACCAGACCTTCTGGACCAGACTTTCTGAACCAGACTTTCTGGACCAGACGTTCTGGACCAGACGTTCTGCATCAGACGTTCTGGATCAGACGTTCTGGATCAGACGTTCTGGATCAGACGTTCTGGATCTATTTTCTTAACGAGAAACTTGGGAAGAAAACCGTGACGAACAAAAACATGGGGAAGAAAACCATGGTAGAAAACAAACATGGTAGAAGAAAACCATGGTAGAAGAAAACTATACCAGAAGAAAAACATGGTAGAAGAAAACCATGGTAGAAAAAACCATGCTAGAAGAAAACCATGGTAGAAGAAAACCATGGCAGAAGAAAACCATGGTAGAAGAAAACCATGGCAGAAGAAAACCATGGTAGAAGAAAACCATGGCAGAAGAAAACCATGGTAAAAGAAAACCATAGCAGATGAAAAGCATAGTAGAAGAAAACCATGGTAGGAGAAAACCATGGGGAAGAAAACCATAGTAGAAGAAAACCAAAGTAGAAGAAAACCATGGTAGAAGGAAACCATAGCAGATGAAAACCATAGTAGAAGAAAACCATGGTAGAAGAAAACCATAGTAGAAGAAAACCATGGTAGAAGAAAACCATAGTAGAAGAAAACCATGGTGGAAGAAAACCATGGTAGAAGGCAACCATGGGGAAGAAACCATAGTAGAAGAAAGCCATAGTAGAAGAAAACCATAGTAGAAGAAAACCATAGTAGAAGAAAACCATAGTAGAAGAAAACCATAGTAGAAGAAAA
>NC_091305.1:13725664-13728164 GCF_038502225.1 Cherax quadricarinatus | reverse complement strand
GCACCAGCAGCTAAAGCACCAGCAGCTAAAGCACCAGCAGCAACAGCACCAGCAGCAGCAACAGCACCAGCAGCAGCAACACCTGCACCAGCAGCAACACTAGCCGCTGCGGCCTTTTGTTCAACCTTGAACATCGAGAACAGCAAAAAGAGGCAATGGCTGTGGGCTAATGAGAACAAACGGGATTTTCTGGCCATTAACTTGTTCCGTTAACAGTAAGTCAAACAGTGTGTGGTGCTGAGTGGGGGGGAGGGGGGAGGGGGGAGGTGAAGGGAAGGGAAGAGTTGAAAGGTTATTAAGGGGAAGATGAATGGTTTTGAAGGGAAGAAATGAAGGGGATTTGAAGGATTTTGAAGAGAGGAGATGATGGGGGAAATGAAGGGATGGTGAAGGGAAAAGCTGAATAAACGAGAGAAAGAAATGGTGAAGCGGAGAGGTGAAGGGAAGAGACGACGGGTAGAGCTTAAGCGGAGGTGAAATGGACAGGTGAAAGGGTGGTAAACGGATGAAGGGAGGAGGTGAACTGGGATGCGAATCTGGAGATGAAAAGGTAGGTAATAGAACAAGTGATGGAGCAGGTGAAGGGGCAGGTGAAGGGGCAGGTGAAGGGACAAGTGAAAGGGCAAATGAATGGGCAAGTGAATAGGCAGATGAAGGGACAAATGAAATGGCAGGGGAAGATGAAGGGGCAAGTGAAGGGGCAGATGAAGAAGCAAGTGAAAGGGGAATGAAGGGGCAGGTGAAAGCAAGTGTCGAATTATTCGTAATAGCCTGGAGTCTCCCTCCCCCCTACCAAGGTGAAGGGAGGGGGATGAAGGGAGGGAGGAGGGGAGTTAGAGGGGGAATATTAATAAATTACGTAAATGGCGGCCGTAAACACTAGTGGCCGTGTGAGAGCAACAGGTGCAACGGCAAACAGGAGGAGCAACGATCAGGAGCAGCGGTCAACAGAATCAACGACCAGCATAGACAACAGCAGCAACAGTCACTAGTTCCAACAACCAACAGGTAGAACGATCAACAGGGCGATCCCCCCCCCTCCCCCCGTATAAAAAAAGAGTAGAAACGGCTAACAGAAATAAACGAAATCACCAGGAAGAGGATCGGTCAACAGAAGCACTCAGTCAACAGGAGGACAAACACAAACCCCCATACGGCCAAACAAAAAAATAAAATAAAGAAATATGTTTATCGGTGAGTTTGTGTTAGTGACGGAGGTAAACTGTGCCAGCGAACCATTTATTATTAAACCCGATACACGAATTGTGTGTGTCTATAAATTAATGTGAAGAGAGTGAATATCACAGAGTGATGACCACCTTGCTGGAGCTGTACCACTGTATTCTCTGATGTAATACTCTAGCACTCAACCCTTCGTTCCCCCCGCTACACCTCACCGGTTACGTCACTAAAGCTACAGCTCCTGGGTCCCTCCATTCAAGCTTCAGGTCTCAGGCCCCTCCAAGCTACGGCCCTTGGGGTCCTTCCACTCAAGCTACAGCTCTTGTGTCCCTCCATTCAAGCATCAGGTCTCAGACCCCCTCCAGTCAAGCTACAGCTCTTGGCCTCCTACCCCACAGTCATTTACCTTTATTAACGCTACTTTTCTCCCAGGTCTAACTACTAATAAAACATTTTCCTCTGGTTAATATTTCAACGATAAATAAGGTTTTCCATAAATGAAAATGATATAAAGACACTTATGTACAGTTCAGGACATTTATTAAAGGAAACGTTTCGCCCCCAAGTGGCTTCCTCAGTCTTGAAGAAGTTAGTCGGAGCGAAACGTTCACTCTAATGAACGTCGTGAGCTGTACAAAAGCGTTTTTTCCCACATCTTGTTGGCATCACCAGACCTGGAAGACAGGGAGGAGAGAAAGTGAGGAGGGAGGAGAGAAAGTGAGGAAGAAGGAGAGAAAGTGAGGAGGGAGGAGAGAAAGTGAGGAAGGAAGAGAGAAAGTGAGGAGGGAGAAGAGAAAGTGAGGAGGGAGGAAAGTGAGGAAGAAGGAGAGAAAATGAGGAGGGAGGAGAGAAAGTGAGGGAGGAAAGAGAGTGAGGAGGGAGTAAAGAAGGTGAAGGAGGAGAGAAAGTGAGGAGGGAGGAAAGAAAGTGAGGAAGAAGGAGAGAAAGTGAGGAGGGAGGAGAGAAAGTAAGGAAGGAGGAGAGAAAGTGAGGAGGGAGGAGAGAAAGTGAGGAAGGAGGAGAGAAAGTGAGGAAGGAGGAGAGAAAGTGAGGAGGGAGGAGAGAAAGTGAGGAAGGAGGCGAGAAAGTGAGGAGGGAGGAGAGAAAGTGAGGAGGGAGGAGAGAAAGTGAGGAAGGAGAAGAGAAAGTGAGGAGGGAGGAGAGAAAGTGAGGAAGGAGGAAAGTGAGGAAGGAGGAGAGAAAGTGAGGAGGGACGAGAGAAAGTGAGGAGGGAGGAAAGAAAGTGAGGAGGGAGTAAAGAAAGGGAAGGAGGAGAGAAAGTGAGGAGGGAGGAAAGAAAGTGAGGAAGGAGAAGAGA
>NC_091305.1:13711543-13725564 GCF_038502225.1 Cherax quadricarinatus | reverse complement strand
CATCTGCCTGTCTATCATTTTTTTCTGTCTACGAATTCTGTTTTTCTGCTAGCCGGCAGTGCACCCCTGTCCACCAGTCCTTCCCCCCATGACCCCCCTCCGTCTATCCCCCGCAATATGAGGGGAAGAGTGGGAAAAGGATAGAGAGGAAGCGGAAATTCTCCCCCTGCAAGACTGGTCATCATCCGCGCGCGAAATGGGACGCGAAAATTCGAGTAATGTCGCCAAAATAGGAAAATTCAATTAACATTGCATGACGGTATCTTCCCCGGCCAGATTTACAGCGCCAATAAATCGGCATCAGGACAAAGTAAATGCCGATATTCCTGCCCCGGTAATAAATGAATGTGGGGGGAGGGGAGTGGGGGCATGGGGGGGAAGAGGAGGAGGGAGTGAATAGAGGGAAGGGGGAGAGGAATAGAGGGAGGGGAGAGAATACGGAAATGATAGGGAGAAAGAAAAAGGAAGGGAAAGAGTAGAGGGAGAGGAGATTGGAGGAGGGGAGGGGAAAACGAGAGATGACATGAATGAGGGAATCAGCAGCGACAAAAGCAAGCTCTGACGAGGACACTATAACAGTCTGACAGATCAGTTCTGTCGAGGACGCTACAACACAGGCTGGGGTTGTGACCTTGGCAAGCGGCAGTTACAGGTACACAAATGCCAGGTTCTCATCCCGTCGTTTAGCACCTATAAATTAAATAATGTAGAGCTTAATCAAGCAGAAAGCGAAAAAGATTTAGGAATTCTGGCTAGCAGTGATCTGCACTCAACGTGACAGCGTATAAGCGCTGCCAAAAAAAGAAAAAAAGGCAATAGAATCAATAACTTCATTATAAGAACAAATAACAGGTATCTTTCGGTTATTCTTCAGCTTTATATATCCTTGGTAAAGCCTCGTGTAGATTAATCTACGCAGTCACCGTATTAAAGTGTAGAAATAAATACTCTGGAAAACATACATACCGTTGCTAGAGCACTCAGCTCACACAGTGAGGTCCGTGTACCTAGAGAGGATATAGAAACGTACTGGTGTTGGTAACAGAGTTGTGGATGAATGGAACAAACTTCGAGTAGCGTCGCTGAAGTTAGACCTCCTGGTCCCATGCTAGGCCTAGCATGGTCTCCTGGACCATGCTAGGCCTAGTTTTTTAGTTATGATGCGTTGATGCGTAAGCTAGGAGAGTAATAATAATAATAATAATAATAATAATAATAATAATAATAATAATAATAATAATAATAATAATAATAATAATAATTAATATTCTTTTATTATTGCTATTATAACAACAACAACAACAACAACAACAATAATAATAATAATAATAATAATAATAATAATAATAATAATAATAATAATAATAATAATAATAATAATAATAATAATAATAATAATAATAAGGATAATAATAATAATAATAATAATAATAATAATAATAATAATAATAATAAGGGAGAGGAAGTAAAATTCCCACGGTGGTAATTTAAAAAAAAATGTCAATGAATAATCTTGTCTTATCTGTCAGGAAGAATCACGAATGAGGGAGAAGGTGAACGAGGAATAACAAGGTATCAAGTGAAGGGAAGGGGAGGAATGGGGGAGGACAGAGTGAGAATGGGAGAGGGAAGAGAATTTAAGAGACCGGGGGGGGGGAAAGTGTGGAAAGATGACAAGGGGAATACGGGACAGAAAAGAGATGGTGGAATGGCAGAGAGAAGTGAGAGAGGAGGGGGTGAATGGGGAGAGAACATGCGAATGGGAATGGGAAGGGGGGAGAGAAAAGTGGTAAAGGATGGAAGAAAATGGAGGGAGGAATAATGAAAAAGAAAGAAGAAAAGGATACAAGAGAGAAGGGATGGAATACAAAAGATATGGGATGGGATGGGATGGAAGATGGGATGGGATGGAAGATGGGATGGGATGGAAGATGAGATGGGTTGGGAGAATTAGAGAAGCGCTAAACCCGCAGCATCCTGGGATTTGGAGGCAATTAGTATTGATCTAAAGAAGAGGTGACTCCGCTTCCTTGGATCAAGAACTCTTCACCAGCACCCAGGAACTTCCCGACCCATTGAAGGACAGAGAACCAGAAGAGAGAGGAGGGGAATGGGAAAAAGAGAGGGAAGGGGAGGGGAGGGAGAAGGCCAATATTGTCAAAGTACCACACTTGGATCCACTTCGAGGACAGCGTGAAACAAGATTTTATGCCACAAGACGGGCAGAAAGCAGCAACTTCACTCTGGCTGTACCCTTCTCCAGAACATCACTCCATCTGAGATCATACATACCCAGGATAACTCGAGTATGGAACACATTCGTACAGCATAATGATGTCAACGAGATAAAGTCAGTTGATCAAATGAAAATGCTGGCCCACAGATGGCTCCAACTTCATCCTGTTCCCTACTTGTATGTCTCATAACAATAAAAATGCTTTCAAATGAGCTGATGTAGGTAACAGCTCTTAGCTTGTCAATAAAACTAGGGATTCTTAAACTAACGTTGTCAAACATTGTCTAAAAGAGACAGAGAGAGAGAGAGAGAGAGAGAGAGAGAGAGAGAGGAGAGGGGAGGGGAGGGGAGGGAGAGAGGAGATGCAAGGGGAGAGGGATGATATGGGAGAAGGGAGAGGAGAGAGATAAAAAGAGAGGAGAGGGGAGAGGAGAGAGGGATAAAAAGAGAGAGGCGAGGGAAGAGGGATTAGAGGGGCGAGGGATGATAGGAATGAGGGATGAGAGGGGAGAAGAGAGGGGAAATAAGATGATCTAGTAAAATAAATTTCTTCTCGTGCAGTAATTTGATCCCCTCCCTCCCTTCCCCTCCCTCCCTTCCCCTCCCTCCCTTCCCCTCCCCTCTGTTTCCTGACTTAAACATAAAGGGGGAGAGTATATTATATTTTTTGAAATATTATTTTATAATTATTATTATTATTATTATCATTATTATTATTATTATTATTATTATTATTATTATTATTATTATTATTATTATTATATCATCATCATCATTACTATCATTATATTCATAGGGAAGCGCCAGGGAGGCAATCAGGTTTGATGCGAGGAAGAGGGATGAGAGCTCCTCTTCCTCGGATCAAGATATTCCACCCTCTCACTCTCCCCTGAAGATTAACGAATAGAGGGAATATGACAAAAAAAATTCCCCCATTCCCTCTTTCCCTCAGGGAAAAACTCAGAAAAACCAGGGAAAATTTGAGTTGAAAAAAGAGGACAACACTTTTTCCTCCCTTCAGGGAGTGACAGTCAAGTATCAACTAGGGAGAAGGGAAGGGAGGGAGGGGAGGGAGAGAGGGAGGTGAGGGAGGGAAGGGAGGGAGGGGAGGAAGGGAGGGAAGGGAGGGAGGGAAGGAGAGAGGGAAGGGAGGAGGGAAGGAGAGAGGGAGGTGGAAGGAGGAGAGGGGAGGGGAGAGGGAAGGGGTGAGGAGGGAGGAGGGAGGAAGGGAGGGAAGGGAGGGAGGGAAGGGAGAGAGGGAAGGGAGGGAGGGAAGGGAGAGAGGGAGGGATGCAGGGAGGGTGGCAAGGGAGAGAGGGGAGAGAGGGAAGGGGTGAGGATGGGAGAGAGGGAGGGGAAATAGGGTGGGAGAGAGAGGGAAGGGGAGAAACGAATGGAGATGTGAGAGAGGGGAGGAGAGAGGGAGTGAAGACAGAAGAGAAAATGTTTTTCGAAAATAGAGGTAGAGAGAGAGAGAAAGAGAGAGAGAAAGAGAGAGAGAGAGAGAGAGAGAGAGAGAGAGAGAGAGAGAGAGAGAGAGAGAGAGGGAGGGAGGGAGGGAGGGGGAGAGAGAGAGAGAGAGAGAGAGAGAGAGAGAGAGAGAGAGAGAGAGAGAGAGAGAGAGAGAGAGAGAGAGAGAGAGAGAGAGAGAACACTTTGCTACCAAAATGCAAGTTCCTGATCCAGCAAGGGACCCTCCTTGGCTAGCTGCAAGAACTGTGTCAAAACTGTCAGTGGTGACAATAAGGCAGGAGGAGGTGCATTTCCTTCTTAAATCGTTTGACCAAGAAAAGGCTGTGGGCCCAGACAAGTTGAGCCCAAGATTGCTGAGATGTGCGGATCAATTAGCAGCACCTCTAACTCGTATTTTCAGCACTGCCTAGTACAGAGTAAATGGCCCTCTCTGTGGAAAGAGGCAAATGTAGTCCCTGTTCACAAAAAGAAGAGCAGAGCAGAAATCAACAACTACAGACCAGTATCACTCCTGTCAATCACTGGCAAGATCCTTGAGACAATAATCTCAAGATAAATGACAGAGTTTTTTGACTACCACTAACTACTTTATGACCGTCAATATGGCTTCAGGAAAGGTTACTCTGCTGTTGATCTATTGTTAAACCTCTCCACTAAATGGCACCAGTCACTGGATGAACCCAAAGTCAGCTGTGTGGTAGCACTGGACATTGCTGGTGCTTTCGACCGGGTGTGGCACCAGGGCCTCTTAGCAAAACTGCAAGCACTGGGAATTGCAGGCTCTACGCTATATCTCCTCAGCGATTACCTTCATGGCAGATCTCTAAGGGTAGTCCTAAATGGAACAGAATCAGCAAGACATCCTATTGGGGCAAGTGTTCCACAAGGAAGCGTGCTGGGACATTGTTATGGAATGTCTACTTCAATGACCTTCTTTATCTCATCCCAGAATCCCATGAATATACAGACGACTGTACACTGACATTCACTTATCCAAGAGAAGAAATGCCAGCTGCTCTAAGCTACGTCAATCACCAGCTAAGAGCCATATCAGCTTGAGGAAACAAATGGCACAAATGATGATGGTCTCTAGGCACCATGATGGTAATGCCGGAGAAGTAATAAGTATGAATAGGAGGGTGTTGGTACCTGGGGAAAAAGTTGATATCCTTGGGGTGAAATTTGAATTCAAACTGACCATAAAGAACCACGTTGTAAATCTTGCAAACAAAGCAGCCAGGAAGCTTACAGCACATCGCCGTATCTCGCATTTGCTTGACAGTAAGGGTTGTGAAATTCTGTATGAAGCACAAGTACGCTCACACCTTGAGTATGCTCCATTTGCTTGGTTTTGCCTGTCTCCCCTCTCATCTGCGACTGCTTGACAGAGTAGAGAACAGAGCAAGACGTCTCATCTCTCGCCTGAACCCATCATGGATAGATCTGTCATTTCAGCAGAGCCTTCAACACAGGAGGGATGTGGGTGGGCTTACTGTTATGTACAAGGCCAATATTGTCAAAGTACCACACTTGGATCCACTTCGAGGACAGCGTGAAACAAGCTTTTATGCCACAAGACGGGCAGAAAGCAGCAACTTCACTCTGGCTGTACCCTTCTCCAGAACATCACTCCATCTGAGATCATATATACCCAGGATGACTCGAGTATGGAACACATTCGTACAGCGTAATGATGTAACGAGATAAAGTCAGTTGATCAAATGAAAATGCTGGCCCACAGATGGCTCCAACTTCATCCTGTTCCCTACTGGCATGTCTCATAACAATAAAAATGCTTTCAAATGAACTGATGTAGGTAACAGCTCTTAGCTTGCCAATAAAGTTAGGAATTCTTAACCTGTAAATAGCTTGTCAATAAAGCTAGGGATCCTTAACCTTGTCAAACCCTGTGTAAAAAAAAAAGAAAGAAAAAAAAGAGATACAGACAGACACTGCACAGCGTCTCCACACTGCCCAGCGTCTCCACACTGCCCTGAGTCACCACACTGCCCAGCATCTCCACACTGCCCTGCGTCACCACACTGCCCAGCATCTCCACACTGCCCAGCGTCTCCACACTGCCCAGCGTCTCCACACTGCCCCGCGTCACCACGCTGCCCTGCGTCACCACACTGCCCAGCATCTCCACACTGCCCTGCGTCACCACACTGCCCAGCATCTCCACACTGCCCAGCGTCTCCACACTGCCCAGCATCTCCACACTGCCCAGCGTCTCCACACTGCCCTGCGTCACCACACTGCCCAGCATCTCCACACTGCCCAGCGTCTCCACACTGCCCCGCGTCACCACACTGCCCAGCATCTCCACACTGCCCTGCGTCACCACACTGCCCAGCGTCTCCACACTGCCCAGCGTCTCCCCACTGCCCAGCGTCTCCACACTGCCCCGCGTCACCACACTGCAAAGCGTCACCACACTGCCCAGCATCTCCACACTGCCCAGCGTCTCCACACTGCCCAGCATCTCCACACTGCCCAGCGTCTCCACACTGCCCAGCATCTCCACACTGCCCAGCGTCTCCACACTGCCCAGCGTCTCCACACTGCCCAGCGTCACCACACTGCCCAGCGTCTCCACACTGCCCTGCGTCACCACACTGCCCAGCGTCTCCACACTGCCCCGCGTCACCACACTGCCCAGCATCTCCACACTGCCCAGCGTCTCCACACTGCCCAGCGTCTCCACACTGCCCCGCGTCACCACACTGCCCAGCATCTCCACACTGCCCAGCGTCTCCACACTGCCCCGCGTCACCACACTGCCCAGCGTCTCCACACTGCCCAGCGTCTCCACACTGCCCAGCGTCACCACACTGCCCAGCGTCACCACACTGCCCAGCATCTCCACACTGCCCAGCGTCTCCACACTGCCCCGCGTCACCACACTGCCCAGCATCTCCACACTGCCCAGCGTCTCCACACTGCCCAGCGTCTCCACACTGCCCCGCGTCACCACACTGCCCAGCATCTCCACACTGCCCAGCGTCTCCACACTGCCCAGCGTCTCCACACTGCCCCGCGTCACCACACTGCCCAGCATCTCCACACTGCCCAGCGCCTCCACACTGCCCAACGTCTCCACACTGCCCAGCGTCTCCACACTGCCCAGCGCCTCCACACTGCCCAGCGACTCCACACTGCCCAGCGTCTCCACACTGCCCAGCGTCTCCACACTGCCCAGCGTCTCCACACTGCCCAGCGTCTCCACACTGCCCAGCGTCTCCACACTGCCCAGCGTCTCCACACTGCCCAGCGTCTCCACACTGCCCAGCGTCTCCACACTGCCCAGCGTCTCCACACTGCCCAGCATCTCCACACTGCCCAGCGTCTCCACACTGCCCAGCGTCTCCACACTGCCCAGCGTCACCACACTGCCCAGCGTCACCACACTGCCCAGCATCTCCACACTGCCCAGCGTCTCCACACTGCCCCGCGTCACCACACTGCCCAGCATCTCCACACTGCCCAGCGTCTCCACACTGCCCAGCGTCTCCACACTGCCCCGCGTCACCACACTGCCCAGCATCTCCACACTGCCCAGCGTCTCCACACTGCCCAGCGTCTCCACACTGCCCCGCATCACCACACTGCCCAGCATCTCCACACTGCCCAGCGCCTCCACACTGCCCAGCGTCTCCACACTGCCCAGCGTCTCCACACTGCCCAGCGCCTCCACACTGCCCAGCGTCACCACACTGCCCAGCGTCTCCACACTGCCCTGCGTCACCACACTGCCCAGCGTCTCCACACTGCCCCGCGTCTCCACACTGCCCAGCATCTCCACACTGCCCAGCGTCTCCACACTGCCCAGCGTCTCCACACTGCCCAGCGTCTCCACACTGCCCAGCGTCTCCACACTGCCCAGCGTCTCCACACTGCCCAGCGTCACCACACTGCCCAGCGGCACCACACTGCCCAGCGTCTCCACACTGCCCAGCGTCTCCACACTGCCCCGCGGCACCCCACTGCCCAGCATCTCCACACTGCCCCGCGTCACCACACTGCCCAGCATCTCCACACTGCCCAGCGCCTCCACACTGCCCAGCGTCTCCACACTGCCCAGCGTCTCCACACTGCCCAGCGCCTCCACACTGCCCAGCGTCTCCACACTGCCCAGCGTCTCCACACTGCCCAGCGTCTCCACACTGCCCAGCGTCTCCACACTGCCCAGCGTCTCCACACTGCCCAGCGTCTCCACACTGCCCAGCGTCTCCACACTGCCCAGCGCCTCCACACTGCCCAGCGCCTCCACACTGCCCAGCGTCTCCACACTGCCCAGCATCTCCACACTGCCCAGCGTCTCCACACTGCCCAGCGTCTCCACACTGCCCAGCGTCACCACACTGCCCAGCGTCACCACACTGCCCAGCATCTCCACACTGCCCAGCGTCTCCACACTGCCCCGCGTCACCACACTGCCCAGCATCTCCACACTGCCCAGCGTCTCCACACTGCCCAGCGTCTCCACACTGCCCCGCGTCACCACACTGCCCAGCATCTCCACACTGCGCAGCGTCTCCACACTGCCCAGCGTCTCCACACTGCCCCGCATCACCACACTGCCCAGCATCTCCACACTGCCCAGCGCCTCCACACTGCCCAGCGTCTCCACACTGCCCAGCGTCTCCACACTGCCCAGCGCCTCCACACTGCCCAGCGTCTCCACACTGCCCAGCGTCTCCACACTGCCCAGCGTCTCCACACTGCCCAGCGTCTCCACACTGCCCAGCGTCTCCACACTGCCCAGCGTCTCCACACTGCCCAGCGCCTCCATACTGCCCAGCGCCTCCACACTGCCCAGCGTCTCCACACTGCCCAGCATCTCCACACTGCCCAGCGTCTCCACACTGCCCAGCGTCTCCACACTGCCCAGCGTCTCCACACTGCCCAGCGTCTCCACACTGCCCAGCGTCTCCACACTGCCCAGCGTCTCCACACTGCCCAGCGTCTCCACACTGCCCAGCGCCTCCACACTGCCCAGCGCCTCCACACTGCCCAGCGTCTCCACACTGCCCAGCATCTCCACACTGCCCAGCGTCTCCACACTGCCCAGCATCTCCACACTGCCCAGCGTCTCCACACTGCCCAGCGTCTCCACACTGCCCAGCATCTCCACACTGCCCAGCGTCTCCACACTGCCCAGCGTCTCCACACTGCCCAGCGTCTCCACACTGCCCAGCGTCTCCACACTGCCCAGCGTCTCCACACTGCCCAGCGCCTCCACACTGCCTAGCGTCTCCACACTGCCCAGCGTCTCCACACTGCCCAGCGCCTCCACACTGCCCAGCGTCTCCACACTGCCCTACGTCACCACTCTATACTTTCGCCAATATAACATAAATGTTTATGATCAATAAGAACATCCAAATTATAGTTAAACAATACAAAGAAAGTCACTTCCGTTAATAAAACCTATAACAGAAATAGATACTCTCTTACAAGTTAAAATAGTCAATATCAATTACAAACATATATATTTAATTCTTAATGTCAAAGCGAGTCGAAAGAGTTCCCCGAGGTTCCTACAGGCACCTCGGTAATTGTAACAATCTCGATGAAGGCGGAAAGGCTAAATTCATGGGTAACTGTTAAGATGTGTACCACAGTCAGCAATTTGCCACACAGGAACGAGCAAGAGCACCGGATCATAATATTTCATGGCCAAGTGGCCCTCTTCGAGGTCATGCTTCATGACCTCTGAGCAGTAGGTGTAAGGCACCGGCATACAGGCACCGACCATCCACCACCCAGCCATGGAATCTAGCATTACAATAGCAAATGTCTCATCAACAAAGGTAATAATTATAATCGCCACCATTACGATTGTCTTGTCGGGAGAAAGTAACCTGGTCAACACCACCCGAGGTAGAAATGTCGGCGTTCTTATTAAAATTACAGCAGTACAAACCACCACCGGATGTCTACACAGGTTTTTTTTTTTCTAGGACCGAGGTCAGCAACACCAGGTGAAGAATGAGAAACTTATGCAATATTCGGAATTTATATCGAGGAAACGTTTCGCCATCCAATGGTTTCTCCAGTCCAATACAAAAAATATTGGATTGAAGAAGCCACTGGATGGCGAAACGTTTCCTCGATAAAGATTCCAAATATTGCGCAAGTGTCTCATTCTTTAACTTGTCGTTTTTCAAAATCATTTTCTTCAAGCGGTTGCGCGGCCCAGTCTACCTCTGGGGGTCACAGCCGCGCTCGTGTACGGGTCGTCACAAGTCACTTCCACAGAGAAAGCAGATGTTGTTGGTACCGCGACAGGCGTGTTTTGTGATATGGAAAAAGAAGAGGGGAGTAGAGCAGAAATGCAGAAACATGCCCATGGGAGACTACCAGTTTAGTAATAAAAGAGCCACGGGCCTGTCACTGATCCCCACACTCCACGTCAACATGACAAGTAGTGTAAACAGTGTCTCAAGAACTAACAGAACAAACCTTAGCTTTCACATGTGCAACATCTGGATATCTTTATTGGGATCCAGTGGCCCCTTACCCTACCTATGGCACAGACCCAGAACTAACAGAACAAACCTTAGCAAAATAGCCTATTTAGACTAGGAATATCAGAGGCACTAGCAGCATTTGGCTATAAATGGGCGAGGGTGAGCCTGCCTGAACACCAAAAAATTGTACACGTCCAGTCCCCCACTGTAGGAAATGCAGGTGACTTTCGGTAGACTTCCACTTTGACAATGCAGTTGGTGGAAAGAACCAGGAAAATAACAACCATTCCTTCCCAATCCTCCCCCAGATCACAATTTAATGACTAGAGAAAAATCCCCTCTACGTAAGGCAAATAAAGAGGTGCGGCTGGGTTCTTAGTCTAATCTACTTAGGCTAAGCCGGTCAAGTGTCGCCGCCGTGTTAAGGTGACGCAGCGTCGTGGGGGGAACGACAATGTCAGCCAGTTTAGACGAAAGGAGAAATATCTGCCTGTGAGGAGAGTGACCATCCATCCCAGAGAAGAGGCACCTTTCTCTTGAAACATACACATAACACTCAAACCTTACCACTTTGTTAAGGTGACGCAGCTTCGGGAGGGAGGGAAAGATCGGGAAGGACGGATGGTGGTGAGCAAAACGGGAGGAAAGATGGAGGAAGAGGCAAAGAAGAGGGAGCGAAGAGGAAGAAGGGGGAAGAAATAAGGAAAAGGGAGGGGAGAAAAAATGAAGGAAAAAGAAGAAAGGGAGGGAGGAAAAGAAAAGGAAGGGAGAGAGAAAAATGGGAGGGAGAGAGAGAAAAAAGAGGGAGGGAGAGTAAAAGAAGGGAGAGAGAGGGAGAAGAAAGGGAGGGAAAGGAGATGAAAAGGAGGGAGAGAGGGAGAGGAAAGAGATGGAGGGAAAGAGATGAAAGAGTGGGAGAGAGGGAGGAAGAGGCAAGACCTGGAAGGACAATTGACAGATTGATCGTATGAATTGATTTTTAGCGTCCGGAAGAGCGTGATTGTTTGGAGAGGGGAGGCAGGGAAAGACGAGGGGAAAACTGAGGGGCAGTTTGAGTGATGGATCGCTGAGCTATATTCATGAAGTGGATTTCTCAGCTCCTGGACAAGAAATAGAGGGGAAGGAGAGAGACAGGCGAAGGTGAGGATGTGACTGAAGTATGCAAATGGAAAATGGTATAGATATGTATGTGATAAGGATATCTAAGAAAAACTCCAAACAATGGATTTAAGAAGGATAAATCCAGGTTTAGAAAGATGTTTGAAGGACTGGTTTGGAGATAGAGTTGTAGACGAGTGGAACAATCTGCTAGCATCTCAAGTAGTTTAAAAAATAGCCTGCACCAGCATACTAGTGAGAAGGGTTGGGTCTGAGAAGAACCTGCCTAGTATGGGCCAAAAGGCCTATTGCATTGTGCCTCTATTCCCTTATGGTCCTCTCTGTGTATTTAGGTACATCATTGCGGGAAGGTATATCTGCGGATAAAGAAGCATCTATGCCAATAACTATATCCATACACATAGTTATCACTACATACATATGTATTTATGTATATGCAAAACACGCACTGTGAAAAAAATAGTGGAATTCCAAGAGATTTCGTGATTTCTCACATTTTCAAGGACATGTAAAAATCAAAGAACAACAGAAGCCTTATAAGCCTAGTACTGTTCTATTTTTTTACACGTCCTTGATAATGTGAGAAACCACGAAAGTGCTTGGAATTTCAGTATTTTTTCACAATAGTTGTTTTGCGTATTGTAATATCACCTGTTTGCTGTGATCATATTCGCATACAGGATTATCTATATATTAAGAGGTACTTAAGCATACAGGTATTTCTAGGCATGAGAAATTAGACACGTACACCATCTTGGTATCTACATATGAAGACATTTCGGCCAGCCAGTGGCCATATTAATTCAATACAGATATGACATATGATGACACTAGAAGCTGAGGTAATCAGTCCTTCAGCCTATAGGCAAGCGTTCATATCCCGAGTCTTGATGAATCTGAAGAATGGACAGGAAGACGGTACCTACATGCTGGAGTAGGATGAGGCGCAGCACTTGAGTTCATCTGACTCTGATATACAGAGACCGTCTTTCAACTCATGCTTCAGAAGCCAAAACAAAGGTAGCGAACACTGGCTTCGACGCTGAGGGTCTGAGTACCTCAGCCTCTACTCTTTTAGTATATTTCTCCAGCCATTGAATGGCGAAACGTCTTCAAATAAGGATACCCAAGTGTTGCACATGTAAAAGTTCCCCATCTACTCGGTACTGTGTACAATTACCGTCATGATAGACTTATGCCTATAGATACATGAACATGGACTACCAACATCACAATGTTTCTAAATGTTTCTTTAACATTTCTACATTGTGAACGTCAATCCTGATGTATATATATATATATATATATATATATATATATATATATATATATATATATATATATATATATATATATATATATATAACTATTATGAATGTCAATCCTGGTTTATATAAATATGAACAATGCTTCTTCAAAACAAGAAATTAAAAAGAACAAAAGTTCCTTAATACACAGTCTGATTCTTATTCAAAAGGAACTTTACATCTGGTCAAGAAACTTCCTGGTCTCCCTCTCTATATAAAATTCAACGATAAAATTAATTATTTAATTTGTAGGACAAACAGGAAATCACTAGACAGTAGAGGAGCTACATATAAAACAGTACTGTAGCTACATATAAAACAGTACTGTAGCTACATATAAAACAGTACTGTAGCTACATATAAAACAGTACTGTAGCTACATATAAAACAGTACTGTAGCTACATGTATACTGTAGCTACATATAAAACAGTACTGTAGCTACATATAAAACAGTACTGTAGCTACATATAAAACAGTACTGTAGCTACATATAAAACAGTACTGTAGCTACATATAAAACAGTACTGTAGCTACATATAAAACAGTACTGTAGCTACATGTAAAACAGTACTGTAGCTACATATAAAACAGTACTGTAGCTACATATAAAACAGTACTGTAGCGACACATAAAACAGTACTGTAGCTACATATAAAACAGTACTGTAGCTACATATAAAACAGTACTGTAGCTACATATAAAACAGTACTGTAGCTACATATAAAACAGTACTGTAGCTACATATAAAACAGTACTGTAGCTACATATAAAACAGTACTGTAGCGACATATAAAACAGTACTGTAGCTACATATAAAACAGTACTGTAGCTACATATAAAACAGTACTGTAGCTACATATAAAACAGTACTGTAGCTACATATAAAACAGTACTGTAGCTACATATAAGACAGTACTGTAGCTACATATAAAACAGTACTGTAGCTACATATAAAACAGTACTGTAGCTACATATAAAACAGTACTGTAGCTACATATAAAACAGTACTGTAGCTACATATAAAACAGTAATGTAGCTACATATAAAACAGTACTGTAGCTACATATAAAACAGTACTGTAGCTACATATAAAACAGTACTGTAGCTACATATAAAACAGTACTGTAGCTACATATAAAACAGTACTGTAGCTACATATAAAACAGTACTGTAGCTACATATAAAACAGTACTGTAGCTACATATAAAACAGTACTGTAGCTACATATAAAACAGTACTGTAGCTACATATAAAACAGTACTGTAGCTACATATAAAACAGTACTGTAGCTACATATAAAACAGTACTGTAGCTACATATAAAACAGTACTGTAGCTACATATAAAACAGTACTGTAGCTACATATAAAACAGTACTGTAGCTACATATAAAACAGTACTGTAGCTACA
>NC_091305.1:13676543-13706543 GCF_038502225.1 Cherax quadricarinatus | reverse complement strand
CCAAAAGAATCTTAGAAAACTTACCTAACCTTATTATAACAAGAACAATTTATTTTAGCCTAACCTAACTAAATATAATTTAGATTTGTTTACAATAATTTAATACTAAACAAACACAGTGAAATATATTTTTTTCGTTAGGCTCAGAATGATTTTGGCGAAATTATTGCATACACAAATTTTCGCTTGTCTTGTATGGCAAGATGAGCGTTGCTATTTAAGCCAAGATCGCAAGTTCTACCTATTCGGTACGACATATATATATATATATATATATATATATATATATATATATATATATATATATATATATATATATATATATATATATATATATATATATATATATATATATATATATATATATATATATATATATATATATATATATATATGTAACCTGAGAGGTAAAATCCAAAAGCAAAAAAAAAAATAAAAAAGAATATCAGAGAATAAAAGAGAGAGAGAGAGAGAGAGAGAGAGAGAGAGAGAGAGAGAGAGAGAGACAAAAGAATAATTTTCCGTCAAGACAACGTGACGTTAAATATTCACTGTAGAAAACGGTGACTGGGATTATTAATTAAAACTGAAGAGGATTGAAACCTCATACAACTGAAGATTAGATCCTACAGCATTGAAGAGGATTGGATTCTACAATGTTCAAGAGATTAGATCCTACAACAGAGCAAAGGATGAGATCCTACAACTGAGAAGAAGATTAGATCTTTCAACAGTGAGGAGGATTAGATTCATCAAAATTAAAGGCGATTAAATCCTACAACACAGAAGAGGATTAGATCTTACAACAATGAATAGGATTAGATTATACAACATTTAAAAGTATTAGATCTCACAACATTGACGAGGATTAGACCTTACACAATAAATGATTAGATCCTACAAGACAAGAAAAGTTAAACCCTCTAAAATCTAAGAAGATTAGACCCTACAAAAAGAGGATTGAATTCTGCGAAATTTAAGACAATTACATCCTACAAAAGTAAAGTGGATTGGGCCCTTCAAAAAAAAAGAGGATTAGACCCTGCAAAACTGAAAAAGATCAGATTCAAACCCCCTAAAAGATTTACTTGAAGTTCCTAGAGGCCAGCGAGTGAGCGGTGTGTATCACTAACCTTCACACTCTGTTATGGTTGAATGACAAGACGCTAAATTCTCTCTCTCTCTCTCTGTCTCTCTCTCTCTCTCTCTCTCTCTCTCTCTCTCTCTCTCTCTCTCTCTCTCTCTCTCTCTCTCTCTCTCTCTCTCTTTCTCTCTCGTGTGTGTGTGTGTGTGTGTGTCATTCAGCTCTAGGAATGCTGAAGGTTCGATGCTCCGTCCGCAGGACTGCGTCACTGCATGGGTAGAACGTGTCACAACACACGTAATACCTGCGTCACTACGCAGGTAATAATTGCGTCACCACACGGGTAATATCAGCGTCACCACACAGGTTATACCTGAATCCCTACAATAGGTCACGGGAGGGAGAGAGAGAGAGAGAGAGAGAGAGAGAGAGAGAGAGAGAGAGAGAGAGAGAGAGAGAGAGAGAGAGAGAGAGAGAGAGAGAGAGAGAGAGAGAGAGAGAGAGAGAGAGAGAGAGAGAGAGAGAGAGAGTGAGAACAGGGAAAACTTAAGTGTACAACAGCTGTGTTTACGTTCTTTCAGCAGATGCGAACGAGGATTCGAGGGGGAGGAGGGGCGGGGAGGAGGGTAGGGGAGGGGGGAAATGGCCTCTGCTGCCTTATTATTCATGACGTTTCCATTGGTTGGAAAGAGGTGTTCTTGTTGGGGAGGGGGAGGGGAGGAAGGAACTGTTCTTGTTGAGGATTTGGAGGGAGAAAAAAATGAGGCGTTCTTGCTGGGGAGGGGCAGGGGGCGTGTAACATTATGGGGGCTAGGGGGAGGGGAAGAGGAATATTATTTGGTATCGCTTGTGTTGAGGGCTAATGGTGGTGGTGTGGGGGTGGGGGTGTGCAACAGCACCTGCCTGTCTTCCCACACTCACCCCCTCCCCCGCACTCTCATTACCACCTGCCTCACCTCACCTCTCTGTATGTGTTCCTCCATACCAGTGTACTCGCTGGGGTATTTATCAGGCAAATTCCCCTAACACCAGTCTTTAGAACATGATCTCAGGAGGAAAGGGGAATTATTTTCCGTAGAGGGGTCGACACCCCCTAAATTAAGGGAAAGGAGGAAGGGGCCGGAGGTGCAGGACGACCATCCATCCCCAGAAAGGAGGGATCAGCAACGACCTTTCTATAAGAAGGTCGTTCTCCCCCGTCTGGCAATGAGGCCACCGTCCACCTGTTAGCCCTTATATATATATACAGGGTTCTAGGTCGCTATTCTGTAAAGACTCTAGACCTAGCTAGTACTGGTGAGTTCTAAACTTCTAGGTCCCTAACAATAATGTTATATATTTAATACTTCCTTTCATCTGAAAGAGGTGGAAAGATCTTTATCTGCCGCCAGGTCCAGCCCGTCCTCTTCAGTCAGTATATCACTGTTGCTAACACAGTCAAACGGATGACTGTTTAACGAGCCTTAGACAATGATTATCTGCCATAGATCTTTCTATTGCGGACAGTGGTTACTCCGTTTTCCGTTATAATAATAATAATAATAATAATAATAATAATAATAATAATAATAATAATAATAATAATAATAATAATAATAATAATAAAAATAATATCTTTATTTCTACAAGTACATGTACAAGGTATACAGGCCTAGCTGACATCAGTGACATACTACCATACAGAAAGCCAGTTGTTATGCAGAGCATTTCCCGGGATGCGACTCACACTAGTCGACTAACACCCAGGTACCCATTTTACTGATGGGTGAATATAGACAAACCTTGTAAAGAAACACGTCCAATGTTTCTACCCTCGCAAGGAATCGAACGCAAACCTTCGCCGTGAAAATGAGAGCTTTAGCCACCAGGCCACGGGGGCCAAGGGGGCCAAGGGGGCCATGGGGTCTTTTTAAAGCCTTTTACAATAAATTTCATACACTGCCATTGTGGTATGTTCTAACTGGTAAATTGATACCGACTGAGTTAACTAAATCTAAAATACCTACCTTGAGAAATTTCCTGCAAATGATGTGTGGAAGATCAATGTAGACAGGTGTGGGAGGTGTGGGAGGTGTGGGAGGTGTGGGAGGTGTGGGAGGACACGTGTGTCCATAGCCTTTATTTTGCACATGTGTCTTACTCATCACCTTGTCAGTATAGTTTACCAGTAACATAAAATAATATAATATAATGTAATATAATATATATTATAACATGTAACATAAAATAATATATATTAATATAACGTAATATAACGTAATATAACATAATGTAATAGGAATAAGAAGATGAGAGATAGAGTGTGCTTCCCTGGAGCTGGTGTTGGGGACATTGTCAACAGGCTGGATAATATCATGTCAGGTAATGGGAACAAGCCCATTATCTGTCTCAGTGCTGGTGGAAATGATATTGGGAAGGGTAGGAGAGAAGAGCTGCTAGATAAGTACAGGTCAGCTATAGATTTCATTAAGTCTAAGGGAGGGATCCCAATCATATGTAGCATCTTGCCTAGAAGGGGAGTAGGAAATGAATGGTTGTCTAGGGCAATTGGTGTAAATTGCTGGCTAGACAGATACTGCAAGGAACTTGCAATCCCATTCATTGACAACTGGAACAACTTTTATGGCAAACATGATATGTATGCAAGGGATGGGGTTCATCTCTCTGGGGCAGGGGTGGTAGCACTTGCAGACTCGATTGAGAAGGCCATTGGTGAAATGCCTATGATTTTAAACTGATGGAAGATAGAGGTATGGGTGTGTGTGGGAAACAAGCAGGTTGCAACACTAGGGTTGGAAACAGTAAATGTATAAAAGGCATTCAGCATGAAGTTATAAATAAAGACAATAGAACAGGTCAGCAAACAAAGGGGGACAGCAGAGGGCAGCAAGGGACTAGCTCCCTTAAGGTTTACTATACTAATAGCAGGAGTGTTAGAAATAAGATAGATGAGCTAAGATTAATTGCAAGTGCAGGAAACATAGACATTATTGCTATAACAGAGACCTGGCTCAATCTGAAAGATAGAGAGATGCCCTCTGAATGTCACATACAAGGCTATAAATTATTCCACACTGACAGGGTCAACAGGAAAGGTGGTGGAGTAGCGATGTATGTCAGAGACAATTTAAATTGTTGTGTTAGACAAGATATTAAATTAGAAGCGTCAGCCACTGAATCTGTTTGGTTACAGCTTCTCGAGGGCCGAGAAAAACTAATTTTGGGTGTGATTTATCTGATTGGTCAAAAGAGAGGCATATATAGGCAAATCAAAAGAGGAGAGGGGCAATTAAGAAATCGATATATTCAGTTAAAGAGAGAAATAAAAAAGGGAATTAGAAAAGCAAATAGAGATTATGAGGTTAAAGTTGCAAGAGAATCGAAGACTAACCCAAAAGGATTCTTTCAGGTATACAGAAGTAAGATCAGGGACAAGATAGGCCCACTCAAAAGTTCCTCGGGTCAGCTCACTGACAGTGATAAGGAAATGTGTAGAATTTTTAACACATACTTCCTCTCAGTTTTTACACAGGAGGATACCAGCGATATTCCAGTAATGATAAATTATGTAGAACAGGACGATAATAAACTGTGCACTATTAGGGTCACAAGTGACATGGTCCTTAGGCAAATAGATAAATTAAAACCTAACAAATCCCCAGGCCCTGATGAACTGTATGCAAGGGTTCTAAAGGAATGTAAAGAGGAGCTTAGCACACCTTTGGCTAATCTTTTCAACATATCACTACAAACTGGCATGGTGCCAGATAAGTGGAAAATGGCAAATGTGATACCTATTTTCAAAACAGGTGACAGGTCCTTAGCTTCGAACTATAGACCAATAAGCCTAACCTCCATAGTGGGAAAATTTATGGAATCAATAATTGCCGAGGCAGTTCGTAGCCACCTTGAAAAGCATAAATTAATCAACGAATCTCAGCATGGTTTTACAAAGGGGCGTTCCTGCCTTACGAATTTATTAACTTTTTTCACTAAGGTATTTGAGGAGGCAGATCATGGTAATGAATATGATATTGTGTATATGGACTTCAGTAAGGCTTTTGACAGGGTCCCACATCAGAGACTATTGAGGAAAATTAAAGCACATGGAATAGGAGGAGAAATTTTTTCCTGGATAGAGGCATGGTTGACAAATAGGCAGCAGAGAGTTTGCATAAATGGGGAGAAATCAGAGTGGGGAAGCGTCACGAGCGGTGTTCCACAGGGGTCAGTGTTGGGCCCCCTGCTGTTCACAATCTACATAAACGACATAGATGAGGGCATAAAGAGCGACATCGGCAAGTTTGCCGATGACACCAAAATAGGCCGTCGAATTCATTCTGACGAGGACATTCGAGCACTCCAGGAAGATTTGAATAGACTGATGCAGTGGTCGGAGAAGTGGCAGATGCAGTTTAATATAGACAAATGCAAAGTTCTAAATGTTGGACAGGACAATAACCATGCCACATATAAACTAAATAATGTAGATCTTAATATTACGGATTGCGAAAAAGATTTAGGAGTTCTGGTTAGCAGTAATCTGAAACCAAGACAACAGTGCATAAGTGTTCGCAATAAAGCTAATAGAATCCTTGGCTTCATATCAAGAAGCATAAATAATAGGAGTCCTCAGGTTGTTCTTCAACTCTATACATCCTTGGTTAGGCCTCATTTAGATTATGCTGCACAGTTTTGGTCACCGTATTACAGAATGGATATAAATTCTCTGGAAAATGTACAAAGGAGGATGACAAAGATGATCCCATGTATCAGAAACCTTCCCTATGAGGATAGACTAAGGGCCCTGAAACTGCACTCTCTAGAAAGACGTAGAATTAGGGGGGATATGATTGAGGTTTATAAGTGGAAGACAGGAATAAATAAAGGGGATGTAAATAGTGTGCTGAAAATATCTAGCCTAGACAGGACTCGCAGCAATGGTTTTAAGTTGGAAAAATTCAGATTCAGGAGGGATATAGGAAAGTACTGGTTTGGTAATAGAGTTGTGGATGAGTGGAACAAACTCCCAAGTACAGTTATAGAGGCCAGAACGTTGTGTAGCTTTAAAAATAGGTTGGATAAATACATGAGTAGATGTGGGTGGGTGTGAGTTGGACCTGATAGCTTGTGCTAACAGGTCGGTTGCCGTGTTCCTCCCTTAAGTCAATGACCTGACCTGACTAGGTTGGGTGCATTGGCTTAAGCCGGTAGGGACTTGGACCTGCCTCGCATGGGCCAGTAGGCCTTCTGCAGTGTTCCTTCGTTCTTATGTTCTTATGTTCTTAAAAGAAGGGAGGGAGGGAGGAAAGGGAGAGTGAAAGAAGGGACTGGAAGAGTGAGGTGAGGAGGAGAGTGAGGTGAAGGGGAGAGTGAGGTGAAGGGAAGAGTGAGGTGAAGAGGAGTGAGGGGGGAAAAGGGAGAGTGAACGGAAGGGGGAAACAGGAAGGGGAGGCAGAAAGTGGCCTTCCACTTCCATATATACTTTCTTTCCCTTCTTTTTCTTCCCTCTTCTCTATCACCCACTATCCTCTCTCTATCACCCACTATCCTCCCTCTCTATCATCCATTATCCGTTCATTCCTATTCTTCTTACCCCCATTTACTAAAGGTTCCTCTTACCTCTTTCTCTTCGATTGTCTGTCCTAGGAGCGAAAGAGAGAGAGAGAGAGAGAGAGAGAGAGAGAGAGAGAGAGAGAGGGAGAGAGGGAGAGAGAGAGAGAGAGAAAGAAAGAGTTAGTTGGAAAGCCTTTTGGTGTGTACAAAAGTGTACGTTTCAAATATGACAACAACGAGATATAACCTGTTTCCCGCAGCTCTGTTGATGCTGGTTTTTAAATCGATCCCTCCTACCCCCCTCCCCAGCTCTCCTACCCCCCTCCCCAGCTCTCCTTCCCCCCTCCCCAGCTCTCCTACCCCCCTCCCCAGCTCTCCTTCCCCCCTCCCCAGCTCTCCTTCCCCCCTCCCCAGCTCCTTCCCCTTCCCCAACTCCTCCTTCCCCCTCCCCAGCTCCTTCCCTTCCCCCAACTCTCCTTCCCCCCTCCCCAACTCTCCTTCCCCCTCCCCAACTCTCCTTCCCCTCCCCAGCTCCTTCCCCCTTCCCCCAACTCTCCTTCCCCCTCCCCAACTCTCCTTCCCCCTCCCCCAGCTCTCCCTTCCCCCTCCCCCAGCTCTCCTTCCCCTCCACATCTCTCCTTCCCCCCTCCCCAACTCTCCTTCCCCCCTACCCAGCTCTCCTTCCCCCCTCCCCAACTCTCCTTCCCCCCTCCCCAGCTCTCCTTCCCCCCTCCCCAACTCTCCTTCCCCTCTCCCCAGCTCTCGTTCCCCCCTCCCCAGCTCTCCCTTCCCCCTCCCCGCTCCTCCCCTTCCCCCTCCCCCAGCTCTCCTTCCCCTCCCCAGCTCTCCTTTCCCCCTCCCCAGCCCCTCCTCCCTCCCCTCCCCAGCCTCTCCCCTTTCCCCTCCCCTCCCCTCCCCTCCCCTCCCTCCCCAACTCTCCTTCCCCTCTCCCAACTCTCCTTCCCCTCTCCCCAGCTCTCCTTCCCCTCTCCCCAACTCTCCTTCCCCTCTCCCCAACTCTCCCTCCCGTCTCCCCAGCTCTCCTTCCCCTCTCCCCAACTCACCATCCCTTCTCCCCACCTCTCCCCTCCCTCTCCCCCCCAGCTCCTCCTTCCCTCCCCTCCCCAACTCTCCCTCCCTCTCCCCAGCTCTTCCTTCCCCCTCTCCCCAACCCTCTCTCCTTCCCCTCTCCCCAGCTCTCCCTCCCCCTCCCCTCCCGCTCCCCTCCCCTTCCCCTCTCCCCTCCCTCTCTCCCCTCTCTCTCCTTCCCCTCTCCCCAACTCTCCCTCCCGTCTCCCCAGCTCTCCTTCCCCTCTCCCCAGCTCTCCTTCCCCCCTCCCCAGCTCTCCTTTCCCTTCCCCTCCCCTGCTCTCCCTTCCCCTCCCCTCCCCAACTCTCTCCCCTTCCCCTCCCCTAACTCTCCTCCCCTCTCTCCAGCTCTCCTTCCCCTCTCCCCAACTCTCCCCAGCTCTCCTTCCTCTCTCCCCTACTCTCCTTCCCCTCTCCCCAACTCTCCATCCCCTCTCCCCAGCTCCTTCCCTCCCCTCCCCTAACTCTCCTTCCCCTCCCCCCAACTCTCCCCTCCCCTCCCTCCCCACTCTCCTTCCCCTCTCCCCTATCCCTCCCTCTCGCCAACTCTCCTACCCCTCTCCCCAACTCTTATTCCCTTCTCCCCAACTTTCCTACCCCTCTTGCCAACTCTCCTACCCCTCTCCCCAATTCTCCTTCCCCTCTCCCCAACTCTCCTTCCCCCTCACTCCAGCTCTCCTTCATGTCTCTCCAACTCTCCTTCCTTCCCTCACCTCAGTTCTCCTTCCCCTCTTCACAACTCTTCCCTTCATCCTAGCTCTCCTACACCTCTCCCCAACTCTCCTTCTCCTCACCCCAGCTCTCCTTCCCCCCTTCACCCCAATCCTTCTTCCCCTCACCCCCAACCCCCTTCTCTTCACTCCAACGTATTTCCTCTCACTCCTACCTCCTCGCCTCCACCCCTCACCTCTTTCCCTGTCCCCCTCACCTCTTTCCCCTCCTCCTTCTTTCCCCTCACCTCTTTCCCCTCACCTCTTTCCCCTCACCTCTTTCCCTGTCCCCCTCACCTCTTTCCCCTCACCTCTTTCCCCTCACCTCTTTCCCCTCTCTCTACGAGTTAAAAAAAACAGAAATCTCTCCATGAATAAATTGAACTAACGTCGCCTGGCTCCAAATATTGGTCATTCTTTACACATTCCTACACTCTTGTTGTGATCGCCCCTTCCTCAACCAGGGGGAGGGAGGAGGAGGAGGGGGAAGAAGGAGGAGGGGGAGGGGCAAGAAGGAGGAGGAGGAAGAAGGAGGAGGGGGAAGAAGGATGAAGAGGGAAAGGAGAAGGAAGAGGTGAAGAAGTAGGGGAGGTGGATGAAGGAGGAGGAGAATGAGGAGGAGGAGGGGTATGAAGGAGCAGGGAGGGGGGAAGGAAGATAATGCTAGAAGAGGGGTAATAGGCAAGGTAGTGGTACACGTGAGGAAATCATAGGGGTAAGGGGTGGGGGTGAAGGGGAGGGGTAAGGGGGAGGGGTAATGTTTAGAGGGAGTGATCTAAGGACTCACAAATATGAAACGAAAAATAAAACGAATAAAACTTTTATTATTATTATTATTATTATTATTATTATTATTATTATTATTATTATTATTATTATTATTATTATGAATATTGTTATGATCATTATTATTAGTATTATTATTTACATTCACATATGGAGAGCCAAACCCTTAGAGGTCATGGAATACCGAGGGGGGAGAGAATGAGAGACAACCAGGTTCTATCTAGGGAAAGGGAGGATGGCTCCAATTTCCTTGGATCAAGAGCCCCTCACCAGCATCAAGGGTTCCCCCAGGATGAGAGAGAAAGGACGCTAACAGGAGAAAGTAGAAAGAGAAGATAGATTTTTCTTCTAGGTTTTCTTCTATTCCTTCTCCTAGACCCTCTAGCCCATCTTCTAGTCCTTCTAGTCCATCTTCTAGTCCTTCTAGATCATCTTCTAGTCCTTCTAGATCATCTTCTAGTCCTTCTAGATCATCTTCCAGTCCTTCTAGCCCATCTTCTAGTCCTTCTAGCCCATCTTCTAGTCCTTCTAGTCCATCTTCTAGTCCTTCTAGTCCATCTTCTAGTCCTTCTAGATCATCTTCTAGTCCTTCTAGATCATCTTCCAGTCCTTCTAGCCCATCTTCCAGTCCTTCTAGTCCATCTTCTAGTCCTTCTAGTTCATCTTCTAGTCCTTCTAGATCATCTTCCAGTCCTTCTAGCCCATCTTCTAGTCCTTCTAGTCCATCTTCTAGTCCTTCTAGTCCATCTTCTAGTCCTTCTAGATCATCTTCTAGTCCTTCTAGATCATCTTCCAGTCCTTCTAGCCCATCTTCTAGTCCTTCTAGTCCATCTTCTAGTCCTTCTAGTTCATCTTCTAGTCCTTCTAGATCATCTTCTAGTCCTTCTAGATCATCTTCTAGTCCTTCTAGATCATCTTCCAGTCCTTCTAGCCCATCTTCTAGTCCTTCTAGTCCATCTTCTAGTCCTTCTAGTTCATCTTCTAGTCCTTCTAGATCATCTTCTAGTCCTTCTAGATCATCTTCTAGTCCTTCTAGATCATCTTCCAGTCCTTCTAGCCCATCTTCTAGTCCTTCTAGCCCATCTTCTAGTCCTTCTAGTCCATCTTCTAGTCCTTCTAGATCATCTTCTAGTCCTTCTAGATCATCTTCCAGTCCTTCTAGCCCATCTTCTAGTCCTTCTAGCCCATCTTCTAGTCCTTCTAGTCCATCTTCTAGTCCTTCTAGATCATCTTCTAGTCCTTCTAGATCATCTTCCAGTCCTTCTAGCCCATCTTCTAGTCCTTCTAGATCATCTTCTAGTCCTTCTAGATCATCTTCCAGTCCTTCTAGTCCATCTTCTAGTCCTTCTAGATCATCTTCCAGTCCTTCTAGTTCATCTTCTAGTCCTTCTAGTCCATCTTCTAGTCCTTCTAGTCCATCTTCTAGTCCTTCTAGATCATCTTCTAGTCCTTCTAGATCATCTTCCAGTCCTTCTAGTTCATCTTCTAGTCCTTCTAGTCCATCTTCTAGTCCTTCTAGTCCATCTTCTAGTCCTTCTAGATCATCTTCTAGTCCTTCTAGATCATCTTCCAGTCCTTCTAGTCCATCTTCTAGTCCTTCTAGATCATCTTCTAGTCCTTCTAGATCATCTTCCAGTCCTTCTAGTCCATCTTCTAGTCCTTCTAGATCATCTTCTAGTCCTTCTAGTCCATCTTCTAGTCCTTCTAGATCATCTTCTAGTCCTTCTAGTCCATCTTCTAGTCCTTCTAGATCATCTTCTAGTCCTTCTAGATCATCTTCCAGTCCTTCTAGTCCATCTTCTAGTCCTTCTAGATCATCTTCTAGTCCTTCTAGATCATCTTCCAGTCCTTCTAGTCCATCTTCTAGTCCTTCTAGATCATCTTCTAGTCCTTCTAGTCCATCTTCTAGTCCTTCTAGATCATCTTCCAGTCCTTCTAGTCCATCTTCTAGTCCTTCTAGCCCATCTTCTAGTCCTTCTAGTTCATCTTCTAGTCCTTCTAGATCATCTTCTAGTCCTTCTAGATCATCTTCCAGTCCTTCTAGTCCATCTTCTAGTCCTTCTAGTTCATCTTCTAGTCCTTCAAGATCATCTTCCAGTCCTTCTAGTCCATCTTCTAGTCCTTCTAGTTCATCTTCTAGTCCTTCTAGATCATCTTCCAGTCCTTCTAGATCATCTTCTAGTCCTTCTAGATCATCTTCCAGTCCTTCTAGTTCATCTTCTAGTCCTTCTAGTCCATCTTCTAGTCCTTCTAGTCCATCTTCTAGTCCTTCTAGATCATCTTCTAGTCCTTCTAGATCATCTTCCAGTCCTTCTAGTTCATCTTCTAGTCCTTCTAGTCCATCTTCTAGTCCTTCTAGTCCATCTTCTAGTCCTTCTAGATCATCTTCTAGTCCTTCTGGATCATCTTCTAGTCCTTCTAGTCCATCTTCTAGTCCTTCTGGATCATCTTCTAGTCCTTCTAGTCCATCTTCTAGTCCTTCTGGATCATCTTCTAGTCCTTCTAGTCCATCTTCTAGTCCTTCTGGATCATCTTCTAGTCCTTCTAGTCCATCTTCTAGTCCTTCTGGATCATCTTCTAGTCCTTCTAGTCCATCTTCTAGTCCTTCTGGATCATCTTCTAGTCCTTCTAGTCCATCTTCTAGTCCTTCTAGTCCATCTTCTAGTCCTTCTGGATCATCTTCTAGTCCTTCTAGATCATCTTCCAGTCCTTCTAGTCCATCTTCTAGTCCTTCTAGATCATCTTCTAGTCCTTCTAGTCCATCTTCTAGTCCTTCTAGATCATCTTCCAGTCCTTCTAGTCCATCTTCTAGTCCTTCTAGCCCATCTTCTAGTCCTTCTAGTTCATCTTCTAGTCCTTCTAGATCATCTTCTAGTCCTTCTAGATCATCTTCCAGTCCTTCTAGTCCATCTTCTAGTCCTTCTAGTTCATCTTCTAGTCCTTC
Source organism: Cherax quadricarinatus (assembly GCF_038502225.1). Lineage (NCBI taxonomy): Eukaryota > Metazoa > Arthropoda > Malacostraca > Decapoda > Parastacidae > Cherax > Cherax quadricarinatus. The sequence continues at coordinate 13,694,374 of NC_091305.1, read as the reverse complement.
TAGATCATCTTCCAGTCCTTCTAGTCCATCTTCTAGTCCTTCTAGCCCATCTTCTAGTCCTTCTAGTTCATCTTCTAGTCCTTCTAGATCATCTTCTAGTCCTTCTAGATCATCTTCCAGTCCTTCTAGTCCATCTTCTAGTCCTTCTAGTTCATCTTCTAGTCCTTCTAGATCATCTTCTAGTCCTTCTAGATCATCTTCCAGTCCTTCTAGTCCATCTTCTAGTCCTTCTAGCCCATCTTCTAGTCCTTCTAGTTCATCTTCTAGTCCTTCTAGATCATCTTCTAGTCCTTCTAGATCATCTTCCAGTCCTTCTAGTCCATCTTCTAGTCCTTCTAGTTCATCTTCTAGTCCTTCTAGATCATCTTCCAGTCCTTCTAGCCCATCTTCTAGTCCTTCTAGTTCATCTTCTAGTCCTTCTAGATCATCTTCTAGTCCTTCTAGATCATCTTCCAGTCCTTCTAGCCCATCTTCTAGTCCTTCTAGTCCATCTTCTAGTCCTTCTAGTTCATCTTCTAGTCCTTCTAGATCATCTTCCAGTCCTTCTAGTCCATCTTCTAGTCCTTCTAGTTCATCTTCTAGTCCTTCTAGATCATCTTCCAGTCCTTCTAGTCCATCTTCTAGTCCTTCTAGCCCATCTTCTAGTCCTTCTAGTCCTTCTTCTAGTCCTTCTAGTTCATCTTCTAGTCCTTCTAGATCATCTTCCAGTCCTTCTAGTCCATCTTCTAGTCCTTCTAGATCATCTTCTAGTCCTTCTAGATCATCTTCCAGTCCTTCTAGTCCATCTTCTAGTCCTTCTAGATCATTTTCTAGTCCTTCTAGCCCATCTTCTAGTCCTTCTAGTTCATCTCCTAGACCTTCTAGCCCATCTTCTAGTCCTTCTAGTTCATCTTCTAGTCCTTCTAGATCATTTTCTAGTCCTTCTAGCCCATCTTCTAGTCCTTCTAGTTCATCTTCTAGTCCTTCTAGATCATTTTCTAGTCCTTCTAGCCCATCTTCTAGTCCTTCTAGTTCATCTTCTAGTCCTTCTAGATCATTTTCTAGTCCTTCTAGCCCATCTTCTAGTCCTTCTAGCCCATCTTCTAGTCCTTCTAGTTCATCTTCTAGTCCTTCTAGATCATCTTCTAGTCCTTCTAGTCCATCTTCTAGTCCTTCTAGTTCATCTTCTAGTCCTTCTAGATCATCTTCCAGTCCTTCTAGTCCATCTTCTAGTCCTTCTAGTTCATCTTCTAGTCCTTCTAGATCATCTTCCAGTCCTTCTAGCCCATCTTCTAGTCCTTCTAGATCATCTTCCAGTCCTTCTAGATCATCTTCCAGTCCTTCTAGATCATCTTCCAGACCTTCTAGTCCGTCTTCTAGTCCTTCTAGTCCATCTTCTAGACCTTCTAGCCCATCTTCTAGTCCTTCTAGATCATCTTCCAGTCCTTCTAGCCCATCTTCTAGTCCTTCTAGTCCATCTTCTAGTCCTTCTAGTTCATCTTCTAGTCCTTCTAGATCATCTTCCAGTCCTTCTAGCCCATCTTCTAGTCCTTCTAGTTCATCTTCTAGTCCTTCTAGATCATCTTCCAGTCCTTCTAGCCCATCTTCTAGTCCTTCTAGATCATCTTCTAGTCCTTCTAGTCCATCTTCTAGTCCTTCTAGTTCATCTTCTAGTCCTTCTAGATCATCTTCCAGTCCTTCTAGTCCATCTTCTAGTCCTTCTAGTCCATCTTCTAGTCCTTCTAGTCCATCTTCTAGTCCTTCTAGATCATCTTCTAGTCCTTCTAGTCCATCTTCTAGTCCTTCTAGATCATCTTCCAGTCCTTCTAGTCCATCTTCTAGTCCTTCTAGTTCATCTTCTAGTCCTTCTAGATCATCTTCCAGTCCTTCTAGTCCATCTTCTAGTCCTTCTAGATCATCTTCTAGTCCTTCTAGTTCATCTTCTAGTCCTTCTAGATCATCTTCTAGTCCTTCTAGATCATCTTCCAGTCCTTCTAGTCCATCTTCTAGTCCTTCTAGTCCATCTTCTAGTCCTTCTAGTTCATCTTCTAGTCCTTCTAGATCATCTTCCAGTCCTTCTAGTCCATCTTCTAGTCCTTCTAGTCCATCTTCTAGTCCTTCTAGTCCATCTTCTAGTCCTTCTAGATCATCTTCTAGTCCTTCTAGTCCATCTTCTAGTCCTTCTAGATCATCTTCCAGTCCTTCTAGTCCATCTTCTAGTCCTTCTAGTTCATCTTCTAGTCCTTCTAGATCATCTTCCAGTCCTTCTAGTCCATCTTCTAGTCCTTCTAGATCATCTTCTAGTCCTTCTAGTCCATCTTCTAGTCCTTCTAGTTCATCTTCTAGTCCTTCTAGATCATCTTCCAGTCCTTCTAGCCCATCTTCTAGTCCTTCTAGTTCATCTTCTAGTCCTTCTAGTTCATCTTCTAGTCCTTCTAGATCATCTTCCAGTCCTTCTAGTCCATCTTCTAGTCCTTCTAGATCATCTTCTAGTCCTTCTAGTTCATCTTCTAGTCCTTCTAGATCATCTTCTAGTCCTTCTAGATCATCTTCCAGTCCTTCTAGTCCATCTTCTAGTCCTTCTAGTTCATCTTCTAGTCCTTCTAGTTCATCTTCTAGTCCTTCTAGATCATCTTCCAGTCCTTCTAGTCCATCTTCCAGTCCTTCTAGTCCATCTTCTAGTCCTTCTAGTTCATCTTCTAGTCCTTCTAGATCATCTTCTAGTCCTTCTAGATCATCTTCCAGTCCTTCTAGTCCATCTTCTAGTCCTTCTAGTCCATCTTCTAGTCCTTCTAGTTCATCTTCTAGTCCTTCTAGTTCATCTTCTAGTCCTTCTAGATCATCTTCCAGTCCTTCTAGTCCATCTTCTAGTCCTTCTAGATCATCTTCTAGTCCTTCTAGTCCATCTTCTAGTCCTTCTAGTCCATCTTCTAGTCCTTCTAGATCATCTTCTAGTCCTTCTAGTCCATCTTCTAGTCCTTCTAGATCATCTTCTAGTCCTTCTAGTCCATCTTCTAGTCCTTCTAGATCATCTTCCAGTCCTTCTAGTCCATCTTCTAGTCCTTCTAGATCATCTTCTAGTCCTTCTAGTCCATCTTCTAGTCCTTCTAGTCCATCTTCTAGTCCTTCTAGATCATCTTCCAGTCCTTCTAGTCCATCTTCTAGTCCTTCTAGTCCATCTTCTAGTCCTTCTAGTTCATCTTCTAGTCCTTCTAGATCATCTTCCAGTCCTTCTAGTCCATCTTCTAGTCCTTCTAGATCATCTTCTAGTCCTTCTAGTCCATCTTCTAGTCCTTCTAGTCCATCTTCTAGTCCTTCTAGCCCATCTTCTAGTCCTTCTAGTCCATCTTCTAGTCCTTCTAGATCATCTTCTAGTCCTTCTAGTCCATCTTCTAGTCCTTCTAGATCATCTTCCAGTCCTTCTAGTCCATCTTCTAGTCCTTCTAGCCCATCTTCTAGTCCTTCTAGTCCATCTTCTAGTCCTTCTGGATCATCTTCTAGTCCTTCTAGTCCATCTTCTAGTCCTTCTAGCCCATCTTCTAGTCCTTCTGGATCATCTTCTAGTCCTTCTAGTCCATCTTCTAGTCCTTCTAGTCCATCTTCTAGTCCTTCTAGTCCATCTTCTAGTCCTTCTGGATCATCTTCTAGTCCTTCTGGATCATCTTCTAGACCTTCTAGTCCATCTTCTAGTCCTTCTAGTCCATCTTCTAGTCCTTCTGGATCATCTTCTAGTCCTTCTAGTCCATCTTCTAGTCCTTCTGGATCATCTTCTAGTCCTTCTAGTCCATCTTCTAGTCCTTCTAGTCCATCTTCTAGTCCTTCTAGTCCATCTTCTAGTCCTTCTAGTCCATCTTCTAGTCCTTCTAGCCCATCTTCTAGTCCTTCTGGATCATCTTCTAGTCCTTCTAGTCCATCTTCTAGTCCTTCTAGTCCATCTTCTAGTCCTTCTAGCCCATCTTCTAGTCCTTCTAGATCATCTTCCAGTCCTTCTAGTCCATCTTCTAGTCCTTCTAGATCATCTTCCAGTCCTTCTAGTCCATCTTCTAGTCCTTCTAGTTCATCTTCTAGTCCTTCTAGCCCATCTTCTAGTCCTTCTGGATCATCTTCTAGTCCTTCTAGTCCATCTTCTAGTCCTTCTAGTCCATCTTCTAGTCCTTCTAGTTCATCTTCTAGTCCTTCTAGTCCATCTTCTAGTCCTTCTAGATCATCTTCTAGTCCTTCTAGTCCATCTTCTAGTCCTTCTAGTTCATCTTCTAGTCCTTCTAGCCCATCTTCTAGTCCTTCTAGATCATCTTCCAGTCCTTCTAGTCCATCTTCTAGTCCTTCTAGATCATCTTCTAGTCCTTCTAGATCATCTTCTAGTCCTTCTAGTCCATCTTCTAGTCCTTCTAGATCATCTTCTAGTCCTTCTAGATCATCTTCTAGTCCTTCTAGCACATCTTCTAGTCCTTCTAGTTCATCTTCTAGTCCTTCTAGTCCTAGTCCTTCTAGTCCTTCCAGTCCTTCTAGTCCATCTTCTAGTCCTTCTAGATCATCTTCTAGTCCTTCTAGATCATCTTCTAGTCCTTCTAGTTCATCTTCTAGTCCTTCTAGATCATCTTCTAGTCCTTCTAGATCATTTTCTAGTCCTTCTAGATCATCTTCTAGTCCTTCTAGATCATTTTCTAGTCCTTCTAGATCATCTTCTAGTCCTTCTAGATCATTTTCTAGTCCTTCTAGATCATCTTCTAGTCCTTCTAGATCATCTTCTAGTCCTTCTAGTCCATCTTCTAGTCCTTCTAGATCATCATCTAGTCCTTCTAGATCATTTTCTAGTCCTTCTAGATCATCTTCTAGTCCTTCTAGATCATTTTCTAGTCCTTCTAGATCATCTTCTAGTCCTTCTAGATCATCTTCTAGTCCTTCTAGTTCATCTTCTAGTCCTTCTAGATCATCTTCTAGTCCTTCTAGTCATTTTCATCTTCTAGTCCTTCTAGTCCATCTTTTCTAGTCCTTCTAGATCATCTTCTAGTCCTTCTAGATCATTTTCTAGTCCTTCTAGATCATCTTCTAGTCCTTCTAGATCATCTTCTAGTCCTTCTAGTCCATCTTCCAGTCCTTCTAGATCATCTTCTAGTCCTTCTAGATCATCTTCTAGTCCTTCTAGATCATCTTCTAGTCCTTCTAGATCATCTTCTAGTCCTTCTAGATCATTTTCTAGTCCTTCTAGATCATCTTCTAGTCCTTCTAGATCATTTTCTAGTCCTTCTAGATCATCTTCTAGTCCTTCTAGATCATCTTCTAGTCCTTCTAGATCATCTTCTAGTCCTTCTAGATCATCTTCTAGTCCTTCTGGATCATCTTCTAGTCCTTCTAGTCCATCTTCTAGTCCTTCTGGATCATCTTCTAGACCTTCTAGTCCATCTTCTAGTCCTTCTGGATCATCTTCTAGTCCTTCTGGATCATCTTCTAGACCTTCTAGTCCATCTTCTAGTCCTTCTGGATCATTTTCTAGTCCTTCTAGATCATCTTCTAGTCCTTCTAGATCATTTTCTAGTCCTTCTAGATCATCTTCCAGTCCTTCTAGTCCATCTTCCAGTCCTTCTAGTTCATCTTCTAGTCCTTCTAGATCATCTTCTAGTCCTTCTAGTCCATCTTCTAGTCCTTCTAGATCATCTTCTAGTCCTTCTAGATCATCTTCTAGTCCTTCTAGATCATCTTCTAGTCCTTCTAGATCATTTTCTAGTCCTTCTAGATCATCTTCTAGTCCTTCTAGTCCATCTTCTAGTCCTTCTAGATCATTTTCTAGTCCTTCTAGATCATCTTCTAGTCCTTCTAGTCCATCTTCTAGTCCTTCTAGATCATCTTCTAGTCCTTCTAGATCATCTTCTAGTCCTTCTAGATCATCTTCTAGTCCTTCTGGATCATCTTCTAGTCCTTCTGGATCATCTTCTAGTCCTTCTAGCCCATCTTCTAGTCCTTCTGGATCATCTTCTAGTCCTTCTAGTCCATCTTCTAGTCCTTCTAGTCCATCTTCTAGTCCTTCTAGCCCATCTTCTAGTCCTTCTGGATCATCTTCTAGTCCTTCTAGTCCATCTTCTAGTCCTTCTAGTCCATCTTCTAGTCCTTCTAGTCCATCTTCTAGTCCTTCTAGTCCATCTTCTAGTCCTTCTAGTCCATCTTCTAGTCCTTCTAGTCCATCTTCTAGTCCTTCTGGATCATCTTCTTCTAGCCTAGTCAGTCATCTCCTAGACCTTCTAGTTCATCTTCTAGTCCTTCTAGATCATCTTCTAGTCCTTCTAGATCATTTTCTAGTCCTTCTAGTCCATCTTCTAGTCCTTCTAGTCCATCTTCTAGTCCTTCTAGTCCATCTTCTAGTCCTTCTAGTCCATCTTCTAGTCCTTCTGGATCATCTTCTAGACCTTCTAGCCCATCTTCTAGTCCTTCTGGATCATCTTCTAGACCTTCTAGCCCATCTTCTAGTCCTTCTGGATCATCTTCTAGTCCTTCTAGTTCATCTCCTAGACCTTCTAGTCCATCTTCTAGTCCTTCTAGCCCATCTTCTAGTCCTTCTGGATCATCTTCTAGTCCTTCTAGTCCATCTTCTAGTCCTTCTAGCCCATCTTCTAGTCCTTCTGGATCATCTTCTAGTCCTTCTAGCCCATCTTCTAGTCCTTCTGGATCATCTTCTAGTCCTTCTAGTCCATCTTCTAGACCTTCTAGTCCATCTTCTAGTCCTTCTAGTTCATCTCCTAGACCTTCTAGCCCATCTTCTAGTCCTTCTAGTCCATCTTCTAGTCCTTCTAGTTCATCTCCTAGACCTTCTAGTCCATCTTCTAGTCCTTCTAGTCCATCTTCTAGTCCTTCTAGTTCATCTCCTAGACCTTCTAGCCCATCTTCTAATCCTTCTGGATCATCTTCTAGTCCTTCTTCTAGTCCTTCTAGTCCATCTTCTAGTCCTTCTAGTTCATCTCCTAGACCTTCTAGTCCATCTTCTAGTCCTTCTAGTCCATCTTCTAGTCCTTCTAGTTCATCTCCTAGACCTTCTAGCCCATCTTCTAATCCTTCTGGATCATCTTCTAGTCCATCTTCTAGTCCTTCTAGTCCATCTTCTAGTCCTTCTAGTTCATCTCCTAGACCTTCTAGTCCATCTTCTAGTCCTTCTAGTTCATCTCCTAGACCTTCTAGCCCATCTTCTAGTCCTTCTAGTCCATCTTCTAGTCCTTCTAGTTCATCTCCTAGACCTTCTAGTCCATCTTCTAGTCCTTCTAGTCCATCTTCTAGTCCTTCTAGTCCATCTTCTAGTCCTTCTAGTCCATCTTCTAGTCCTTCTAGTTCATCTCCTAGACCTTCTAGTCCATCTTCTAGTCCTTCTAGTCCATCTTCTAGTCCTTCTAGTCCATCTTCTAGTCCTTCTAGTTCATCTCCTAGACCTTCTAGTCCATCTTCTAGTCCTTCTAGTTCATCTCCTAGACCTTCTAGTCCATCTTCTAGTCCTTCTAGTTCATCTCCTAGACCTTCTAGTCCATCTTCTAGTCCTTCTAGTTCATTTTCTAGTCCTTCTAGATCATCTTCCAGTCCTTCTAGATCATTTTCTAGTCCTTCTAGATCATCTTCCAGTCCTTCTAGATCATTTTCTAGTCCTTCTAGATCATCTTCTAGTCCTTCTAGATCATCTTCTAGTCCTTCTAGATCATCTTCTAGTCCTTCTAGATCATTTTCTAGTCCTTCTAGATCATCTTCTAGTCCTTCTAGATCATTTTCTAGTCCTTCTAGATCATCTTCTAGTCCTTCTAGATCATTTTCTAGTCCTTCTAGATCATCTTCTAGTCCTTCTAGATCATCTTCCAGTCCTTCTAGATCATTTTCTAGTCCTTCTAGATCATCTTCCAGTCCTTCTAGATCATTTTCTAGTCCTTCTAGATCATCTTCTAGTCCTTCTAGATCATCTTCCAGTCCTTCTAGATCATTTTCTAGTCCTTCTAGATCATCTTCTAGTCCTTCTAGTTCATCTCCTAGACCTTCTAGTCCATCTTCTAGTCCTTCTAGTCCATCTTCTAGTCCTTCTAGTCCATCTTCTAGTCCTTCTAGTTCATCTCCTAGTCCTTCTAGTCCATCTTCTAGTCCTTCTAGTCCATCTTCTAGTCCTTCTAGTCCATCTTCTAGTCCTTCTAGTCCATCTTCTAGTCCTTCTAGTCCATCTTCTAGTCCTTCTAGTCCATCTTCTAGTCCTTCTAGTCCATCTTCTAGTCCTTCTAGTCCATCTTCTAGTCCTTCTAGTCCATCTTCTAGTCCTTCTAGTTCATCTCCTAGACCTTCTAGCCCATCTTCTAGTCCTTCTAGTCCATCTTCTAGTCCTTCTAGTCCATCTTCTAGTCCTTCTAGTCCATCTTCTAGTCCTTCTAGTCCATCTTCTAGTCCTTCTAGTCCATCTTCTAGTCCTTCTAGTCCATCTTCTAGTCCTTCTAGTCCATCTTCTAGTCCTTCTAGTCCATCTTCTAGTCCTTCTAGTCCATCTTCTAGTCCTTCTAGTCCATCTTCTAGTCCTTCTAGTCCATCTTCTAGTCCTTCTAGTTCATCTCCTAGACCTTCTAGCCCATCTTCTAGTCCTTCTAGCCCATCTTCTAGTCCTTCTAGCCCATCTTCTAGTCCTTCTAGTTCATCTTCTAGTCCTTCTAGTTCATCTCCTAGACCTTCTAGCCCATCTTCTAGTCCTTCTAGTCCATCTTCTAGTCCTTCTAGTCCATCTTCTAGTCCTTCTAGTTCATCTCCTAGACCTTCTAGCCCATCTTCTAGTCCTTCTAGCCCATCTTCTAGTCCTTCTAGCCCATCTTCTAGTCCTTCTAGCCCATCTTCTAGTCCTTCTAGTCCATCTTCTAGTCCTTCTAGTTCATCTCCTAGACCTTCTAGCCCATCTTCTAGTCCTTCTAGCCCATCTTCTAGTCCTTCTAGTCCATCTTCTAGTCCTTCTAGTTCATCTCCTAGACCTTCTAGTCCATCTTCTAGTCCTTCTAGTCCATCTTCTAGTCCTTCTAGTCCATCTTCTAGTCCTTCTAGTTCATCTCCTAGACCTTCTAGTCCATCTTCTAGACCTTCTAGCCCATCTTCTAGTCCTTCTAGCCCATCTTCTAGTCCTTCTAGCCCATCTTCTAGTCCTTCTAGCCCATCTTCTAGTCCTTCTAGTTCATCTTCTAGTTCTAAGAGCTCCTCTTCCAACTCGTTTATTTTTTTTTCAAGTTAGGTTCAAGTTTTTCTTCTAGTTGTTATTCTAGATCTTCTAGTTCTTCTAGGTCATCTAATTTTAATTTAAGTTCTTCAAGTTATTCTTCTTTTACATCTCCTTCTAGTTCTCCACCATCTAGTTCTTCGTTCTTCTGAGTCTTCTAGTTTTCCATTAGCTATTCTTTTTCAATCAGTTTCTCTCAGTTCTCTCCCATCAATCTCTTCTTCTATTTCTCCTCCTCCTTCACCTCATTCTTCTAGTTGTTTATTCCTTTTCATCAACCTCACTACTTCCTACATTATACATCGTAGCTCCTGGTCCCAGTATCACAGCTTGGAACGCTATTGAATAATGAATTGATTTTGTTTTTTTTTTATTCACGTCCGGTCGGCCATGTTTGTTTATGTATGACGTCACGTGTAAATATAAATCAGGTGACAGGGCGACATCCAGATGGAACCTGTCTGTTTTTTTTTTTTGACCCGATGGACAGTATGGAGGAGTGAAAAAATGATTAGGGGAGAGAGAGAGAGAGAGAGAGAGAGAGAGAGAGAGAGAGAGAGAGAGAGAGAGAGAGAGAGATTGAGAGAGAGAGAGAGTGAGAGAGAGAGAGAGAGAGAGAAAGAGAGAGCGTTTCCACCCATCAGGAAACCCAGGTTTCCGAAGGAAAGAATTAGAGAAAGAAAAGAAAGAAAGATGGAAATTGCGCGTGGGGGAGTGTGGCCAATTCCCGGCTTTAATTGTATTTCAAAACCGTCCCATTTTCCCTTCCCTCTCGGCCAGATCTCTATCTTAGACTCTCTCTCGCCCCTTTCTCTCTCTCTCTCCCTCTCTCTCTCTACCTCTCTCTCTCTCTCTCTCTCTCTCTCTCTCTCTGTGAAACTTAAAAAAAATCGACCAGAAGAATAATAAGTCAAAATAACGTGGCTGAAACAATTCATCGAAAACCCGTACTAAGAACAACCTTATGACGACGTTTCGGTCCCCCTTGAAAGAACTGACAATATTATTATTATTAGTAGTAGTAGTCACAGTGTTATTATGAGTATTAGTAGTAGTAACAGTCGTAGTAGTAGTAACAGCAGCAGCAGCAGCAGCAGCAGCAGCAGCAGCAGCAGCAGCAGCAACACCAGCAGCAGCAGCAGCAGCAGCAGCAGCAGCACCAGCAGCAGCAGCAGCAGCAGCAGCAGCAACACCAGCAGCAGCAGCAGCAGCAGCAGCAGCAGCACCACCACCACCACCAGCAGCAGCAGCAGCAGCAGCAGCAGCAGCAGCAGCAGCAGCAGCAGCAGCAGTAGTAGTAGTAGTAGTAGTAGTAGTAGTAGTAGTAGTAGTAGTAGTACAGCAACTCTTCATTAGCTCATCAAGCAGCACCATCACTACAGCTGTTGATCAACTACGCACAACCACGACCTACATCACTACCACCTACACCACTACCACCTACACCACTACCACCTACATCACTACCACCTACACCCCCACATACCCACACCACTACCACCTACATGCCACTTACCCACACCACCACCATCAACACCCCCACATACCCACACCCCACACCACTACCACCTACACCCCACCAACACCCCACTTACCCACACCACTACCACCTACACCCCACCAATACCCCACTTACCCACACCACTACCACCTACACCCCCACATACCCACACCACTACCACCTACATGCCACTTACCCACACCACCACCACCAACACCCCCACATACCCACACCCCACACCACTACCACCTACACCCCACCAACACCCCACTTACCCACACCACTACCACCTACACCCCACCAATACCCCACTTACCCACACCACTACCACCTACACCCCCACATACCCACACCACTACCACCTACACTCCACTTACCCACACCACCACCACCTACACCCCCACATACCCACACCACTACCACCTACACCCCACTTACCCACACCACCACCACCTACACCCCCACATACCCACACCACTACCACCTACACTCCACTTACCCACACCACCACCACCTACACCCCCACATACCCACACCACTACCACCTACACTCCACTTACCCACACCACCACCACCTACACCCCCACATACCCACACCACTACCACCTACACCCCACCAACACCCCCACCTACATCTCCCTCCCCACACCAGCTCGTAGCATCCATATTTTACACTGGAAGCTTAACGAAGTTACACAACTTGTAGCAATTACGCTGGTGTGCAGAGTCCGGTTGTCAGTTGCTGAAGAACGAGTGTGCATTGTTCTGTGTGACCTGGTGCACACAACACTGTGACCTGGTGTACACAACACTGTGACCTGGTGCACACAACACTGTGTGACCTGGTGCACACAACACTGTGACCTGGTGCACACAACACTGTGACCTGGTGCATACAACACTGTGACCTGGTGCACACAATACTGTGACCTGGTGTACACAACACTGTGACCTGGTGCACACAACACTGTGACCTGGTGCACACAACACTGTGACCTGGTGCATACAACACTGTGACCTGGTGCATACAACACTGTGACCTGGTGCACACAACACTGTGACCTGGTGTACACAACACTGTGACCTGGTGTACACAACACTGTGACCTGGTGCACACAACACTGTGACCTGGTGTACTCAACACTGTGACCTGGTGCACACAACACTGTGTGACCTGGTGCACACAACACTGTGACCTGGTGCACACAGCACTCTCTCCTGGTGCACACAGCACTGTGACCTGGTGTACACAACACTGTGACCTGGTGCACACAACACTGTGACCTGGTGCATACAACACTGTGACCTGGTGCATACAACACTGTGACCTGGTGCACACAACACTGTGACCTGGTGTACACAACACTGTGACCTGGTGCACACAACACTGTGACCTGGTGCACACAACACTGTGACCTGGTGCACACAACACTGTGACCTGGTGCACACAACACTGTGACCTGGTGCACACAACACTGTGACCTGGTGTACACAACACTGTGACCTGGTGCACACAACACTGTGTGACCTGGTGCACACAACACTGTGACCTGGTGCACACAACACTGTGACCTGGTGCATACAACACTGTGACCTGGTGCACACAATACTGTGACCTGGTGTACACAACACTGTGACCTGGTGTACACAACACTGTGACCTGGTGCACACAACACTGTGACCTGGTGCATACAACACTGTGACCTGGTGCATACAACACTGTGACCTGGTGCACACAACACTGTGACCTGGTGTACACAACACTGTGACCTGGTGTACACAACACTGTGACCTGGTGCACACAACACTGTGACCTGGTGTACACAACACTGTGACCTGGTGCACACAACACTGTGTGACCTGGTGCACACAACACTGTGACCTGGTGCACACAGCACTCTCACCTGGTGCACACAGCACTGTGACCTGGTGTACACAACACTGTGACCTGGTGCACACAACACTGTGACCTGGTGCATACAACACTGTGACCTGGTGCATACAACACTGTGACCTGGTGCACACAACACTGTGACCTGGTGTACACAACACTGTGACCTGGTGCACACAACACTGTGACCTGGTGCACACAACACTGTGACCTGGTGCACACAACACTGTGACCTGGTGCACACAACACTGTGACCTGGTGCACACAACACTGTGACCTGGTGTACACAACACTGTGACCTGGTGTACACAACACTGTGACCTGGTGCACACAACACTGTGACCTGGTGTACACAACACTGTGACCTGGTGCACACAACACTGTGTGACCTGGTGCACACAACACTGTGACCTGGTGCACACAGCACTCTCACCTGGTGCACACAGCACTGTGACCTGGTGTACACAACACTGTGACCTGGTGCACACAACACTGTGACCTGGTGCATACAACACTGTGACCTGGTGCATACAACACTGTGACCTGGTGCACACAACACTGTGACCTGGTGTACACAACACTGTGACCTGGTGCACACAACACTGTGACCTGGTGCACACAACACTGTGACCTGGTGCACACAACACTGTGACCTGGTGCACACAACACTGTGACCTGGTGCACACAACACTGTGACCTGGTGTACACAACACTGACCTGGTGCACACAACACTGTGACGTGGTGCACACAACACTGTGACCTGTTGCACACAACACTGTGACCTGGTGTACACAGCACTGTGTGACCTGGTGCCTACAACACTGTGAGACCTGGCACACGCATCAGTGTAACATGGTGCATATAATACTTTGTGACCTGGTGGACACAATACTGTGTGACCTATTGCACGGAGCACTGTGACCTGGTGCACACAACACTGTGACCTGGTGCACACAACACTGTGACCTGGTGTACACAACACTGTGACCTGGTGCACACAGCACTCTCACCTGGTGCACACAGCACTGTGTGACCTGGTGCACACAGCACTGTGTGACCTGGTGCCTACAACACTGTGAGACCTGGCACACGCAACAGTGTAACATGGTGCATATAATACTTTGTGACCTGGTGGACACAATACTGTGTGACCTATTGCACGGAGCACTGTAACCTGGTGAACACAACACTCTGACCTAGTGCACACAACACTCTGTGACCTGGTGCATACAGCACTATGATTTGGTGCACAAAACACTGTAACCTGGTGTACACAGCACTGTGACCCTGTGAACACAACACTGTGTGACTTGGTGCAGTGTTGTGTTCACCGGGTCACAGTGCTGTGTGCACCAGGTTACACAGTGTTGTGTGCACACAACACTGTGTTGCACACAACACTGTGTGACCTGGTGCATGCAATACTGTGTGACCTGGTGCACGCAACACTGTTAAGTGACCTGGTGCACACAAAATTGTATGACCTGGTAAACATAATACTGTGTGATCTGTTGCACAGAGCACTGTGACCTGGTGCACAGAGCACTGTGACCTGGGGCACACAACACTGTGACCTGATGCACACAGCACTGTGAGCTGGTGAATACAACACTATGTGACCTAGTGCACACAACACTGTGTGACCTGGTGCACACAGGACTGTGTGACCTGGTGCACACAACACTGTGTGACCTGTTGTACACAATACTGTGCGATCTGGTGCACGCAACACTGTTAAGTGACCAGGTGCACACAACACTGTGTGACCTGCTGCACACAGCACTGTGACCTGGTGCACACAATACTATGTGATCTGGTGCACACAACACTGTCAAGTGACCTGGTGCACATAGCACTGCGTGACCTGGGTCACATTTTTAGTACCCGCTTTACTTGTGTGTTTCTGTGTGTGTGTGTGTGTGTGTGTGTGTGTGTGTGTGTGTGTGTGTGTGTGTGTGTGTGTGTGTGTGTGTGTGTGTGTGTGTGTGTGTGCATGTTTGGCGTATGCGGAGTGTGCGCGCTCGCTTACCTACATGTATGTGCGCACCTATTTTTGTCTTCAGGGGTCGAGGCTTAGCTTCTGGTCCCATCCTCTCAACTTGCAGGCGACACACACACACACACACACACACACACACACACACACACACACACACACACACACACACACAACCTGAACGAGCCACAACTGAAAGAAGTGTATTTTAGCATAGAGAATGTTTCAAAAATTAATTATTGTATCACGCATTTCCTGCTTTTAAAAATTTGCACAATACTTTCAGGCAGGCGGAGAAAATCCTGACTAGACCGCTAGACTGCAGTGATTATAACGAGAAAGAGAGAGAAAGAGAGAGAGAGAGAGAGAGAGAGAGAGAGAGAGAGAGATAATCATGCACACCACAGCATCAATGATCGCCGTCATTGTACAAATCTCTCATGCAGACAGACCAAACGCAGCATTCCGCACACGCATTATCCTCCTTATCATAAGAGGATGGTGGCTTGCACAGCTGGGAGCCGCGCCGTAAACAACACCCAGCTTGCTAATTATAGCGGAATATTCCTGAGGGAGGAGAGAACAAGTTACCGCGGAGTCACAGCTCGCCGCTACAACCACGGCCTCCCTGCGCATTCCGAAAGCTGCTCTCAACCCCCTGCTTTCGTTCGTTTTTAAAACGCTGTGAACCATGTTTTTCTTCAAATTTGAAATACTTTTCGTCCGCATTTGAAACACCATCGCCCACCACACCCCCCTCCTCTTTCCCCTGAATCCATCTTTGGGGATCGTATGTCACACGGTCTGAAGCTAGCTTCGACTCGTTTCCGAAGCGCAATAAATTCCCCTCGGAGAGTTGCATGATTCACGTGTCTGATCCGTCATCAAAGAAACGCTCTGAAATTTTGAGTCATTCACTCCATCACTGTCTTGCCAAAGGCATGCGTTACACTACATTTATAAAACTGCAACATTAACACCCCTCCTTCAGAGTGCAGGCACTGTACTTCCCATCTCCAGGACTCAAGTCTGGCCTGCCAGTTTCCCTGAATCCCTTGATAAATGTTACCCTGCTCACACTCGATAGCATGTCAAGTCCTAAAAACCATTTGTCTCCATTTGCTCTTATCTAACACGCTCATGCATACTTGCTGGAAGTCCAAGCCCCTTGCACACAAAGCCTTGTTTACCCTCTCCCTCCAACCTTTCTTAGGCCAACCTCTACCTTGCCTTCCTTCTACTACAGATTTATACACTCGAAGTCATTCTATTTTGTTCCGTTCCTCTGTGTCCAAACCACCTCGACAACTCCTCAGCCCTCTGGATAATAGTTTTGGTAATCCTGGACCTCCTCCTAATTTCCAAACTACAAATTTTTTGCATTACATTCACACTACACATTGCCCTTAGACATGATATCTGCACTGCCTCCAGCCTTCTCCTTGTTACAACATTCACCACCCATGCTTCACACCCACATAAGAGTGTTGGTATAACTATACTCTCATACATTTCCTTCTTTGCTTCCATGGATAAAGTTTTGTCTCCACAGACTCGGTGCACCTCATACCTTTTTCCTCTCATCAATCCTGTGATTCACCTCATCTTTCATAGACCCATCTGCTGACACGTCCACTCTCAAATATCTTATTACATTCGCCTCCTCCATTCTCTCTCCTCCAATCTGATATCCAATCTTTCTTGGGGTGAAATTTGACTCCAAACTAACCATGACGAACCATGTTGTAATCTTGCAAACAAGGCAGCCAGGAAGCTTACAGCACTTCGCCGTATGTCGCATCTGCTTGACAGCAGGGGTTGCAAGATTTTGTACGAGGCACAAGTACACTCACACCTTGAGTATGCTCCACTTTCTTGGTTCGCCTGCCCCCCCTTCTTGTCTGCGACTGCTTGACAGAGTAGAGAACAGAGCAAGACGTCTAATCTCTCGCCTTGGATAGATCTGTCATTTCATCAGAGCCTTCAACACAGGAGGGATGTGGGTGACCTTACTGTTATGTATAAGGCCAATATTGTCAAAGTACCACACTTGGATCCACTTCGAGGACAGCGTGAAATTGAGCTTTTATACCACAAGACGGGCAGCAAGCAGCAACTTCACTCTGTACCCTTCTCCAGAACATCACTACATCTGAGATCATATATACCCAGGATGACTCGCATATGGAACACATTCGTACAGCATAATGATGTCAACGAAATAAAATCAGTTGATCAAATGAAAATGCTGGCCCACAGATGGCTCCAACTTCATCCTGTTCCCTACTTGTATGTCTCATAACAATAAAAATGCTTTCAAATGAGCTGATGTAGGTAACAGCTCTTAGCTTGTCAATAAAGTTAGGAATCCTTAACCTGTAAATAGCTTGTCAATAAAGCTAGAGATCCTTAACCTAACCTTGTCAAACCCTGTGTAAAAAAAAGGGTGAAAGAAGAAGAGAGAGAGAGAGAGAGAGAGAGAGAGAGAGAGAGAGAGAGAGAGAGAATCCCATGCATATGCAGACGACTGTACACTGACATTCACTTATCCAAGAGAAGAAATGCCAGCTGCTCTAAGCTACATCAATCACCAGCTAAGAGCTATATCAGCTTGGGGAAATAGATGGCAAGTAACATTTGCACCTGAGAAAATGCAAATGATGATGATCTCTAGGCACCATGATGGTAATGCTGGTGCAGTAGTAAGGATGAATGGGAGGGTGTTGGCACCTGGAGAAGAAGTTGATATCCTTGGGGTGAAATTTGACTCCAAACTAACCATGAAGAACCATGTTGTAAATCTTGCAAACAAGGCAGCCAGGAAGCTTACAGCACTTCGCCGTATCTCGCATCTGCTTGACAGTAGGGGTTGCAAGATTCTGTACGAGGCACAAGTACGCTCACACCTTGAGTATGCTCCACTTTCTTGGTTTGCCTGCCCCCCCCCCTCTCATCTGCGACTGCTTGACAGAGTAGAGAACAGAGCAAGACGTCTCATCTCTCGCCTGGACCCATCCTGGATAGATCTGTCATTTCAGCAGAGCCTTCAACACAGGAGGGATGTGGGTGGCCTTACTGTTATGTACAAGGCCAATATTGTCAAAGTACCACACTTGGATCCACTTCGAGGACAGCGTGAAACAAGCTTTTATGCCACAAGACGGGCAGAAAGCAGCAACTTCACTCTGGCTGTACCCTTCTCCAGAACATCACTCCATCTGAGATCATATATACCCAGGATGACTCGAGTATGGAACA
>NC_091305.1:13649043-13671543 GCF_038502225.1 Cherax quadricarinatus | reverse complement strand
TCATCTGTTATCACTAATGTGATATCTGTTATCACTGATGTGCTATCTGTTATCACTGCTGTGCCATCTGTTATCACTAATGTGTCATCTGTTATCACTAATGTGTCATCTGTTATCACTGATGTGTCAACTGTTATCACTGCTGCGTCATCTGTTATCACTGCTGTGTCACCTGTTATCACTGTTGTGTCATCTGTTATCACTGCTGTGTCATCTGTTATGACGGCTGTGGCATCTGTTATCACTGCTGTGTCATCTGTTATCACAGCTGTGTCATCTGTTATCACTGATGTATCATCTGTTATCACTGCTGTGTCATCTGTTATCACTGCTGTGTCATCTGTTATCATTGCTGTGGCATCTGTTATCACTGCTGTGTCATCTGTTATCACTGCTGTGGCATCTGTTATCACTGCAGTGTCATCTGTTATCACTAATGTGTCATCTGGTATCACTGCTGTGTCATCTTATCACTGCGGTGTCATCTGTTGTCACTGCTGTGTCATCTGTTATCACTGCTGCGTCATCTGTTATCACTGCTGTGGCATCTATTATCACTGCTGTGTCATCTTATCACTGCTGTGTCATCTGTTTTCACTGCCGTGACATCTGTTATCACTGCTGTGTCATCTGTTATCACTGCTGTGTCATCTGTTATCACTGTTGTGTCATCTGTTGTCACTGCTGTGGCATCTGTTATCACTGCTGTGGCATCTGTTATCACTGCTGTGTCATCTGTTATCACTGCTGTGTCATCTGTTATCACTGCTGTGTCATCTGTTATCACTGCTGTGTCATCTGTTATCACTGCTGTGTCATCTGTTATCACTGCTGTGTCATCTGTTATCACTGATGTGTCTTCTGTTATCACTGCTGTGTCATCTGTTATCACTGCTGTGTCATCTGTTATCACTGATGTGTCATCTGTTATCACTGCTGTGTCATCTGTTATCACTGCTGTGTCATCTGTTATCACTGCTGTGGCATCTGTTATCACTGCTGTGTCATCTGTTATCACTGCTGTGTCATCTGTTATCACTGCTGTGGCATCTGTTATCACTGCTGTGTCATCTGTTTTCACTGCTGTGTCATCTGTTATCACTGCTGTGTCATCTGTTATCACTGCTGTGTCATCTGTTATCACTGCTGTGGTATCTGTTATCACTGCTGTGGCATCTGTTATCACTGCTGTGGCATCTGTTATCACTGCTGTGTCATCTGTTTTCACTGCTGTGTCATCTGTTATCACTGCTGTGGCATCTGTTATCACTGCTGTGGCATCTGTTATCACTGCTGTGTCATCTGTTTTCATTGCTGTGTCATCTGTTATCACTGCTGTGTCATCTGTTATCACTGCTGTGTCATCTGTTATCACTGCTGTGGCATCTGTTATCACTGCTGTGTCATCTGTTATCACTGCTGTGTCATCTGTTATCACTGCTGTGTCATCTGTTATCACTGCTGTGTCATCTGCTATCACTGATGTGTCTTCTGCTATCACTTCTGTGTCAACTGTTATCACTGATGTGTCTTCTGTTATCACTGCTGTGTCATCTGTTATCATTGATGTGTCTTCTGTTATTACTGCTGTGTCATCTGTTATCACTGATGTGCCTGCTGTTATCACTGCTGTGTCATCTGTTATCAATGATGTGTCTTCTGTTATCATTGCTGTGTCATCTGTTATCACTGCTGTGTCATCTGTTATCACTGCTGTGGCATCTGTTATCACTGCTGTGTCATCTGTTATCACTGCTGTGGCATCTGTTATCACTGCTGTGTCATCTGTTATCACTAATGTGTCATCTGTTATCACTGCTGTGTCATCTTATCCCTGCTGTGTCATCTGTTGTCGCTGCTCTGTCATCTGTTATCACTGCTGTGTCATCTGTTATCACTTCTGTGGCATCTGTTATCACTGCTGTGTCATCTTATCACTGCTGTGTCATCTGTTATCACTGCTGTGTCATCTGTTATCACTGCCGTGTCATCTGGTATCACTGCTGTGGCATATCTTATCACTGCTGTGGCATCTGTTATCACTGCTGTGTCATCTGTTATCACTGCTGTGGCATCTGTTATCACTGCTGTGGCATCTGTTATCACTGCTGTGTCATCTGTTATCACTGCTGTGGCATCTGTTATCACTGCTGTGGCATCTGTTATCACTGCTGTGGCATCTGTTATCACTGCTGTGTCATCTGTTATCACTGCTGTGGCATCTGTTATCACTGCTGTGGCATCTGTTATCACTGCTGTGTCATATGTTATCACTGCTGTGTCATCTGTTATCACTGCTCTGTCATTTGTTATCACTGCTCTGTCATCTGTTATCACTGCTGTGTCATCTGTTATCACTGATGTGTCATCCGTTATCACTGCTGTTTCATCTGTTATCACTGCTGTGTCATCTGTTATCTCTGCTGTGTCATCTGTTATCACTGATGTGTCTTCTGTTATCACTGCTGTGTCATCTGTTATCACTGCTGTGTCATCTGTTATCACTGATGTGTCATCTGTTATCACTGATGTGTTTTCTGTTGTCACTGCTGTGTCATTTGTTATCAATTACGTGTCTTCTGTTATCACTGCTGTGTCATTTGTTATCACTGATGTGTCTTCTGTTATCACTGCTGTGTCATCTGTTATCAATGATGTGTCTTCTGTTATCATTGCTGTGTCATCTGTTATCACTGCTGTGTCATCTGTTATCACTGCTGTGGCATCTGTTATCACTGCTGTGTCATCTGTTATCACTGCTGTGTCATCTGCTATCACTGCTGTGTCATCTGTTATCACTAATGTGTCATATATTATCACTGCTGTGTCATCTGTTATCACTGCTGTGGCATCTGTTATCACTGCTGTGGCATCTCTTATCACTGCTGTGGCATCTCTTATCACTGCTGTGTCTTCTATTATCACTGTTGTGTCATCTGTTATCACTGATGTGTTTTCTGCTATCACTGCTGTGTCATCTGTTATCAATGATGTATCTTCTGTTATCACTGCTGTGTCATCTGTTATCACTGATGTGTCTTCTGTTATCACTGCTGTGTCATCTGTTATCACTGATGTGTCTTCTGTTATCACTGCTGTGTCATCTGTTATCAATGATGTGTCTTCTGTTATCATTGCTGTGTCATCTGTTATCACTGCTCTGGCATCTGTTATCACTGCTGTGGCATCTGTTATCACTGCTGTGTCATCTGTTATCGCTGCTGTGTCATCTGTTATCAGTGCTGTGGCATCTGTTATCACTGCTGTGGCATCTGTTATCACTGCTGTGGCATCTCTTATCACTGCTGTGGCATCTCTTATCACTGCTGTGTCTTCTATTATCACTGTTGTGTCATCTGTTATCACTGATGTGTTTTCTGCTATCACTGCTGTGTCATCTGTTATCAATGATGTATCTTCTGTTATCACTGCTGTGTCATCTGTTATCACTGATGTGTCTTCTGTTATCACTGCTGTGTCATCTGTTATCACTGATGTGTCTTCTGTTATCACTGCTGTGTCATCTGTTATCAATGATGTGTCTTCTGTTATCATTGCTGTGTCATCTGTTATCACTGCTCTGGCATCTGTTATCACTGCTGTGGCATCTGTTATCACTGCTGTGTCATCTGTTATCGCTGCTGTGTCATCTGTTATCAGTGCTGTGGCATCTGTTATTACTGCTGTGGCATCTGTTATCACTGCTGTGTCATATGTTATCACTGCTGTGTCATCTGTTATCACTGCTCTGTCATCTGTTATCACTGCTGTGGCATCTGTTATCACTGCTGTGTCATCTGTTATCGCTGCTGTGTCATCTGTTATCAGTGCTGTGGCATCTGTTATTACTGCTGTGGCATCTGTTATCACTGCTGTGCCATCTGTTATCACTGCTGTGTCATCTGTTATCACTGATGTGTCTTCCGTTGTCACTGCTGTTTCATCTGTTATCACTGCTGTGTCATCTGTTATCACTGCTGTGTCATCTGTTATCACTGCTGTGTCTTCTGTTATCACTGCTGTGTCATGTGTTATCACTGATGTGTTTTCTGTTATCACTGCTGTGTCATCTGTTATCAATGATGTGTCTTCTGTTATCACTGCTGTGTCATCTGTTTTCACTGATGTGTCTTCCGTTATCACTGCTGTGTCATCTGTTATCACTGATGTGTCTTCTGTTATCACTGCTGTGTCATCTGTTATCACTGATGTGTCTTCTGTTATCACTGCTGTGTCATCTGTTATCACTGATGTGTCTTCTGTTATCACTGCTGTGTCATCTGTTATCACTGATGTGTCTTCCGTTATCACTGCTGTTTCATCTGTTATCACTGCTGTGTCATCTGTTATCTCTGCTGTGTCATCTGTTATCACTGATGTGTCTTCTGTTATCACTGCTGTGTCATCTGTTATCACTGCTGTGTCTTCTGTTATCACTGCTGTGTCATCTGTTATCACTGATGTGTTTTCTGTTGTCACTGCTGTTTCATCTGTTATCAATTACCTGTCTTCTGTTATCACTGCTGTGTCATTTGTTATCACTGATGTGTCTTCTGTTATCACTGCTGTGTCATCTGTTATCAATGATGTGTCTTCTGTTATCATTGCTGTGTCATCTGTTATCACTGCTGTGTCATCTGTTATCACTAATGTGTCATATATTATCACTGCTGTGTCATCTTATCACTGCTGTGTCATCTGTTGTCACTGCTCTCTCATCTGTTATCACTGCTGTGTCATCTGTTATCACTGCTGTGGCATCTGTTATCACTGCTGTGGCATCTCTTATCACTGCTGTGGCATCTCTTATCACTGCTGTGTCTTCTATTATCACTGTTGTGTCATCTGTTATCACTGATGTGTTTTCTGCTATCACTGCTGTGTCATCTGTTATCAATGATGTATCTTCTGTTATCACTGCTGTGTCATCTGTTATCACTGATGTGTCTTCTGTTATCACTGCTGTGTCATCTGTTATCACTGATGTGTCTTCTGTTATCACTGCTGTGTCATCTGTTATCAATGATGTGTCTTCTGTTATCATTGCTGTGTCATCAACCCCTGAATGGGTTACAATGTATATGATGTATATATGTATATATATATGTATATTATTTTCATAATGTATATTACCTTTTCATATAATTTTATATTGCTCATATTTTCCATAATAGCTAAATCGTAAATATAGTGGTTTATATTATTATTTGACTTATTTACTTTTGTTAGGTAGGATGTAACATATTATGTGCTCAGTTCAAGTCTTGATTGTCTAACTACTGTAATTATCGCTCTTTGCTCGTTACTCTGCCGGCTTCTCGTTGTTGCTGAGCAGCAACTGTCCACGGAGCTATCACGTGATCGAGGGGGGGGGGTGCACTCACCTCGCCTGAAGTATTCAGTCTGGTCTAGACTCGCTGGGTGGTTGGACGTATTCCTGACAGGTGCCTAAATCTCCCTTATTGGCCCTTGTTGGAAGATCGTCTCTGTCTCGTTAGGTTCTGTGAGACTCTGTTCACAGAACATTGTATAGACTTAGTGATTTTCGACGTTGTACTGAGGTTGTGTGTCGCATAGACACTCTGAGCAACTCAGGTCCTGAGCTGTAGCTTCTGACCTAATTTGTACTGGTATCTGTGTACTGTCACAGTCGGGGATTTTCTTATGCTGAACTTAGATTCAGTAGTATGGGAGTTTTGTGACTTTTGTGGAGGATCTGCTGATGGTCCCTACTTAGTGTCGTTATATTATCTCCTTGTTCCTGATTCTGTGTCGCAGTTGCTTGTTATATTGCTATTGGGCTTAGCATTCTTTTTATTGTTCAAGCAGACTGTTCTGATTGCCAGTTGGTCAAGAAGTTAGTTTATTTGAGGACTTTGTCAGTCACTTGTTTAAGTCTAGTCGAGTCGTGAGACATAGCGAACTACTTAGAGCACTTACACACATACACACAAACTTATTTGTATATTGTATTATTAAATGTTAATGTACCAGACGGTACTTAAGACATAAATATGTGATATGTGCTTTCAGCACAATAATACTGTACACGAGAGAAGTGATTAATATTATTTTGATTACTGTGATTAATTTAATTTAATTTGATATATACGCCTAGACAACTTAACTTAATAAATTTATTAAATTTTAATTTCTCTAGTTAGTAGCCTACCAGTTGTAATCCTGAAGCACTATTAATTCTTATTGAATTCTAATGGATAATTGGACAAGGATACTGACTAATTGTTACGAAAACCCAGTAACAGGCTGGATGCTAGAAGGGCAGTCCTTTCTAGTATTCACTGGAGATCTCTAAGCTTTTAGAATCGCGTTTTTTGTAACTGTGTCATCTGTTATCACTGCTGTGTCATCTGTTATCACTGCTGTGTCATCTGTTATCACTGCTGTGTCATCTGTTATCACTGATGTGTCATCTGTTATCACTGCTGTGTCATCTGTTATCACTGCTGTGTCATCTGTTATCACTGCTGTGTCATCTGTTATCACTGCTGTGTCATCTGTTATCACTGCTGTGTCATCTGTTATCACTGCTGTGTCATCTGTTATCACTGTAATATAAAATTCTTCAGGTAATGGACGGAATCTAACAATTCTAAGTTTATTAACTATGTCGATATATGGGTAAATTTTCCTCTTTATAATAATGGCGCGTAATACAAACGAAACTGTTGCTGCTGTTTCTGCTGTTGTTGCTGCTGCTGTTGTTGCTGCTGTTGTTGTTCATGCTGTTGCTACTGCTGTTGTTTTTGCTGCTGTTGTTGCTGCTGATGTTGTTCCTGCTGTTGCTGCTGCTGTTGTTGTTGCTGCTGTTGTTGCTGCTGTTGCTGCTGCTGTTGTTGTTGCTGCTGTTGTTGCTGCTGTTGCTGCTGTTGTTGCTGCTGCTGTTGTTCCTGCTGTTGCTGCTGCTGTTGTTGTTGCTGCTGTTGTTGCTGCTGTTGCTGCTGTTGTTGCTGCTGCTGTTGTTCCTGCTGTTGCTGCTGCTGTTGTTGTTGCTGTTGTTGCTGCTGCTGCTGCTTCCACATTTAGTTCCTCTGTATCCGAATAAAGAATGTAGATAAATGGTTCAGAGAACAAGTTGATAAATTAGACACATGTGCAACACTTGGGTCTCTTTCCTGACGGAACGTTACTCCACACAGTGATTTCATCAGTCCCTCAGCCTTGAGGGACTGATTACCTCACACTCCTCCTGATATTCACCATTCTCCTTTGTATAGGACTGATGAAGTAAGTCACTGTGTGGAGAAACGTTCCCTCAGTAAAGATACCCAAGCGTCGCACGTGTCTAATTTATCCGAGTGAAATGTTTCGGTAATTATTATAGCTGACTGCTGCACACCTGTCTTATTCCTCTAAATTATTATAGCTAACTGCTGCATACCTGTTTTATTCCTATATATTATTATAGCTGACTGCTGCAAACACCTGTCTTATTCCTCTAAATTCTAATCAACACATCGTAAAGTTAGAGGAATCAGCCTGCTCGTCAGCTACAACTATCAATAAAGTTAGAAGCCGTTCACACTCGGCATACTCCACTTATTTCACAGAAAAATTCGCATTGCTTATAAAATACGCTAATCAGCGATCCCTGGTCTTTTTAAATAGATTGTGTATGAGATATTGCCACCGAAGCAGCCAGTTTATTGTACACCGCATTTCCACCGTGTGGAGCGTAGTGGTAAAGTATATGGACGCAAGAGCTAAGCCCCAAAAGGCTTAACTAGAGTATATCTGGATATATATCTACAATGTGTGTTATATCTGTCTCTAATAAATTTAGGATATTTGATTACCAAATCAAGAGTATGATGAGAGCAATAGAGTGATGGTTGACACACTGGCTGCAGTTGTCAGAATGGTTCATGCATGCAGGGCAAAGCTCCTGATCATGGGTGACTTTAACCACAAGGAAATAGATTTGGAGATCTTTGAACCACATGGGGGCGAAGATGATGGAGGTGGTACTAGAAAACTTATAGTACCAACACGTAAGGGACACTCCAGGAGAGAGAGGAGAGGATGAACCAGCAAGACTGGACCTAGTATTCACCTTGAGTAGTGCAGATATTGAGGACATCACATATGAAATACCCCTTGGGGCCAGCGATCATGTGGTTTTAAGCTTCGAATACACAGTAGAGCTACAAGTGGAGGGGGAAGCAGGAAGGCCAGGACGAATGAAGCCAAGCTACAAGAAAGGGGACTACACGGGAATGAGGAACTTCCTGAACGGGGTTCAGTGGGACAGAGAACTGGCAGGGAAGCCAATTAATGAGATGATGGAATATGTAGCAACAATGTGCAAGGAGGCTGAGGAGAGGTTTGTACCCAAGGGTAACAGGAATAATGAAAAAGCCAGGATGAGCCCATGGTTCACCCAAAGGTGCAGGGAGGCAAAAACCAAGTGTGCTAGGGAATGGAAGAAATATAGAAGGCAAAGGACCCAGGAGAATAAGGAGAGCAGTCGTAGAGCCAGAAATGAATATGCACAGATAAGAAGGGAGGCCCAACGACAATATGAAAACGACATAGCAGCGAAAGCCAAATCTGACCCGAAGCTGTTATACAGCCACATCAGGAGGAAAACAACAGTCAAGGACCAGGTAATCAGGCTAAGGAAGGAAGGAGGAGAGACAACAAGAAATGACCGTGAAGTATGTGAGGAACTCAACAAGAGATTCAAAGAAGTGTTCACAGAGGAGACAGAAGGGGCTCCAGAAAGACGGAGAGGTGGGGCACACCACCAAGTGCTGGACACAGTACACACAACCGAGGAAGAAGTGAAGAGGCTTCTGAGTGAGCTAGATACCTCAAAGGCAATGGGGCCAGATAACATCTCTCCATGGGTCCTGAGAGAGGGAGCAGAGGCGCTATGTGTACCCCTAACAACAATATTCAATACATCTATCGAAACAGGGAGATTGCCTGAGGCATGGAAGACAGCAAATGTAGTCCCAATCTTTAAAAAAGGAGACAGACATGAAGCACTAAACTACAGACCAGTGTCACTGACATGTATAGTATGCAAAGTCATGGA
The DNA here is from genome assembly GCF_038502225.1 of Cherax quadricarinatus. Lineage (NCBI taxonomy): Eukaryota > Metazoa > Arthropoda > Malacostraca > Decapoda > Parastacidae > Cherax > Cherax quadricarinatus. The sequence goes on along the minus strand of NC_091305.1, from coordinate 13,662,482 downwards.
GAAGATTATCAGGAGAAGAGTGGTGGAACACCTAGAAAGGAATGATCTCATCAACAGCAGCCAACATGGTTTCAGGGACGGGAAATCCTGTGTCACAAACCTACTGGAGTTCTATGACATGGTGACAGCAGTAAGACAAGAGAGAGAGGGGTGGGTGGATTGCATTTTCTTGGACTGCAAGAAGGCGTTTGACACAGTTCCACACAAGAGATTAGTGCAAAAACTGGAGGACCAAGCAGGGATAACAGGGAAGGCACTACAATGGATCAGGGAATACTTGTCAGGAAGACAGCAGCGAGTCATGGTACGTGGCGAGGTGTCAGAGTGGGCACCTGTGACCAGCGGGGTCCCACAGGGGTCAGTCCTAGGACCAGTGCTGTTTCTGGTATTTGTGAACGACATGACGGAAGGAATAGACTCCGAAGTGTCCCTGTTTGCAGATGACGTGAAGTTGATGAGAAGAATTCATTCGATCGAAGACCAGGCAGAACTACAAAGGGATCTGGACAGGCTGCAGACCTGGTCCAGCAATTGGCTCCTGGAGTTCAACCCCACCAAGTGCAAAGTCATGAAGATTGGGGAAGGGCAAAGAAGACCGCAGACGGAGTACAGTCTAGGGGGCCAGAGACTACAAACCTCACTCAAGGAAAAAGATCTTGGGGTGAGTATAACACCAGGCACATCTCCTGAAGCGCACATCAACCAAATAACTGCTGCAGCATATGGGCGCCTAGCAAACCTCAGAACAGCATTCCGACATCTTAATAAGGAATCGTTCAGGACCCTGTACACCGTGTACGTTAGGCCCATATTGGAGTATGCGGCACCAGTTTGGAACCCACACCTAGCCAAGCACGTAAAGAAACTAGAGAAAGTGCAAAGGTTTGCAACAAGACTAGTCCCAGAGCTAAGAGGTATGTCCTACGAGGAGAGGTTAAGGGAAATCAACCTGACGACACTGGAGGACAGGAGAGATAGGGGGGACATGATAACGACATACAAAATACTGAGAGGAATTGACAAGGTGGACAAAGACAGGATGTTCCAGAGATGGGACACAGCAACAAGGGGACACAGTTGGAAGTTGAAGACACAGATGAATCACAGGGATGTTAGGAAGTATTTCTTCAGCCACAGAGTAGTCAGGAAGTGGAATAGTTTGGGAAGCGATGTAGTGGAGGCAGGATCCATACATAGCTTTAAGCAGAGGTATGATAAAGCTCAAGGTTCAGGGAGAGTGATCTAGTAGCGACCAGAGAAGAGGCAGGGCCAGGAGCTTGGACTCGACCCCTGCAACCTCAACTAGGTGAGTACACACACACACACACACACACACATATATATATATATATATATATATATATATATATATATATATATATATATATATATATATATATATATATATATATATATAATATATATATATATATATATATATATATATATATATATATATATGTATATATATGTATATATATATATATAAATGGAGAGTTAGAGGTATTGGGAAGATGGAAGGAATATTTTGAGGAATTGTTAAATGTTGATGAAGATAGGGAAGCTGTGATTTCGTGTATAGGGCAAGGAGGAACAACATCTTGTAGGAGTGAGGAAGAGCCAGTTGTGAGTGTGGGGGAAGTTCGTGAGGCAGTAGGTAAAATGAAAGGGGGTAAGGCAGCCGGGATTGATGGGATAAAGATAGAAATGTTAAAAGCAGGTGGGGATATAGTTTTGGAGTGGTTGGTGCAATTATTTAATAAATGTATGGAAGAGGGTAAGGTACCTAGGGATTGGCAGAGAGCATGCATAGTTCCTTTGTATAAAGGCAAAGGGGATAAAAGAGAGTGCAAAAATTATAGGGGGATAAGTCTGTTGAGTATACCTGGCAAAGTGTATGGTAGAGTTATTATTGAAAGAATTAAGAGTAAGACGGAGAATAGGATAGCAGATGAACAAGGAGGCTTTAGGAAAGGTAGGGGGTGTGTGGACCAGGTGTTTACAGTGAAACATATAAGTGAACAGTATTTAGATAAGGCTAAAGAGGTCTTTGTGGCATTTATGGATTTGGAAAAGGCGTATGACAGGGTGGATAGGGGGGCAATGTGGCAGATGTTGCAGGTGTATGGTGTAGGAGGTAGGTTACTGAAAGCAGTGAAGAGTTTTTACGAGGATAGTGAGGCTCAAGTTAGAGTATGTAGGAAAGAGGGAAATTATTTCCCAGTAAAAGTAGGCCTTAGACAAGGATGTGTGATGTCACCGTGGTTGTTTAATATATTTATAGATGGGGTTGTAAGAGAAGTAAATGCGAGGGTCTTGGCAAGAGGCGTGGAGTTAAAAGATAAAGAATCACACATAAAGTGGGAGTTGTCACAGTTGCTCTTTGCTGATGACACTGTGCTCTTGGGAGATTCTGAAGAGAAGTTGCAGAGATTGGTGGATGAATTTGGTAGGGTGTGCAAAAGAAGAAAATTGAAAGTGAATACAGGAAAGAGTAAGGTTATGAGGATAACAAAAAGATTAGGTGATGAAAGATTGGATATCAGATTGGAGGGAGAGAGTATGGAGGAGGTGAATGTATTCAGATATTTGGGAGTGGACGTGTCAGCGGATGGGTCTATGAAAGATGAGGTGAATCATAGAATTGATGAGGGGAAAAGGGTGAGTGGTGCACTTAGGAGTCTGTGGAGACAAAGAACTTTGTCCTTGGAGGCAAAGAGGGGAATGTATGAGAGTATAGTTTTACCAACGCTCTTATATGGGTGTGAAGCATGGGTGATGAATGTTGCAGCGAGGAGAAGGCTGGAGGCAGTGGAGATGTCATGTCTGAGAGCAATGTGTGGTGTGAATATAATGCAGAGAATTCGTAGTTTGGAAGTTAGGAGGAGGTGCGGGATTACCAAAACTGTTGTCCAGAGGGCTGAGGAAGGGTTGTTGAGGTGGTTCGGACATGTGGAGAGAATGGAGCGAAACAGAATAACTTCAAGAGTGTATCAGTCTGTAGTGGAAGGAAGGCGGGGTAGGGGTCGGCCTAGGAAAGGTTGGAGGGAGGGGGTAAAGGAGGTTTTGTGTGCGAGGGGCTTGGACTTCCAGCAGGCATGCGTGAGCGTGTTTGATAGGAGTGAATGGAGACAAATGGTTTTTAATACTTGACGTGCTGTTGGAGTGTGAGCAAAGTAACATTTATGAAGGGGTTCAGGGAAACCGGCAGGCCGGACTTGAGTCCTGGAGATGGGAAGTACAGTGCCTGCACTCTGAAGGAGGGGTGTTAATGTTGCAGTTTAAAAACTGTAGTGTAAAGCACCCTTCTGGCAAGACAGTGATGGAGTGAATGATGGTGAAAGTTTTTCTTTTTCGGGCCACCCTGCCTTGGTGGGAATCGGCCAGTGTGATAATAAAAAAAAAAAAAAATATATTTACATATATATATATATATATATATATATATATATATATATATATATATATATATATATATATATATATATATATATATATATATATATATATATATATATATATATATATATATATATATGTCACCAGTAACATCTCCAGTAAAGTCACCAGTAACGTCACCAGTAACATCTCCCGTACCGTCACCAGTAACGTCACCAGTAACATCTCCAGTAAAGTCACCAGTAAAGTCACCAGTAACGTATCCAATAACGTCACCAGTAACGTCACCAGTAACGTCACCAGTAACGTAACCAGTAAGGTCACCAATAATATCTCCAGTAGCATCTCCAGTAACGTCTCCAGTAACGTCACCAGTAACATCTCCAGTAATGTCACCAGTAACATCACCAGTAACATCTCCAGTAATGTTTCCAGTAACGCCACCAGTAACATCTCCAGTAACGTCACCAGTAACGTCAACAGTAACATTTCCAGCAATATCTCCAGTAACGTCACCAGTAACATCTCCAGTAACGTCACCAGTAACGTCACCAGTAACATCTCCAGCAATGTCTCCAGTAACGTCACCAGTAACGTCACAAGTAACATCTCCAGTAATGTCTCCAGTAACGTCGCCAGTAGCGTCACCAGTAACCTCACCAGTAACGTCACCAGTAACGTCACAAGTAACATCTCCAGTAATGTCTCCAGTAACGTCACCATTAGCGTCACCAGTAACCTCACCAGTAACGTCACCAGTAGCGTCTCTAACACCTTGCACAAATTCACTTATATCAGGAGTGATCAAAGTGGGTCCCCGCTGACACCTGGTTGAAAAATTTCCTACCCAGTAATTACACCAAAAGACCCGCTGCCTCTCACTTCTAAAACAATTAAGTTAAAATTCTTCCCGTGGTCTGTCTATAGGGGAAGAAAATGTGTGCCTCCCCGGGTAAGGTGTTTTTTTTTCCCCTTCCTCCCCCATCCTTCGTCAGTTTGATATTGAAAGAATTCTGAAAATTGGGCGGCCTCGGCGCGAGAGGAGTTTTGGCGGGAAGGGTATTGGCGGGAAGTGAGTTTTGGCGGGAAGGGAGTTTTGGCGCGAGGAGTTTTGGCGGTAGTTTAATGTCGTCCCGGCAATGTAGCAAATAATGTTATAGCTGAAACAATCCCCGGAGGTAGCGCAGATGAAAGGTCACACACACATGAGCTACTAAGTCTCTGCGAAAAACACACCTTAAGCCAGCAGATAGTGGAGCCACCAAGACTAGAAAACACACTTGACCTTATCTTCACAAATAATGAGGACCTGATAAGAGACATAAGAATATCAAAAACAACTAATTCCGATCACAATCTAATCGAAGTCCAGACGTACATGCATAGGGGTCCTGATCAGCAGAATGCATGTACCTGTGAAGGTGTCTTCACAAAATACAACTTCAACAACAAATGACTCTTACAGGAACCAGGAGAGGCAGGAGGAGCTTAAAGCTATTAGTGAAATTGAAAGAAATTCAAAATATTTCTTTTCATATGCCAAAAACAAGGCAAATACCACATCTAGTATCGGGCCCTTACTCAGACAGGATGGGACTTACACAGATGACAACAAGGAAATGAGTGAAATATTGAAATCCCAGTACGACTCTGTGTTTAGTGAACCACTAATCGGTCTGAGGATCGACGACCCAAATGATTTCTTCATGAATGAGCCTCAAAACTCCATAAATGTATGCCAGATTTCCGACATTACCCTAACTCCGTGTTTTCATTAAGAACTGCAAGAAACCCCTCTCGCGTGCCCTAAGTACACTATGGAGGAGGAGCTTGGACATGGGTGAAATTCCACAGTCACTTAAAACAACGGATATAGCCCCACTCCATAAAGGTGGCAGCAAAGCATTAGCTAAGAACTATAGACCAATAGCTCTGACGTCCCACATCATAAAAATCTTTGAAAGAGTGCTAAGAAGCAGGATTGCAAATCACCTGGATTCCCAAAATCTGCACAATCCAGGGCAACATGGGTTCAGGGCAGGTCGCTCCTGCCTCTCACAACTACTGGATCACTATGACATGGCCTTGGATGCACTGGAAGAAAATCAGAATGCAGATGTAATATACACAGACTTTGCAAAAGCATTTGACAAATGCGATCATGGCGTAATAGCCCATAAAATACGTGCTAAAGGAATAACTGGGAAAGTGGGGAGATGGATCTTCAACTTCCTAACAAATCGAACACAAAGAGTAGTGGTCAACAGAGTTAAATCGGAGGCTGCCATAGTGAAGAGCTCTGTTCCACAAGGCACAGTACTCGCCCCCATCTTATTCCTTATCCTCATATCAGACATAAACAGAGATATACACCACAGCACCGTATCATCCTTTGCGGATGATACTAGGATCTGCATGAGGCTGTCATCTGCTGAGGACGCGGTTAACCTCCAAGAAGATATAAACAAAGTTTTCCAGTGGGCAACGGTAAACAATATGATGTTCAATGAGGACAAATTCCAACTACTCCGTTATGGAAAACTGGAGGAGATAATAACTAGAACAGAGTATACTACTGACTCCGGCCATACAATAGAGCGGAAAAATAATGTAAGGGACCTGGGAGTAGTAATGTCTGAGGATCTCACTTTCAAGGATCACAACAGTGCCACGATCGCACGTGCAAAGAAAATGATAGGATGGATAATGAGAACTTTCAAAACGAGAGATGCCAAGCCCATGATGATCCTTTTCAAATCACTTGTTCTCTCTAGGCTGGAATACTGCTGTACATTAACATCTCCATTCAAAGCAGGTGAAATCGCAGATCTAGAGAGTGTACAGAGATCCTTTACTGCACGTATAAGTTCTGTCAAGCACCTTAACTACTGGGAACGCTTGGAAGCACTTGACTTGTACTCGTTGGAACGCAGGAGGGAGAGATATATCATAATCTACACTTGGAAAATCTTGGAAGGAATGGTCCCAAATCTGCACACAGAAATCACTCCCTACGAAAGTAAAAGACTGGGCAGGCGATGCAAAATGCCCCCAATAAAAAGTAGGGGCGCCATTGGTACACTAAGAGAAAACACCATAAGTGTCCGGGGCCCAAAACTGTTCAACAGCCTCCCATCAAGCATTAGGGGAATTGCCAATAAACCCCTGGCTGCCTTCAAGAGAGAGCTGGACAGATACCTAAAGTCAGTGCCGGATCAGCCGGGCTGTGGCTCGTACGTTGGACTGCGTGCGGCCAGCAGTAACAGCCTAGTTGATCAGGCCCTGATCCATCGGGAGGCCTGGTCATGGACCGGGCCGCGGGGGCGTTGATCCCCGGAATAACCTCCAGGTAACCTCCAGGGTCCTTGGTTTCTATGATGAGCTTTTCACCCAGCTCTTTGAGGAACTTTAGAGCACACTTGCCCCATGCTCCAAGGGTCTCCGACCCTATTGGGATGAAGTTATAGCAAGGGGGAAGGTCTTCATATTTGCGGATCTTCTGGGTCTCCCTGTGGCTGGCAGCTCCACCCCCTTCCACTACAGAGTATGGCAAGTAGGTGTCTGCCAATGTGGCGGCACAGGTGTAGTCCCAGGCAATCTGCTTTCCATCCTTCCAGGGTAGCATAGTGGCTCCATCAGGACGCTTTTGACTTCCATCAGACCTCTGTACTTGGGGTTCCCGTTGAGCTGGGCAACGGGCTGTGGCGAGGCTTCTCTTTATGATGTCATTGACCTCCTCATGTCTGGCATACTTCCCTTCTGCTGTGTGACACACGAGACCATGAAGTCCGAATTGATCAGCTGTCGCCCTGCCGCAAATACACCTATGTTCGGTGAGGATGGGGGCGGCTAGGCGAAGAGCAACACCAATCCGAATGGCCTGTGGGTCGAGTCGAGTGCCCAGGGAGGAATTGGGAACAGCTAGAAGGAAATCTCCTGAGTGTGGTGCCTTCACTGCCAGGAGACGAGCTTTGTCCTTTCCTGAAGCATTGGAGAGCATTGTGTTGGCGATTTTTTCCATGATCGGTTTGTCCCAGTGGGACTGTTTGTGCTCTTTGGGAGGAGCTGGTCTACTGGAGGAGTCTGTAAGGGTGTCCCACCGAATCGCTGCTTCAGTAAACCTGGGGTCTTGAGCTCCTACCACGTCTCTCAAGCGTTCGGGCACTATCTTCTTGACTAATGCACTGGAAGCCAAACACGAAGACAGAAAAGCAGGTAAAGCAACATGCGTTGCTTTGCGCACCCCTATACCTCCCAGTCGCACTGGGAGGGTTGCCTGATCCCATTGCTCATCCTCTAGTGACAGGTTCAGTGCCTTCTTAAAAGTTGATCTCAGGTGTGCGTCATATTCATCGAGTGTTGGGTTGTCAAAAGAGGGTGCACACCTCAAGAAGTAAGTGAGTCTTGGCATAGTAAGACACCTTGTGAGGAGATACAGAGCATCATGGGCATCAAGATCGCTTATTCTCTCCTCCATTCTCATCAGGTCATTCAATTTGTCCCTCAGGACAGTATCGATGGCCTGGTGACCCAGCGGTCCCCCCAAGAGGGTACTGTTGGACGGAGTGGTAGTTGAGACTTCCGGGAGGATTCTTCGCACAGCATTGATTATTTCCTGGTTCGCTGTGATGATTTCACACTTGGAGGGATTGAGGATGAGTCCCAAGTCTTCTCCCTGTGTTTTCACCAGTTGTAGGTCCCCCACGAGGGACTCTTCAGTACCTGCCAGAGTGCCGTCATCCAGGTACCAGATATTGAGCTCACTGCGTAGGCTGGAAGTTAGTTCTCTTACTGCCAAGCAGAAGAGAAGTGGAGCAAGTGGGTCACCCTGCTGAACACCCTCTGATGATTGAATTTCATGTTCTCCAAACAAAAGAATTGAGGGTTTGCTGTAGCCGGCTGAAATAAGGGAAAGAGACTATATATGTCGTGCCGAATATGTAAAACTGGTCAATTAGCAAGAACTCATTTAAAATTAAGTCCTTTCTAAAATTTTCTCTTATACGTTTAAAGATATATTTTTTTCATTAATGTTAATGTAAAAATTTTTAATTTTGCACCAAAAGAATCTTAGAAAACTTACCTAACCTTATTATAACAAGAACAATTTATTTTAGCCTAACCCAACTAAATATATTTTAGATTTGTTTACAATAATTTAATACTAAACAAACACAGTGAAATATATTTTTTTCGTTAGGTTCAGAATGATTTTGGCGAAATTATTGCATACACAAATTTTCACTTGTCTATATGGCAAGATGAGCGTTGCTATTTAAGCCAAGATCGCAAGTTCTGCCTATTCGGCACGACATATATATATATATATATATATATATATATATATATATATATATATAATACCAATCCTCTTATATGGTTGTGAAATATGGGTGGTGAATGCTGCAACAAGGAGAAGGCTGGAGGCAGTGGATATGTTATATCTGAGGGCAATGTGTAGTGTGAATATAATGCAGAGAATTCGTAGTTTGGAAATTAGGAGGAGGTGCGGGATTACCAAAACTATTATCCAGAGGACTGAGGAGGGGTTGTTTATGTGGTTCAGACATGTAGAGAGGATGGAACAAAATAGAATGACTTCAAGAGTGTATAAATCCGTAGTGGAGGGAAGGCAGGGTAGGGGTTGGCCTAGGAAAGGTTGGAGGGAGGGGGTAAAGGAGGTCTTGTGTGCGAGGGGCTTGGACTTCCAGCAAGCATGCGTGAGCGTGTTAGATAGGAGCGAATGGAGACAAATGGTTTTTAGGACTTGACGTGCTGTTGGAGTGTGAGCAAGGTAACATTTATGAAGGGATTCAGGGAAACCGGCAGGCCGGACTTGAGTCCTGGAGATGGGAAGTACAGTGTCTGCACTCTGAAGGAGGGGTGTTAATGTTGCAGTTTTATAACTGTAGTGTAAGCGCGCCTCTGGCAAGACAGTGATGGAGTGAATGATGATGAAAGTTTTTCTTTCTCGGGCCAACTTGCCTTGGTGGGAGACGGCCGATGTGTTAATAAAAAACTTAATACATATATATATATATATATATATGTAGCTAATGGTAGTAGTCAGCCACACGGCTAAAGCTTCTGTAACATGTGAATGTCACCTACGAAGATGCTGTTGAATATTGCACTGCAGCGACGGCAGCCGTTGCACTGAACCTCAACACTTGCATGGTTATGAATTTTGCGGAAAGTCGATTTTTTTTTGTAGGAAAAAGAGTACAGATTTTTGACTCGTCTGTAGTAACTACGATCACCGGAAGTCACAACACTGGGACAATTCACATTTAACCCGCAAGTTATTAAGGAACACTATCAAGTGTTCTAGTCTTCAGAACACCCGTGACTTGACCCTGGCCTTGGCTGGCTCCTGGCCTCTCCTTACCCCACGACGGTTGCATGTGTACTTTCCTCTCCTGACCTGACATACTCCCTCAGACTCTCTGTCTCTCTGTCTCTCTGTCTCTGTCTCTGTCTGTCTGTCTGTCTGTCTCTCTGTCTCTCTCTCTCTCTCTCTCTCTCTCTCTCTCTCTCTCTCTCTCTCTCTCTCTCTCTCTCTCTCTCTCTCTCTCTCTCTCTCTCTCTCTCTCTCTCTCTCGTCTCCTCACACTCGCGACCTCCAACATGCTCCATTGCTGTTCGATATTTTTTGAAGTGAAATGGGAAGTAAACAAGATGTGTTGGGGACCTGAAGACGGATGTTGACCTTTTGTGTGATTATATCGACGAGGATAATTATATTGACGAGGATAATTATATTGACGAGGATAATTATATTGACGAGGATAATTATATTGACGAGGATAATTATATTGACGAGGATAATTATATTGACGAGGATAATTATATTGACGAAGATAATTATATTGACGAGGATAATTATATTGACGAGGATAATTATATTGACGAGAATAATTATACTGACGATAATAATTATACTGACAAGGATAATTATACCGACCAGAATAATTATAGGTTCTTAATCACCAAGTATTATAAATAAATTATCTTAACCAATATATCTACAGACATACAGGAAATAATTGCTGAAGGGAATTATATTGATATGAGCTGCCACGTGATTAATTATCCACATCAATATTATTGAAACGAGGGCTTTAGACACGCCAATTATCAAAATCTCTTAATTACCAATTATCAGGAATTCTTGACTACCATTTGCAAAATTCAGATGGAATTAGTTTTGATGTATATATATATATATATATATATATATATATATATATATATATATATATATATATATATATATATATATATATATATATATATATATATATATATATATATATATATATATATATATATATATATATATATATATATATACATATATATATATATATATGTGTGTGTGTGTGTGTGTGTGTGTGTGTGTGTGTGTGTAGGTAAAACTTGCGATTTTGGGTTAAATAGCAATGCACTTCTTGCCGAATAAGGCAAGCGAAAATTTGTGTATGCAATAATTTCGCAAAAAACGTTGTTTGCCTCTTATTAAATTATTGTAAACTTATCTAAAATATTTTCAGTTGGGTTAGGCTAAATTATACTGCTCTTGTTATAATAAGGTTAGGTAAGTTTTCTAAGGCACAAACATTAGAGAAGAAGACAGAGACAGACACTAGACACTAGTGTCTGTACCTGTGTCTCTTGTGTCTTTGTCTCCCTCTCTCTAGTATTTGTCTCTGTCTCCCTCTCTCTAGTATTTGTCTCTGTCTCCCTCTCTCTAGTATTTGTCTCTGTCTCCCTCTCTCTAGTATTTGTCTCTGTCTCCCTCTCTCTAGTATTTGTCTCTGTCTCCCTCTCTCTAGTATTTGTCTCTGTCTCCCTCTCTCTAGTATTTGTCTCTGTCTCCCTCTCTCTAGTATTTGTCTCTGTCTCCCTCTCTCTAGTATTTGTCTCTGTCTCCCTCTCTATTGTCTACCCTGGCTCCCTCCCTCTAGTGTCTGTGTTTGACAGATGGTGTAATATAAGCAGGTGCCATTAGCACGCTCACTCAGGTAGGTGACGCTGTAGCCTATCAAAACCCATCTCATCCCCCTCCCTCACTCCCTCTCTCACTTCCTCCTCACTTTCTCTCCGCTCGCCTCACTTTCTCTCCTCCCGCCTCACGGTCTCTCCTTCCCCTCACATTCTCTCCTCCCTCCTCACTTTCTCTCCTCCCTCCTCACTTTGTCTCCCTTCCTCCTCAATTTCTCTTCCTCGCTCCTCACTTTCTTTTCTCCCTCCTCACTTTCTCTCCTCCCTCCTCATTTTCTCTTCCCTCTCCTCCTCACATTCTCTCCTCCCTCCTCACTTTCTCTCCTCCCTCCTCACTTTGTCTCCCTTCCTCCTCAATTTCTCTTCCTCGAACCTCACTTTCTTTTCTCCCTCCTCACATTCTCTCCTCCCTCCTCACTTTCTCTCCTCCCTTCTCACTTTGTCTCCCTTCCTCCTCAATTTCTCTTCCTCGCTCCTCACTTTCTTTTCTCCCTCCTCACTTTCTCTCCCCCCTCCTCACTTTCTCTCCTCCCCCTCATATTCTCTCCTCCCTCCTCACTTTCTCTCCTCCCTCCTCACTTTGTCTCCCTTCCTCCTCAATTTCTCTTCCTCGATCCTCACTTTCTTTTCTCCCTCCTCGCTTTCTCTCCTCCCTTCTCACTTTCTCTCCCTCCCTCCTCACTTTGTCTCCCTTCCTCCTCAATTTCTCTTCTTCGCTCCTCACTTTCTTTTCTCCCTCCTCACTTTCTCTCCTCCCTCCTCATTTTCTCTCCCCTCCTCCTCACATTCTCTCCTCCCTCCTCATTTTCTCTCCCCCTCCTCCTCACATTCTCTCCTCCCTCCTCACTTTCTCTCCTCCCTTCTCACTTTCTCTCCCTCCCTCCCTCCTCACTTTCTCTTCCTCCCTTCCTCACTTTCTCTCCCTCCTCTCCTCAACTTTCTCTCCCTCTCCCTCCTCACTTTCTCTTCTCCATCCTCACTTTCTCTCCTCCCTCCTCACTTTCTCTCCCTCCCTCTCTCCTCACTTTCTCTTCCTCCTTCCTCGCTTTCTCTCCCTCCCTCCTCACTTTCTCTCTCTCCCTCCTCACTTTCTCTCCTCCTTCCTCACTTCTCGCTTTCTCTCCTCCCTCCTCACTTTCTCTTCTCTCTTCTCACTTTCTCTACCTCTCTCCTCACATTCTCTCCTCTCTCCTCCCTTTCTCTTCCTCCCTCCTCACTTTATCTTGCTCCCACCACAGTTTCTCTCACACCCGCCTCACTTTCTCTACACACTCCTCACTTTCTTTCCTTCTTCCTCACATTCTCTCCTCCTTCCTCACTTTCTCTCCTCCCTCCTCACTTTCTCTCCTCCTTCACCTTCTTTCCTCCCTCCTCACTTTCTTTCCTCTCTCCTCACTTTCTCTCCTCCTTCCTCACTTTCTCTCCTCCCTCCTCACTTTCTCTCCTCCTTCTTCACTTTCTCTCCTTCCTCCTCACTTTCTCTCCTCTATCCTCACTTTCTCTCCTCCTTCGCCTTCTTTCCTCCCTCCTCACTTTCTTTCCTCCCTTCTCACTTTCTCTCCTCCTTCCTCACTTTCTCTCCTCCCTTCTCACTTTCTCTCCTCCTTCCTCACTTTCTCTCCTCCTTCCTCACTTTCTCTCCTCCCTCCTCACTTTCCTCCTTCCTCACTTTCTCTCCTCCTTCATCACTTTCTCTCCTCCGTCCTCACTTTCTCTCCTCCTTCCTCACTTTCTTTCCTCCCTCCTCACTTTCTCTCCTCCTTCCCCGTCTTTCCTCCCTCCTCACTTTCTTTCCTCCCTCCTCACTTTCTCTCCTCCCTTCTCCCTTTATCTTTTCCTTCCTCACTTTCTCTCCTCCCTCCTCACTTTCTCTCCTCCCTCCTCACTTTCTCTCCTCCTTCCTCACTTTCTCTCCTCCCTCCTCACTTTCTCTCCTTCCTCGCTTTCTCTCCTCCCTCCTCACTTTCTCTCCTCCTTCCTCACTTTCTCTCCTCCTTCCTCACTTTCTCTCCTCCCTCCTCACTTTCCTCCTTCCT
>NC_091305.1:13633486-13648943 GCF_038502225.1 Cherax quadricarinatus | reverse complement strand
TATATATATATATATATATATATATATATATATATATATATATATATATATATATACATCATCAAAGTGACATCAGGCAGTAGTACCCTGGGGGTTCCTTAGGGGATGCTGGGGTGCCAGCTGGTGCCGCCACTCTTATGGTCTGTGTCTCTGGCACCACAGGTGGGATGGTTGAAGGTGGACTCCCAGACCATCCTGAGTCTGCAGAAGCGGGTGGTCACCCACAACTCGCGCATCTCTGTCACCCACGACGAACACCGCACCTGGAACCTGCACATCCGCCAGGTGCAGGAGAGCGACAACGGCTGCTACATGTGTCAGATCAACACCCAGGTCATGAAGAACCAGGTCGGCTGTATCAAAGTCCACGGTCAGTAAATCTAGCTAACGTCTTATTATTTCGTATTATATATATATATATATATATATATATATATATATATATATATATATATATATATATATATATATATATATATATATATATATATATATATATATATATATATATATATATATATATATATATATATATATATATATATGTATAAAGCATTAAACCCGTCTGGGTTATTCAACACAATGTGTGGTGAAGGCTCGATCCTCCTTCCGCCGGTTTTCCCATTTCTACTGATGAAATGAAAGTTAAAATGCAGCTGCTGGAACAATCCATAATTATCAAAATTATCTGATAATTATTATTATTAATCTATTCACAGCAGCACTGAGATGGAAGTGAAATACTGGACGATGTTTTCACCAGATAATGGCTGGTGACCATCCGAAACATCGTCTGACGTTTCTTCTCCATAACGTGGGTGATGCGTTCACAAATTATAATCACTCAGGAAAACAAATATTTAAGCTTTCATAATTTATTACATAAAACTGTATAAAGATTAAGACACATGTGCAACACCTGGGTGTCTTTATTACTGGAACGTTTCCCCTGTACAGTATTACTGGAACGTTTCCCCTGTACAGTATTACTGAAACGTTTCCCCTGTACAGTATTACTGAAACGTTTCCCCTGTACAGTATTACTGGAACGTTTCCCCTGTACAGTATTACTGAAACGTTTCCCCTGTACAGTATTACTGGAACGTTTCCCCTGTACAGTATTACTGAAACGTTTCCCCTGTACAGTATTACTGAAACGTTTCCCCTGTACAGTATTACTGAAACGTTTCCCCTGTACAGTATTACTGAAACGTTTCCCCTGTACAGTATTACTGAAACGTTTCCCCTGTACAGTATTACTGAAACGTTTCCCCTGTACAGTATTACTGAAATGTTTCCCCTGTACAGTATTACTGAAACGTTTCCCCTGTACAGTATTACTGAAACGTTTCCCCTGTACAGTATTACTGAAACGTTTCCCCTGTACAGTATTACTGAAACGTTTCCCCTGTACAGTATTACTGAAACGTTTCCCCTGTACAGTATTACTGAATCGTCTCCCCTGTACAGTATTACTGAAACGTTTCCCCTGTACAGTATTACTGAAACGTTTCCCCTGTACAGTATTACTGAAACGTTTCCCCTGTACAGTATTATTGAAACGTTTCCCCTGTACAGTATTACTGAAACGTTTCCCCTGTACAGTATTACTGAAACGTTTCCCCTGTACAGTATTACTGAAACGTTTCCCCTGTACAGTATTACTGAAACGTTTCCCCTGTACAGTATTACTGAAACGTTTCCCCTGTACAGTATTACTGAAACGTTTCCCCTGTACAGTATTACTGAAACGTTTCCCCTGTACAGTATTACTGAAACGTTTCCCCTGTACAGTATTACTGAAACGTTTCCCCTGTACAGTATTACTGAAACGTTTCCCCTGTACAGTATTACTGAAACGTTTCCCCTGTACAGTATTACTGAAACGTTTCCCCTGTACAGTATTACTGAAACGTTTCCCTTGTACAGTATTACTGAAACATAATAATAATAATAATAATAATAATAATAATAATAATAATAATAATAATAATAATAATAATAATAATAATAACAACAATAATAATAATAATAATAATAATAATAATAATAATAATAATAATAATAATAATAACAACAATAATAATAATAATAATAATAATAATAATAATAATAATAATAATAATAATAATAATAATAATAATAATAATAATAATAATAATAATAATAATAATAATAATAATAATAATAATAATAATAATAATAATAATAATAATAATAATAATAATAACAACAATAATAATAATAATAATAATAATAATAATAATAATAATAATAATAATAATAATAATAATAATAATAATAATAATAATAATAATAATAATAATAATAATAATAATAATAATAATAATAATAATAATAATAATAATAATAATAATAATAATAATAACAATAATAATAATAATAATAATAATAATAATAATAATAATAATAATAATAATAATAATAATAATAATAATAATAATAATAATAATAATAACAACAACAATAATAATAATAATAATAATAATAATAATAATAATAATAACAATAATAATAATAATAATAATAATAATAATAATAATAATAACAATAATAATAATAATAATAATAATAATAATAATAATAATAGGACATCAGAGAAGTGGGAAGAGGTGCCAGGGAAATAAAAAAAGAGAGGGGTGCCAGGCACACCAGAGAATCGTAAAGAGGTGCCAGAAATACCAGAAGAAAGCAGGGGTGCCAGGGGCAGAGAGTAGGGCAGGGGTGCCAATGGCATCAGAAAGGAGGGCAGGGGTGCCAGGGGCATCAGAGAGGAGGGCAAGGGTGCCAGGGGCAGAGAGTGTCAGGGGTACCAGGAGGAGAGAGAGTCAGGGGTGCTAGAGGCAGAGAGTGTTCGGGATGCCAGGGGCAGAGAGTGTCAGGGATGCCAGGGGCAGAGAGTGTCAGGGGTGCCAGTGGCAGAGAGTGTCAGGGGTGCCAGGGGCAGAGAGTGTCAGGGTTCCAGGGGCAGAGAGTGTCAGGGATGCCAGGGGCAGAGAGTGTCAGGAATGCCAGGGGCAGAGAGAGTCAGGGATGCCAGGGGTGCCAGGGGCAGAGAGTGTCAGGGGTGCCAGGAGCAAAGAGTGTCATGGGTGCCAGGGGCAGAGAGTGTCAGGGTTCCAGGGGCAGAGAGTGTCAGGGATGCCAGGGGCAGAGAGTGTCAGGGATGCCAGGGGCAGAGAGTGTCAGGGGGTGCCAGGGGCAGAGAGAGTCAGGGATGCCAGGGGTGCCAGGGGCAGAGAGTGTCAGGGGTTCCAGGAGCAAAGAGTGTCAGGGGTGCCAGGGGCAGAGAGTGTCAGGAGTGCCAGGAGCAAAGAGTGTCAAGGGTGCCAGGGGCAAAGAGTGTCAGGGGTGCCAGGGGCAGAGAGTGTCAGGGGTGCCAGGAGCAAAGAGTGTCAAGGGTGCCAGGGGTGCCAGGGGCAAAGAGTGTCAGGGGTGCCAGAGACAAAGAGTGTCAGGGGTGCCAGGGGCAAAGAGTGTCAGGGGTGCCAGGGGCAGAGAGTGTCAGGGGTGCCAGGGGCAAAGAGTGTTAGTGGTGCCAGGGCCAGAGTGTCAGGGGTGCCAGGGACAAAGAGTGTCAGGGGTGCCAGGGGCAGAGAGTGTCAGGGGTGCCAGGGGCAGAGAGTGTCAGGGGGGAAGGTGAGTGAGGAAGAAGGCAGATGGCACATGAAAGTGGAGGATAAAATGTGCAATTATTGTAGGTAAGAGAAAGAGTATAGTAGATGCAAGAAGAAAGAAGAAGAGAAGGGGAGGAACAGGAGGACGAGGATGAAGAAGAAGAGGAGATAAACCCGAGAACATGCAGGAGGCGAAGATAAACAGGAAGAGACAGAAAAATAAGGATAAAGACTGGCTGAGTTATTAATACTATTAATGTTGATGAAAGAGAGAAAAAATGTGCGCTGTTAGGATAAATAGATAACTGAAAAGGGATAGAAAATCACTGGTGGATAGATAAATAGACAGCTGTATGAATAGGTATTGATCAGCAGAGAGAGAGAGAGAGAAAGAGAGAGATAGGGAGAGAGAGAGAGACTGCAGTCCTCAGCTACAGTCTGGCTGAGACAGCAGTAATAGTTTATAACTGAGTTGACGATAGTTTCCCCAGAGTACAAGCAGCACATCCCAACGCGGCGGCGCCCGAGGGTTGTACACACAACAGTCATCTGACAGGTGCACTGATCTGCCAGTTGACGGAGTTTTAACTTCCTGTCAGTGACTGTGGTAGTGACTGTAGTTCTGCGAATGTTAACCTGTAGTGGTAGTGACTCTTAGTGACTCACAGTAGCAGCGACTCTAATTCTGTGACTTAACTTACAACGGTAGTTACTCTAGTTTAGTGAATCCTAATGTAGAAGGGGAGGAGGAGGGTAGTATGTATTCTTAGGTCTACGATGACTACATTCTTTTATATTATTGTCTTTTCTTATGTATGTACTTGTTGTGTGTATTATGGTGATCCAAATTTCTCTCCCAAATTCTCATTTCCTTCAGTCTCGTGTACAATGTGTGTTAACCTCTGCTAGGTGATGTTGTTATAGATATCTTCATATAAATTCTGTTTTCCCTGTGTATGGGATAGGTCATCCTGAGAGATGGTAATTCCCAAGTGATAGTAACTCCAGCGCTGCTGGTACAACACCTCGAATTTCTTATAGCTAGTTAATCCTTAATGGAATACTTGAAGACATACTCAGATTTCAACACTATTTATCAAACACATCCTGTGTGATTGAAAATGGTAGGCAGCCCATCCTATGTGATGGAATATGACAAGGCAGCCCATCCTGTGTGATGGAATATGACAAGGCAGCCCATCCTGTGTGATGCAATATGACAGGAACAACCCATCCTGTGTGATGCAATATGACAGGAACAACCCATCCTGTGTGATGCAATATGACAGGAACAACCCATCCTGTGTGATGCAATATGACAGGAACAACCCATCCTGTGTGATGCAATATGATAGTAAAAACCCGTCTTGCGTGACAGAAAATGAGAGCGGAAACAGCTAGCTTTTGCTCACACTGTCATATAGAATAGCGAAGCAACACTTTGCTTACGTATCCAATTTTGTTTAATAATAATAAAAGAAGTATCTTCGCCTCAGCACTGTACAGACACGTTATAGCTTCGTCACAGACCCCGGGTAGGGGAGGTAGGGGAGAGAGCCTTGCGCTTCACCATCCGGACGACAGATATCTAGACAAGAGTCAAAGCCGTAACTCAGACTATGGAGCATAAGATTTGATACTGACCTTGTTTCCCATGTTTTCCTAGCCTCCTCACCCCTCTCTTCTCTCTTCCTCCCTTCCCTCACTCTTCCGCAACACTTCACCTATACATCCTCACGTGTCTCCCTGACCCTTGACCTGATACACAGTGGCTAATCTCCCTTTCACTGACCTGTCTTCATCTGCCACAGTGCCTCCTGACATCATCAACGAGCTGACGTCTTCAGATGCGACCATCAACGAGGGAGACACGGTTAACCTGAGATGTGTGGCTGAGGGCTACCCCACCCCGGAGATCAAGTGGAAAAGGGAAGATGGAAGAGGCATCGTCATCAAGAGCTCCGGCAGAGATGGATCCAAGAGTAAGTAGTGTGGTGGTGGAAAGTTACTGTCATGGGCGTTTGGTGGTATATCTGTGAGCGGATAGTCCGGTGGTGGATAGTTACTGTGAGGAAACTGCGGTGGTGCGTCAGAGTGGATAATCTGCAAATGGATAGTTACCTTGCGATTTGATTTGTATTGGTGTCTCTAGGAGTGGATAGTATTGGGATGGTGCTACTCAGAGTAGTGTGAAAGGAGACAGTCTGGATAGCGTCTTCTTGCCACCATAAGAGATTAGAGGTAGCCTCCCGCAACCTCGGGAACAAGGTAGTGGATGGAGTTCAAACCGTCAGTGTCACAAAGGCCTAAATTACAATGGAAAAGCCTTAAGAAACGTGCTGGTGTGGGTATTAGTATCTCCCCAGAGTGAATATTACAGTGTCTCACCAGAGTGAATATTAGTGTCTCCCCAGAGTGAATATTACAGTGTCTCCCCAGAGTGAATATTACAGTGTCTCCCCAGAGTGAATATTACAGTGTCTCCCCAGAGTGAATATTAGTGTCTCTCCAGAGTGAATATTACAGTGTCTCCCCAGAGTGAATATTACACTTCCTCCCCAGAGTGAATATCACAGTGTCTCCCCAGAGTGAATATCACAGTGTCTCCCCAGAGTGAATATCACAGTGTCTCCCCAGAGTGAATATTACAGTGTCTCCCCAGAGTGAATATTACAGTTCCTCCCCAGAGTGAATATCACAGTGTCTCCCCAGAGTGAATATCACAGTGTCTCCCCAGAGTGAATATCACAGTGTCTCCCCAGAGTGAATATCACAGTGTCTCCCCAGAGTGAATATCACAGTGTCTCCCCAGAGTGAATATTACAGTGTCACCCCAGAGTGAATATAACAGTGTCTCCCCAGAGTGCATACTGTTACTCTTCTCCCCAGAGGAAATATCTCGGGGCAGATTTTCTGGAGGACATAAATATCGTGAGGGAAGGCGGGAAGAGACGATAAGGGATCCGGATGCAGACGTCTAGACTACACGAACGTAAACATAAGGAGGAGAAGGTGGAGAGAAGAAGAGGAGTGCAGCGAGACGGGGAGAATGGAGGGAGAAAAGGAGAAGAGACGGATGAGCGAAGGGAGGAAGAAGAAGAGGAGGAGGAGGAGATACGGAGAGGGAGGGATTGGGATATAAGGAGAGGGAAGGAATGTCCTAATTCAAGGAGACTGGAAGGAAAGGTATTTATGGGGAAAGAAGCAATAGCTGGAAATATGGGAGAGAAATAAACATGGAAATGAAAGAATAGCCTGGGAGGAGATTCTGGAGGATGAAAGGCGAGAGAGAGAGGCGGAGAGAGAGAATGAGAGAGAAAGAGAGAGAGAGAGAGAGAGAGAGAGAGAGAGAGAGAGAGAGAGTAGCGCTGAAGGAAAGAAGAGTCTGGTGGACTTACAGGAGTGTACAGGAGCCTCGGAGACCTTCTCTTCTCAATAACTCCACGTATATATGTCTTCCATAACTCCACGTATGACTTCTCCATAACTCCAAGTGTGACTCCCCTCCATAACTCCAGGTGTCTCCTCCACAGCCTTCGAGGCGGTGCCTGGAAGCAACCTGACTCTGGAGAACGTCTCCAGGAGACAGATGGGAGCCTACCTCTGCATCGCTAGCAACAAGGTGCCGCCTTCTGTCAGCAAGAGAATCATCGTTAATGTTAACTGTAAGTACGTGAGAGAGAGACAGAGACAGAGAGTGAGAGAGAGAAAAAAATATATATAAAGAGATAGATATATAGATAGATAGATAGATAATGTCTCCTCTCATCTCCCTCCTGCCCCCCCCCCCGCACACCCTCCCCATCACAAACCTCTCTCTCCTCACTTCTCTCCCATAGTCTTTCCAGCACTACCCTCCCTCCCTCCCACAATGTCTCCACTGACCTCTTCTAAGTTCCTTCCCACAATCTCTCCACCACTAACATCTCTCCCTTCCCTCCGACAATCTCTCCACCACTAATGTCTCTCCCTTCCCTCCTACAATCTCTCCACCACTAACATCTCTCCCTTCCCCCCCACAGTCTCTCCAGTGGTGAAGGCAGACAACCAGCTGATCGGGTCACCCTTAGAGACCAACGTTGAGATACAGTGCCACGTAGAAGCCTTTCCCATGGCCGTCAACTACTGGGAGAGAGAGAACGGAGAGATCATCCTCAACGGGTGAGATAATGGGTGAGAGATGATGATGATAATGGGTGAGAGATGATGCGGAAAAGGAAGTGAGAGGGAGTCCGAGGGATGCGCCAGAGTCGATGGGGGATGAGAGATAATGGAAGAGAAAGTAAGAGTGAGTGACAGGTTGTGCAGGGCTGAGGAATGGTGGGGGGTGGGGGAGATATGGGAGTGAGTGGGGAATGGGATAGTTACTGGGTGAAGGATAGTAAGGGATATGGGACATATAGGAGGAGAGGGGTGAGGGATAGTGGATGTGGATGGGAGGGAAAGGAAGAGAGAGAGAGAGAGAGAGAGAGAGAGAGAGAGAGAGAGAGAGAGAGAGAGAGAGAGAGAGAGATCTCAAGATTTAAAATGGTGGGGTGAGATATCATGGGGAAAGGAGAGTGAAGGAGAATAAGAAGAGGGAAGTGGATGGATAAGAAAAAGAAGCCAGGGAAGAAAGTATCAAGAATGGTAAAGTGCGGAGGAAAAGCAAAAAAATGAACATTAAGAGAAGATGAGAATAAGAATGACGATAATGGTTGTAAATAAAAAAATAAAAAAATAAAAAAAAAAATAAATATATATATATATATATATATATATATATATATATATATATATATATATATATATATATATATATATATATATATATAAAGAATCACCCCACTTCAGTGATCTAAGAAGTAACTTGGTGTTCAGTCCTTACCTCGATGTGGAAAAATTTGAGTTTTCCTAAATTCAGCATGGGTAAATTTGAACAATACAATGGTTGTGCAGGTAAGACGCATAAGCAACAGTTACGAAAGATACCTGGAGTTTACCTGGAGAGAGTTCCGGGGGTCAACGCCCCCGCGGCCCGGTCTGAGACCAGGCCTCCTGGTGGATCAGAGCCTGATCAACCAGGCTGTTGCTGCTGGCTGCACGCAAACCAACATACGAGCCACAGCCCGGCTGATCCGGAACTGACTTTAGGTGCTTGTCCAGTGCCAGCTTGAAGACTGCCAGGGGTCTGTTGGTAATCCCCCTTATGTGTGCTGGGAGGCAGTTGAACAGTCTCGGGCCCCTGACACTTATTGTATGGTCTCTTAACGTGCTAGTGACACCCCTGCTTTTCATTGGGGGGATGGTGCATCGTCTGCCAAGTCTTTTGCTTTCGTAGTGGGTGATTTTCGTGTGCAAGTTCGGTACTAGTCCCTCTAGGATTTTCCAGGTGTATATAATCATGTATCTCTCCCTCCTGCGTTCCAGGGAATACAGGTTTAGGAACCTCAAGCGCTCCCAATAATTGAGGTGTTTTATCTCCGTTATGCGCGCCGTGAAAGTTCTCTGTACATTTTCTAGGTCGGCAATTTCACCTGCCTTGAAAGGTGCTGTTAGTGTGCAGCAATATTCCAGCCTAGATAGAACAAGTGACCTGAAGAGTGTCATCATGGGCTTGGCCTCCCTAGTTTTGAAGGTTCTCATTATCCATCCTGTCATTTTTCTAGCAGATGCGATTGATACAATGTTATGGTCCTTGAAGGTGAGATCCTCCGACATGATCACTCCCAGGTCTTTGACGTTGGTGTTTCGCTCTATTTTGTGGCCAGAATTTGTTTTGTACTCTGATGAAGATTTAATTTCCTCATGTTTACCATATCTGAGTAATTGAAATTTCTCATCGTTGAACTTCATATTGTTTTCTGCAGCCCACTGAAAGATTTGGTTGATGTCTGCCTGGAGCTTTGCAGTGTCTGCAATGGAAGACACTGTCATGCAGATTCGGGTGTCATCTGCAAAGGAAGACACGGTGCTGTGGCTGACATCCTTGTCTATGTCGGATATAAGGATGAGGAACAAGATGGGAGCGAGTACTGTGCCTTGTGGAACAGAGCTTTTCACCGTAGCTGCCTCGGACTTTACTCTGTTGACGACTACTCTCTGTGTTCTGTTAGTGAGGAAATTATAGATCCATCGACCGACTTTTCCTGTTATTCCTTTAGCACGCATTTTGTGCGCTATTACGCCATGGTCACACTTGTCGAAGGCTTTTGCAAAGTCTGTATATATTACATCTGCATTCTTTTTGTCTTCTAGTGCATTTAGGACCTTGTCGTAGTGGTCCAATAGTTGAGACAGACAGGAGCGACCTGTTCTAAACCCATGTTGCCCTGGGTTGTGTAACTGATGGGTTTCTAGATGCGTGGTGATCTTGCTTCTTAGGACCCTTTCAAAGATTTTTATGATATGGGATGTTAGTGCTATTGGTCTGTAGTTCTTTGCTGTTGCTTTACTGCCCCCTTTGTGGAGTGGGGCTATGTCTGTTGTTTTTAGTAACTGTGGGACGACCCCCGTGTCCATGCTCCCTCTCCATAGGATGGAAAAGGCTCGTGATAGGGGCTTCTTGCAGTTCTTGATGAACACAGAGTTCCATGAGTCTGGCCCTGGGGCAGAGTGCATGGGCATGTCATTTATCGCCTGTTCGAAGTCATTTGGCGTCAGGATAACATCGGATAGGCTTGTGTTAATCAAATTTTGTGGCTCTCTCATAAAAAATTCATTTTGATCTTCGACTCTCAGTCTGGTTAGCGGCTTGCTAAAAACTGAGTCATATTGGGACTTGAGTAGCTCACTCATTTCCTTGTTGTCATCTGTGTAGGACCCATCTTGTTTAAGTAGGGGCCCAATACTGGACGTTGTTCTCGATTTTGATTTGGCATAGGAGAAGAAATACTTTGGGTTTCTTTCGATTTCATTTATGGCTTTTAGTTCTTCCCGCGATTCCTGACTCCTAAAGGATTCTTTTAGCTTAAGTTCGATGCTTGCTATTTCTCTGACCAGTGTCTCCCTACGCATTTCAGATATATTGACCTCTTTTAGCCGCTCTGTTATTCTTTTCCGTCGCCTGTAAAGGGAGCGCCTGTCTCTTTCTGTTTTACATCTACTCCTCCTTTTTCTTAGAGGAATAAGCCTTGTGCATACATCGAGTGCTACCGAGTTAATCTGTTCTAGGCATAAGTTGGGGTCTGTGTTGCTTAGTATATCTTCCCAGCTTATATCGGTTAGGACTTGGTTTACTTGGTCCCACTTTATGTTTTTGTTATTGAAGTTGAATTTGGTGAATGCTCCCTCGTGACTAATCTCATTATGTCGGTCTGGGGCTCCGCGCATCTGAGTATATTGTTTTTGATATGGTGATATTTCTTATCAGATCATCATTGTTAGTGAAGATGAGGTCTAGTGTATTCTCCAGTCTAGTAGGCTCTATTATTTGCTGGTTTAAATTGAATTTTGTGCAGAGATTTAAAAGCTCGCTTGGTTCAGACTTTGGAACAGAATTCTTCTCCAGGCTGAGGGACTGACATCCTCAAATCAAGGGCGATGGACTGATTATATCGTCTTCACATACTTTCTGTACTCTACTAAAAATGCCTAGGCGAAACTTTTCGGAATAAAGTTGCCTAACTGTTGCCTATGTGTCTTACCTACCAACCTCTCGGTATTGTATACCATTTTGATATTCACTCAATAACTGTGTAATAAAATGTGATGCTGATTTGACCATTTCGAGAAATTTCGAGTGAGGGGAAGGTACAGCAGCTGCTGAGTGACGCCTGAGAAGAGGGACGCCATTTGCAATGTGTGAACACTGGTTGTCGTGGGAAATTCTGCTAATAATTCGGCATCGTCCGAGCCAAATTGGGGATTTTCGGCCTGAATTTATAATTAGGAACCCTTGTTAATGTCCCCTGCCTACAAATTGGGACAGGAAATTTGCGGGACCTTAAGAATTGCAGGAATGGCAGAACATCACTGACAGGGAAGTGCACCATTAGTCCTTGAATTTAGATCACTAGCTGGTCAGTGTAGGGTCTAGGTATGATCCATCTACAGTAATTAAATGGTAAGTGTATATTTTGTGTAGCCAGCAAGCCTAATCCTATACAGTCCACACAACTTTAATTACCAGAGTAGCTGGTTTTAATATTATAATTATTAATTTAATGTCAGGTTTAGCTTTTTTGTGAGAGTGGTGAAAAAATGGGTAGTCGAGGGAGTGACAGTTCAGTGATCTACTGTGACTAAATCCCACTTACCTCACCCAAATTACTTTCAGGTAACAATTCATGTAATGCCCTCTAAGTCTCCTGTAGGTGATTTGCTCACGTAATAATAATAATAATTTTTTTTCACACTGGACAACTAGTCATTACCTTGGTATCAGAATTGGCACTCACGCAACCTGAGTGGCAATTTAAAATACTCACTAAGTGGAATGGATGGCAGTCATATAATGCTCATTGAGTGGGAATGACAGCATGACTAACACACTCACTGAATGGGAAAGGGTAACTTTATTACGCTTAGCGAGCGGAAAGTGTAATAAAGTTAATATGCTCACTGACTGAAAAAGGAGACAGCTTTAACATACTCGCTGAATGGAAAAGGTGACAGAGCTTTAAGATGCTCACTGAGTGGGAAAGGTGACAGAGCTTTAATACGCTCGCTGAGTGGGAAGGGTGACAGGGCTCTAATACGCTCCCTGAGTGGTAATGGAGGCAAAGGCTGCCTAATAGGCTCACTGAGTGGAGTGTTTGAGGGGAAAATATGCTTATTGAGTGGAGTGGCTAGCCTCGTTACCAGTGCTTTGTGGAGAGAAATTGCCTGCTTGCCCTGGTTTTTTCAACTCATCTAATTCAACGCTGGAAATACAAGCCAATTGCGGACAGAATTTTCCTGGTATGGGGAATTTTTTTCTTCGTTTTGTATTTATACTTTTTTACCCCCCCCCCGTGTGTGTGCTCACCTATTTGTGGTTGCAGGGGTCGAGTCACTGTTCGTGTGTGTGTGTGTTTGTGCTTTACAAAAATGGTAACACTGATGTTGCTGTCACTGTTATGTTGTAAAGGATGTCTTGTGATTACTTTATTAAGATGATGATGATGATGATGATGATGATGATGATGATGATGATGATGATGATGATGATGATGATGATGATGATGATGATGATGATGATGATGATGATGATGATGATGATGATGATGATGATGATAATAATAATAATAATAATAATAATAATAATAATAATAATAATAATAATAATAACTGTAATATTATTATTATTTTTGCTGTTTTTTTTTTATTTTTTTTACACTGTATAATTAACGTAGGTAACATTCTTGTCACACTGAACGTTCCTCACTGGATTATTCTTAACTCATGTCTCACATTTCCTTCTCAGTTCTCTCATTCATTATTCCTGACTTCTTGCTTTATCTCTTATTCCTGTGTACCTGTTTTTATCCCTTATTGTTATCCCCTCGCTTTATCCTTTATTGCTATCTATAGAATGATCTAATTTATATAAGTGATTGTCGTTTATATCTCTTTTTTTTTAAGTTTCTGCAGTTATTTCCTGTCCTCCTTCCTTCCTTCCTTCCTTTCTTGCTTCCTTTCTTCCTTCCTTCATTTTTCCCCTCCTCCCTTATGCTTCTGGGAGGGAAGGAGAGGGGTATGTAACACTGTTGTTTGTCATTCTTCTTCTCTTCCCCCCCTCACCTCTCAGTGATCACGACTTGTCCTCCCCACCTCCCCCTCTTCCCCGTCACCTCTCAGTGATCACGACTTGTCCTCCCCACCTCCCCCTCTTCCCCGTCACCTCTCAGTGATCACGACTTGTCCTCCCCACCTCCCCCTCTTCCCCGTCACCTCTCAGTGATCACGACTTGTCCTCCCCACCTCCCCCTCTTCCCCGTCACCTCTCAGTGATCACGACTTGTCCTCCCCACCTCCCCCTCTTCCCCGTCACCTCTCAGTGATCACGACTTGTCCTCCCCACCTCCCCCTCTTCCCCGTCACCTCTCAGTGATCACGACTTGTCCTCCCCACCTCCCCCTCTTCCCCCTCACCTCTCAGTGATCACGACTTGTCCTCCCCACCTCCCCCTCTTCCCCGTCACCTCTCAGTGATAACGACTTGTCCTCCCCACCTCCCCCCTCTTCCCCGTCACCTCTCACTGATCACGACTTGTCCTCCCCACCTCCCCCTCTTCCCCGTCACCTCTCAGTGATCACGACTTGTCCTCCCCACCTCCCCCTCTTCCCCGTCACCTCTCAGTGATCACGACTTGTCCTCCCCACCTCCCCCTCTTCCCCGTCACCTCTCAGTGATCACGACTTGTCCTCCCCACCTCCCCCTCTTCCCCGTCACCTCTCAGTGATCACGACTTGTCCTCCCCACCTCCCCCTCTTCCCCGTCACCTCTCAGTGATCACGACTTGTCCTCCCCACCTCCCCCTCTTCCCCGTCACCTCTCAGTGATCACGACTTGTCTTCCCCACCTCCCCCTCTTCCCCGTCACCTCTCAATGATCACGACTTGTCCTCCCCACCTCCCCCTCTTCCCCGTCACCTCTCAGTGATCACGACTTGTCCTCCCCACCTCCCCCTCTTCCCCGTCACCTCTCAGTGATCACGACTTGTCCTCCCCACCTCCCCCTCTTCCCCGTCACCTCTCAGTGATCACGACTTGTCCTCCCCACCTGCCCCTCTTCCCCGTCACCTCTCAGTGATCACGACTTGTCCTCCCCACCTCCCCCTCTTCCCCGTCACCTCTCAGTGATCACGACTTGTCCTCCCCACCTGCCCCTCTTCCCCGTCACCTCTCAGTGATCACGACTTGTCCTCCCCACCTGCCCCTCTTCCCCGTCACCTCTCAGTGATCACGACTTGTCTTCCCCACCTCCCCCTCTTCCCCGTCACCTCTCAGTGATCACGACTTGTCCTCCCCACCTGCCCCTCTTCCCCGTCACCTCTCAGTGATCACGACTTGTCCTCCCCACCTGCCCCTCTTCCCCGTCACCTCTCAGTGATCACGACTTGTCTTCCCCACCTCCCCCTCTTCCCCGTCACCTCTCAGTGATCACGACTTGTCCTCCCCACCTCCCCCTCTTCCCCGTCACCTCTCAGTGATCACGACTTGTCTTCCCCACCTCCCCCTCTTCCCCGTCACCTCTCAGTGATCACGACTTGTCCTCCCCACCTCCCCCTCTTCCCCGTCACCTCTCAGTGATCACGACTTGTCCTCCCCACCTCCCCCTCTTCCCCGTCACCTCTCAATGATCACGACTTGTCCTCCCCACCTCCCCCTCTTCCCCGTCACCTCTCAATGATCACGACTTGTCCTCCCCACCTCCCCCTCTTCCCCGTCACCTCTCAGTGATCACGACTTGTCCTCCCCACCTCCCCCTCTTCCCCGTCACCTCTCATTGATCACGACTTGTCCTCCCCACCTCCCCCTCTTCCCCCTCACCTCTCAATGATCACGACTTGTCCTCCCCACCTCCCCCTCTTCCCCGTCACCTCTCAGTGATCACGACTTGTCCTCCCCACCTCCCTCTCTTCCCCGTCACCTCTCAGTGATCACGACTTGTCCTCCCCACCTCCCCCTCGTCCCCGTCACCTCTCAATGATCACGACTTGTCTTCCCCACCTCCCCCTCTTCCCCGTCACCTCTCAATGATCACGACTTGTCCTCCCCACCTCCCCCTCTTCCCCGTCACCTCTCAATGCTCACGACTTGTCCTCCCCACCTCCCCCTCTTCCCCGTCACCTCTCAATGATCACGACTTGTCCTCCCCACCTGCCCCTCTTCCCCGTCACCTCTCAGTGATCACGA
>NC_091305.1:13618486-13623486 GCF_038502225.1 Cherax quadricarinatus | reverse complement strand
TGTTGATATATAATGATTTGCAAATGTGAATTCCCAAGGCTGGCAGCATCTGCCTCATAGTTCGTCACTGCCTCTCAGAGGTCAAAGGTCACTATCCAAAGGTCAGCAGAGGCACTAGAGAGAGAGAGATGGGAGAGAGAGATAAGAGAGATAAGAGACACAGAATCCCATCCATAATCGTCGGTGTAAAGCTAGTTTTACAGATCCCAGCTGCACATTTCATCGTTTTAAAAGACTTTGTTTTGCCCCTACCAAACTCAAACCGCTAGACTCGTTGCGATTAGATCTGTTGTTTTGGTTGCTAGCGGTGGAGCCTACGTCAAGCTCAAAGGGACAACACGCTCAAAGGAATCATTTATTTCATTAACTTGAAACAGGTAAATAACCTAGATAACCCATTTTTAACTCGTAATTTGATCAACGTTTCGGTGGAGGAGAAAAAAAAAAGGGGGTGATTTAGCAAAAGAAAAAAAGAAATGGCGCTCTGAGGGGTTAAAAAAAAAACATGTTTTCAGCCCTAGCGGCAAATCAGTGTAGGTTGTAGATGTGTAGATATGATGGTTGTGTGACACGTCATCACGATTTTTTTATTTTTTTTTTTTTTGCGTGTGGATGTGAACTGACGGATGGACGGACGGGCGGGCGGACGGTGAGACGAACGGGGAGACAGAAGGGCGGCGGGGTGGGAGGGGGGGGGGAAGAGAGACGGGAGACTCGGTCATGCATTCCAAGAGACGGGTGAAGAAGACGGACATGTATGGTCGGTGACGTAGTGTCGCGATGCGTCGGTACGACGATGCCTCCACGCGACAACCTCTGATGACCTCTGCTTCTTTCATGCTTCCAGGTCGACGACGGAGCACCAGTACCACCTGTACGTCACGACGCCGCACAGCAAGTCCGTCAATTCCCTGGACTTGCGTCGTCGGGAGGGCGGCCAGAGCAGGCACCTAGACGGCGCAGCCGGCTCAGCCGGCGCTGACGGAGCCACCGCCGGTCTGGGAGTCGACTTCGACAAGGAGCAGAGCCGACAGCGGCAGCGCCAGCGGCTGGAGTTCGGCGGAGACGGACGCACCGACAATGGGTACCCAGGGGGCAAGTTTGGCCTTCCCGAGGGGCATGAAGAACAGGGCAGTGGCAGCGCCTCCTCCAGAACACATCCTCGGGAAAGCTGGTTCGCATCCTGCCTGGAGGCACTGGTCTTGTGGTCCCTGGCGCTGGTGCTGGTGGTCACAGACCCTCCACACATATTGTTATGAATATATGTTTGTGTTTCTCACGCTAGGAAGGTGTATGTTACTAGTGTTAAGTGTTAATTAAGAGTTGGGGCACAGGTAAACAACTAACAAGGTGTTAATTCACATGCTTGCAGGAGGTTCTACAGGAGTAGTAGTGGTGGTGGTTACAGTGCTGGTGGTGACTGCTATATTGGTAACTATGGTGGTGGTAGCCGTGACTGTGGGTGGTAACGTTGGAAATACTGTTGGGTGTTGGAAAAGTGATGTGGTGGAGATAATAGTATTGCTGGAGGTGACGATTGTAGTGGTGGATGGGTGGACGATGAACAGGAGGGCAGTGGGTGGTGGACGAGTGGATGGTAGACGGGTGAGTCAGTGGGTGGTGGACAGGTGGACGGTAGAGTGGTGGGTCAGTGGGTAGTGGACGGGTGGGCATCAGGCGGTGGGGTGGCTGGAGGCTTGTCAGCAGAATATTTCAAAGAACAAGTGTCTATATTTTCCTCACAAAAGATAAGAGTAAATCAATCATTTTCTTCAATGTCATACACAGGGGGGGAGACGGAATGCGGAGTCCCCAACTTACAAAGGCCTCGACTTACAAACATCTTCACTTACAAACACTTAACATTTATAATAATTATGACGGTATGCGGTGTATTAGGAGCATGAGTGTTGCAACTGATCGTAAATAAACCAGCAAACTCTCAAACAGGCAGCGCAGAGGTGACGGCAAACCATCACAAATAAACTTCTATATATATATATATATATATATATATATATATATATATATATATATATATATATATATATATATATATATATATATATATATATATATATATATATATATATATATATATATATATATATATATATATATAGTAGAATGATACTCTAGGCCTTTCTTGTTGCTATCATTAAATCATCAGGAGCTTGCAAAGTTGCAGAAAAGAGGAGGATATCCAAGCAAATATGATCGCAAAGTACGTCTTCACTGGAGTAAGGGAGGGAGAGTGAATGAAAGAGAGAGAGAGGAAGTGCCCCCAGGCATACCAGTGCCTATAGCCAAAAGGATGAATATTATAGCATTAGAAAAATCCCACAAGCACTGATACTGTAATAGTAGCCTAAACGAAAGTAACGTAGCAATAAAAAAAATTCAGTCATACTCCGCTATGATTAACTAATTATATTGCCAGTGATATGGAAGTCACTGGCAATTATGGAGTGACCGTCCATGAGAAATCGGGTCCATTTAAAGGGACGAGAAAATGGGAACATTTAAGGGGAAGACTTCTAAAAGTTATACAAAGGAAACGGGGGTCATTAAAATAAACTTATTTAAAGAGGGAGGCATCTGTAATTATCCCACATAATTCTGAGGAAAACTCTGGTTCAACCTTCAGAAACTTCAGGAAAAAAGGTCCTAATTCCTCGGTGTAGCAATACATTTAAGACAGTCTAATGCATTCATTTAAGATCCACTACTATTCCAACCATAAGATGAGAGTTAAAAGGAGTGTATTTCTTATTATGCTTCTGAGAGCCTATAGAGTGTGCAGTCTGGGGTTCCTGGATGAAGAAATTAGGAAAATATTTGTCATTGGCATGAAATTGCGGTATCCTAAGGTGTTTGTGAAATCTTCCTTACTGGCAACCAAGAAAACTTGTTATAGAACAGACCCTAGGATAACACCTCAGACCAAGAATGTGCTGGTTTTCCCATTCAACGAGAATTTATCCTGCCGAATGCCCTTAAAAGATTTAATATGCAAGTAGTATTTAAAAATTCATGGACTGTTAGAAGCATTCTGATGAAGAATTCACCCCAACAGCGTGTTGGTGGTGTCTACAGAATTGGTTGCAACAGTTGCAGTCTCTCCTATTTGGGACAGACGGGAAAACCGCTGAAAGTCAGAATTTCACATAACTGTTATTCGATACTTATAGCACAGGAGTCGAACGCAATTTTCAACCACATTAGAGCTTGTAATAACCCGGCTAATTGGCAGGAAGCAAGAGTCATTTTCCCTTGTTCCTCTCGGCTTAAAAGGAATATTGTAGAATCGGTAATTATTAAGCAAGATAAGTATGGATTATTCAATATCAGTGACGGGTTAGTCAAATTAGATGCGTTTTCAGTTGAGGCAATAATACGCAGTCAGAAACTGGGCTCTTATACAAATTCATTAGATTGTCTTAAATGTAATGCCACACTGAGGAATTATGGCCTATTTTTCCTGTAGTTTAAGAACATAAGAATGTAGGAACACTGTTTTTTTTTTTTACACAGGGTTTGACAAGGTTAAGGATCCCTAGCTTTATTGACAAGCTATTTACAGGTTAAGGATTCCTAACTTTATTGGCAAGCTAAGAGCTGTTACCTACATCAGCTCATTTGAAAGCATTTTTATTGTTATGAGACATACAAGTAGGGAACAGGATGAAGTTGGAGCCATCTGTGGGCCAGCATTTTCATTTGATCAACTGACTTTATCTCGTTGACATCATTATGCTGTACGAATGTGTTCCATACTCGAGTCATCCTGGGTATATATGATCTCAGATGGAGTGATGTTCTGGAGAAGGGTACAGCCAGAGTGAAGTTGCTGCTTTCTGCCCGTCTTGTGGCATAAAAGCTTGTTTCACGCTGTCCTCGAAGTGGATCCAAGTGTGGTACTTTGACAATATTGGCCTTGTACATAACAGTAAGGCCACCCACATCCCTCCTGTGTTGAAGGCTCTGCTGAAATGACAGATCTATCCAGGATGGGTCCAGGCGAGAGATGAGACGTCTTGCTCTGTTCTCTACTCGGTGCCTAGAGACTATCATCATTTGCATTTTCTCAGGTGCAAATGTTACTTGCCATCTATTTCCCCAAGCTGATATAGCTCTTAGCTGGTGATTGATGTAGCTTAGAGCAGCTGGCATTTCTTCTCTTGGATAAGTGAATGTCAGTGTACAGTCGTCTGCATATGCATGGGATTCTGGGATGAGATGAAGAAGCTCATTGAAGTAGACATTCCATAACAATGGTCCCAGCACGCTTCCTTGTGGAACACTTGCCCCAACAAGATGTCTTGCTGATTTCGTTCCATTGAGAACTACCCTTAGAGATCTACCATGAAGGTAATCACTGAGGAGACATAGCGTAGAGCCTGCAATTCCCAGTGCTTGAAGTTTTGCTAAGAGACCCTGGTGCCACACCCGGTCGAAAGCACCAGCAATGTCCAGTGCTACCACACAGCTGACTTTGGATTCGTCCAGTGACTGGTGCCACTTAGTGGAGAGGTTTAACAACAGATCAGCAGCACAGTAACCTTTCCTGAAGCCATATTGACGATCACAAAGTAGTGAGTGGTAGTCAAAAAACTCTGTCATTTTTCTTGAGATTATTGTCTCAAGGATCTTACCAGTGATTGACAGGAGTGACACTGGTCTGTAGTTGCTGATTCTGTTCTGCTCTTCTTTCTGTAAACAGGGACTACATTTGTCTCTTCCCACAGAGAGGGCCATTTACATTGTGCTAGGCAGTGCTGGAAGATGCGAGTTAGAGGTGCTGCTAGCTGGTCTGCACATCTTCTCAACAATCTTGGGCTCAACTTGTCTGGGCCCATAGCCTTTTCTTGGTCAAGCGATTGAAGAAGGAAATGCACCTCCTCCTGCCTTATTGTCACCACTGACAGTTTTGACACAGTTCTTGCAGCTAGCCAAGGAGGGTCCCTTACTGGATCAGGAACTTGCATTTTGGTAGCAAA
>NC_091305.1:13590986-13610986 GCF_038502225.1 Cherax quadricarinatus | reverse complement strand
CTTCCAGGGATAGTGTGTGATCCCATCAGAGGTGTTAGCAGGACTCCCTGTAGTGTGGATTAGGGTTCTCTATCTGCCTGGCGCTCAGACCTGGTCAGTCTCCTCTTGATGGTTTTGATTTCTTTGTCTTGCAAGATAACTCTTGCATATTGCAAAGTTTATACAATGCAGACTATATGGTCAGCTTGTATCTTATCATAATCACACTGGCATTAAGTGTGAATAGGAGCAGCATAGTGGAGAGCCACTCCAATACCGAGGGTCCGGGGCTCGAGATGTGTGCTCATTACCGTAATAGGAACAGCTGAAAGGAGGTCTCCAGAGTGATGTGCCCTCACAGCTATTAGACGGATGGTCTCCATGCTGGACGTCACAACCACTTGCTTATCTATATACATCTTTTCTACAATTGGACTGTCCCAGTTGTATTGTGTGTATGCCACCTTCGGAGCCGGTTTTGCTACTGAAGCCGTGAGCGTCTCCCAATTAGTAATACCTCTAGTGAAGCTGGATCGTACACGCCCTCTAAATTCATCCAGGTGGTTTGGTAGAATTTCCTTTACTGGTTCATTTGATGCCGTGGAGGAGGATAAGGCTGACAGAGCAAACTGGGAGGCTGTATGTATTCCCAGTCCTCCTAGTCTGACTGGTAGTGATGACTGCATTCTCTGTCATTAGGGAATATGTTTAGGATATTTTTCCAACTTGAATTTTAGAATGATTTCATATTCATAAAGTTTGGCAGTGCTGATAGTTGGGGAAGATAGCAAAAGAAATGTGAGCCTTGGGAGGAATAGACATCTGGTGAGCATGTAGGAGGCATTGTGCATATCAGCGCTCTAGTCCAGCCTTCCATCTTCCTGAGGTCGGAGGGTTTCCTCCTAGAATCGGGTTTATGATGCTGGAACCGAGATAAGCAGCGATAAGAAGAGTACCACCGTCAACTGGATAAATAGCTCAGGCTTCATGCAAGGTGGTCGTGATGTGATCATTTATCTGATGTCTGCAGGAAACTACTTCACATGTTCAGGTGTTTCAGAAGAGTATTAGATTCTTTTTTGCCCCTTTTATTCCCCTGATATCCTCCAGCAGAGATTCTTCAGTGCCAGCCAGAATTCCATCATCCAAAACACAGATACTGAGCTCACTGGACCTAACGAATAGGCAGAAAAGGAGAGGGACGAGGAGCAAGGATGGTCATCTCACAGTACCGTACACACCTTCACATAATTCATTTTCGCGTACGCCAAACATAAGTTTTGAGATGTTGCCATTTTAACCTTTATTTATTATGTGTAGAGGGAACAAGTTGAGCTGGAACTACGACGGGTCTTGGACCACCAGTCGGTCACCCTTACCTCTGCAACACTGAACCCACCAAAACAGCCTCCATCACTCATTAACTATTAATCCGAACATAACAAGTCGCTACTGTTGCCCCAACTCGCATTGTACAGACACACTCGATCTCATTCGGGTTTTGTGATAAAGTATGTTGATCTTATGTCCTTCGCCTCTGTCAATGCAAGACTAAACCTGCACATTATCGTGAAAGAATACATTGTGTAACTCTGAGCGCTTGAACCGCCGGTCTGGAATTACTAGTGATAATGCGATAACGGTGTCAGCCTGGTAATTCCCAAGCCGATGGTTCGATTTCCTTGACTGTCTGGTTTGAGACCTATCGACTGCAAGTGGGTCATAAAGCACGCGATTCACCAGTTAAGTGACAAAGATTATATTGTTAAGGTATTTACACTGAAAGATAAACACTCCTCAGTGTCTGTACACTGACACGTTTACACCTCTCGGTGACTACACTATTGAGATATGTCTCTCGGGTATCTATGTATATACACCTCTAGGTGAATATACCCTGTGACAATCTACAGCATTCCCTTACACAATTTATTCTCCCAGGTTAATGTTAAACTTCACCTTTTAAATATATACATATATATACACACACATATATATATATATATATATATATATATATATATATATATATATATATATATATATATATATATATATATATATATATATATATATATATATATATATATATATGGTTAATGTTAAACTTCACCTTTTAAATATATACATATATACATACATTAATTTTTTTTACATTATTAATGAAAAAAATATATCTTTAAACGTATAAGAGAAAATTTTAGAAAGGACTTAATTTTAAATGAGTTCTTGCTAATTGACCAGTTTTACATATTCGGCACGACATATATATATATATATATATATATATATATATATATATATATATATATATATATATATATATATATATATATATATATATATATATAATATATGTCGTGCCGAATATGTAATTAGCAAGAACTCATTTAAAATTAAGTCCTTTCTAAAATTTTCTCTTATTCGTTTAAAGATACATTTTTTTCATTAATGATAATGTAAAAAATTTTAATTTTGCACCAAAAAAAATCTTAGAAAACTTACCTAACCTTATTATAACAAGAATAATTTATTTTAGTCTAACCCAACTAAATATATTTTAGATTTGTTTACAATAATTTAATACTAAACAAACACAGTGAAATATATTTTTTTCGTTAGGTTCAGAATGATTTTGGCGAAATTATTGCATACACAAATTTTCACTTGTCCTATATGGCAAGATGAGCGTTGCTATTTAAGCCAAGATCGCAAGTTTTACCTATTCAGCACGACCTATATAAATAAATATATACATTCTGAGAAGAAACAGTATAGATCAGACTGTATTGTACATCCACTTATACGTGGCTTCAGAATACAATTTAACTGCAAATACCAATTTTCAGTGGCTAGAGGGATCAAAAATGTTAATGTGACGCTTTTGTAATATTGCCAGAACCTCCCCAGATCATTCTGTATAGCTGAATATTTCTCGTATATTATCTACTCTTATAATCTACTCACTTGTTGGCAATAGGACACTTTTTTTTGCAGGAGAAACCGTTATTTTTAGAACGTTTCGCCCACACAGGGACTTCTTTTTTTTTAATCAGTATATGGCATACCACAAGACATGACAATAAGTAGGACAAGATAACTGAGGTGATGGTAGATATAGTCAGGCCATAGATGACTGAGTGTTGTCACCTCAGCCGGTTACTGGATCACCTGGACCGGTTTATGGATCACCTGGACCGGTTGCTGGTCAAATGGACCGGTTGCTGGGTCTCCTGAGCCGGTTACTGGGTCACCTGGACTGGTTACTGCACAGGTTACTGTGCAGTAACCTGGAGAGGTTACAGGGTCACCTACACAGGTTGGTGGTTCACCTACACACAGTATTCTTGAAAAAAAATTAAGATGGATTTTGCTAGAGTTTTCATATGTTAAGTTCGCCCTGGTTCTGTTCAGTGGTTCTGGAAGTGTGTATAAGCGCACCTTCTAAACACCATCGTCTTATATATATATATATATATATATATATATATATATATATATATATATATATATATATATATATATATATATATATATATATGTATATAGATATATGTCGTGCCGAATATGTAAAACTGGTCAATTAGCAAGAGCTCATTTAAAATTAAGTCCTTTCTGAAATTTTCTCTTATACGTTTAAAGATATATTTTTTTCATTAATGTTAATGTAAAAATTTTTAATTTTGCACCAAAAGAATCTTAGAAAACTTACCTAACCTTATTATAACAAGAACAATTTATTTTAGCCTAACCCAACTAAATATATTTTAGATTTGTTTACAATAATTTAATACTAAACAAACACAGTGAAATATATTTTTTTTCGTTAGGTTCAGAATGATTTTGGCGAAATTATTGCATACACAAATTTTCACTTGTCCTATATGGCAAGATGAGCGTTGCTATTTAAGCCAAGATCGCAAGTTCTGCCTATTCGGCACGACATATATATATATCCTCGTACTCTTGTAACTAACACTGATAACAGGGTGAATAAATCTCGAAAGACAGTCTGACATCACATTTTCCAATTCTCTGTGATTATCCTGCCCCCTTCCTAAAAAAAAAAAAAAGTACGCTGTCGAAAAAAAAAAAAATGTGATCAAAATTTAAATTCGTTGAATCTCGCAAGAACATTAATTAATCCAAACGAAATTATGAAATTTATTATATTTACTTGAAAAATGCACAACCCGTAGGAGTCATTTAGCGAAAAGATCTGAGGCTGCTACATGTT
This sequence comes from Cherax quadricarinatus, assembly GCF_038502225.1. Classification (NCBI taxonomy): domain Eukaryota; kingdom Metazoa; phylum Arthropoda; class Malacostraca; order Decapoda; family Parastacidae; genus Cherax; species Cherax quadricarinatus. The sequence continues at coordinate 13,606,770 of NC_091305.1, read as the reverse complement.
TTGGATGGCAGAGTGCACAGTGCCCCGCGATGTGCACTTGTTAGTCCTTTGCAAATACTAACAAATTTGCCGTGCACTCGTGTTATTTGCATACATTTGCATATGTCTGCATTTGTAGCGGATCTTATTAAGGGAAACGGGAAAAGTGTGTGGCAGGGCAAATGTGTTCTTCAGCGCAGCACTTATTAAAAATTCCGTGTAAGCGGGAAGACCCCCCTAGGTGTCTGCTTAGCAAGGCTCTGGTGGGTGGCTACTGTGGCACTCCTACCTATCACCCCCCCGTGTTGTATGTGGTGGCACTCCCTGCCTGTGCTGTGTTGGCAGTATTGTGCGTATGATGGCACTCCCTTGTTGCGTGTGCATGTCCTCGTGCGTGCAAGTACATGTATGTGATTGTATAAAATAAGTTGCGCACTAAAGGCCAAGAGCTTCCTTGCTGTCACAAAGCCGAAAACTTGGGCAAGACGCCATCAACGAATGTCAGTCAATTAAACACATTCAAGTTTAATGCTTGGAATTTAGACAAGCCGAAACAAACAAGCCAAGAAAACATACTCTTGATCGCGTGCTCTTTATCAATAACTGAAGAGCTCAGTAGCGTAGACGCCAGTTAAAAGTGGCGGAGGTGCATTATAGATGGCGCTACAGGTACATTTGCGTCTCAGGCCGGGGCCTCAGTCTGTGGAAATTAAACCGTGTCACAATTTCACCTCCAACTAATTGGGTCGACAATTCCAACAGGACGCTGACGGAGGCAGCTTCTCTCTCTCTCTCTCTCTCTCTCTCTCTCTCTCTCTCTCTCTCTCTCTCTCTCTCTCTCTCTCTCTCTCTCTCTCTCTCTCTCTCTCTCTCTCTCTCATTGATAAAGTCACTGCTTTAACTATTCAGTGAACTGGCCCTCATAAGAAATTTTTTTGATAGTCTCAGATCTTTTCAAGTCCGTATGTTATTAATAGTAACAATAATAATTATGATAATCCTACTACTACTACTACTAATAATAATTTTTATTATTATTGTTAATATTTATGTTACACTGTTGTAATATACGTAAGTATTCTCTGGTATTTAATCATTACCGTTTAAAACTCTTTTCTGAGCTAAAACAAAAACGTTTTACATATTTTTGTATCTTTGATTTAACTTCAACTTTCTTACATGTTGTTGCCGGTGTGTCGAGGTGAGGGAGAAGAGCAGTGTTCCATCTGTGGTTCTTTTTATTAATCCTGGGATAATTCAACCATTTTGGGGGAGGGAAAGGGTGGGTGGGTAATTTTATACATGAACAATGTACACATCGGGGGTAGAGTTGTTCATATCCTTTGACAATGGAATTTTTTCGTGCCAAAAATGATTGTACATTATAGACGGGAGGCGATCCAGTCCTCCTCGTGTTTACATATCTGTATAGAGGTTAAGCCTGTTTATTCATTGTCTCTCGTGGGTTTTTTCACTCACGCTGTCTCCTTTTCTCCTTCCTTTCCTTCTATACTCCCACTTCCCTCATCCTTCTACTCTCTTTTCTTTCTTTCCTTTATTCTACGCCTTCAGCTATCCCTCTTTAAAATCTTTATTCCTCCTGTCTCCCTCTGCTCCACCCCCTCCCATCCTTTCTCTCTTGGTCCCACTGCCTCCTCTTACTCCTAATTTCCCCTTTTTGTCTCTCCATCCTCGTGTTCTATACTTCCTACCCTCCCTTCCTTCTAACATCCACACTCTCTAACTCCACTTTTCTTCTTTCTCTATCAACTTAAGGAGAGATATTCATTCCCTCATACGAGCACACCGCTCACTAACTTGGCACCTTCCCTCATCAATATATACATATATGCGAGTATTGATAGCCAGCTCGTAGCCTGTACATATATCGCTGGTCCTAGAGGTCAATAAATGAAAACAATGTTCCTGTCGTTTATATTATCCTTATTAACAACGGTAACACTACCGTGAGTAGTTACTGGCTGGTCTCTGTCGCCCTCCCTACACAACCTTCAAGGAGGGCGCCTTGATTAATAGTGAGAGGTTCTTGATCCAAAGGCGACGGAGTTACTTGCCCTCTGGAGATTGTGTTACACTACACAAATAACCCACACATAAGAGAAAGAAGTTAATGACGACGTTTTGGTCCGACTTGGACCGAAACCACTGGTAAGTGGTCCAAGTCGGAACCAAACGACGTCATTAGCGTCTCTCTCCTATGTTCTGGTTATTTGTGTATTGTGCGTTTTTGTTCTTCAGTATTACACTCAGATTTCGCAGCGCCCTGACAATGAATACCAAATGTTTAGCATATTTGCCTTCTGTCACAAAAACTGGGACGAGGCCATTTTAATTGGTGGGTTTTCAATAAAGTCAGAATCTCAGTGTTGCTGAGTGCGAGAATCATAACTACGAGGACGGGAGGAGAGACGTCCCGCTCAGTCTCCAGGATGAGCTAAATAGAAGATTCAAGAGAAGATCTGAGTTCCACGATCCTGTGTGCAACACCATCCATCTCCAACATCTTCATCCAATTCATATATGCCACCTGCTTCACCTTTGCTTGGAGACGTAAGGTAGCAGACTGTACAGTATCCCATGACGGATACAGTGAGTCAACAATGGATGATTGCGCTCACTGTAGACGTAACTAATATCACTCTGTATGAAACAGACACAATTGCAACGTTAGGATACGTATTCGGATACGTTTCACTCGCCAACAGATTTATCAGTCGCAAGAAGACGATCTTAACAATGCAGGACAAGCACAAGGGGATGAAAATCTTGAGGTCAATATCTTTCGCACTCTCTGTGCGTCGTCAGGAGCAGTGCACTGTTGCAAAACTAGCAGCAGATAGTAGGGGGAAAATTCTCTCTGAGGCAATGTAAGAGCAGTACTCTTAATACACATCCCAAAAACCACCATAGTTTTACACACTTGTATGCCCTTAACGGATGGCTACAGTAGGTTCACATGCTCCTGAGTGATATTAAGCTCTGAGACACATGTACACAAACTCACACCTGGTGCTTCAGAAAACCTCTGTCACGTAACCAGGACTGGCTGGTACACACGCACACACACACACACACACACACACACACACACACACACACACACACACACACACACACACACACACACACACACACACACACACACACACACACACACACATGACTACCTAAGTCTCGTCACATGGCACCCCCTTCCATCTCTCCTCCATGTGATGTGATGCGTGACGTCTCGCCACATGGCGCCCCTTTCCATCTCTCCCCAACTGACGTCACGCGTGACGTCTCTACCAAAAACCTTCACACACCACCGACAGAATTTTCAAAGTTTTTGAGTTCTTTTACCACATCATACAACGATTTATTTTATATTACTTACCCTTGTTTCATTATGACAATATGCAATACAAGGCAGTAGTGTCCTGCATAACGTCATTGCTTAAAATAATCAGTCATGAGTCTTAGCAGCACAGTTGTGTAAAACTCTGGTAGTTTTAGCATCTCCAGAGTTTCAGCACAGCTGATCTTATGCCGCTAAGACACGGCCGTCAGGTGACGTCAGTTACGTTATTTTAGAGCACCTGCTTCGTGCGTCCCGCCTACACCACACCTGTCGTGTTTCTCCTAACCTCTGTATTAGACAGATGAAGTTCCTGCTGAAACATATCCTAATGTAAGTTTCCAAACGCTGTACAACTGTTCAATTCTATACTTTTTGTCAGTATCACATACCTTGTGTGGTACTGACACCTGAATATCGCTGTTGTCACTTCAAGAACTATACCGGTTAACACTGACAAAAACAATGCAGAGGCAGATGCTGTGATGCAGATGCTGTGAAGCAGATGCTGTGAAGCAGATGCTGTGATGCAGATGCTGTGAAGCAGATGCTGTGAAGCAGATGCTGTGATGCAGATGCTGTGAAGCAGATGCTGTGATGCAGATGCTGTGATGCAGATCCTGTGAAGCAGATGCTGTGATGCAGATGCTGTGAAGCAGATGCTGTGATGCAGATGCTGTGATGCAGATGCTGTGATGCAGATGCTGTGATGCAGATGCTGTGAAGCAGATGCTGTGAAGCAGAAGCTGTGATGCAGATGCTGTGAAGCAGATGCTGTGAAGCAGATGCTGTGAAGCATATGCTGTGAAGCAGATGCTGTGAAGCAGATGCTGTGATGCAGATGCTGTGATGCAGATGCTGTGAGGCAGATGCTGTGAAGCAGATGCTGTGATGCAGATGCTGTGATGCAGATGCTGTGAGGCAGATGCTGTGAAGCAGATGCTGTGATGCAGATGCTGTGATGCAGATGCTGTGATGCAGATGCTGTGATGCAGATGCTGTGATGCAGATGCTGTGATGCAGATGCTGTGAAGCAGATGCTGTGAAGCAGATGCTGTGATGCAGATGCTGTGAGGCAGATGCTGTGATGCAGATGCTGTGATGCAGATGCTGTGAAGCAGATGCTGTGATGCAGATGCTGTGAAGCAGATGCTGTGATGCAGATGCTGTGATGCAGATGCTGTGATGCAGATGCTGTGAAGCAGATGCTGTGAAGCAGATGCTGTGAAGCAGATGCTGTGAAGCAGATGCTGTGATGCAGATGCTGTGATGCAGATGCTGTGATGCAGATGCTGTGAAGCAGATGCTGTGAAGCAGATGCTGTGATGCAGATGCTGTGAAGCAGAAGCTGTGATGCAGATGCTGTGATGCAGATGCTGTGAAGCAGATGCTGTGATGCAGATGCTGTGATGCAGATGCTGTGAAGCAGAAGCTGTGATGCAGATGCTGTGAAGCAGATGCTGTGATGCAGATGCTGTGAAGCAGATGCTGTGATGCAAATGCTGTGAAGCAGATGCTGTGATGCAGATGCTGTGAAGCAGATGCTGTGATGCAGATGCTGTGAAGCAGATGCTGTGATGCAGATGCTGTGATGCAGATGCTGTGATGCAGATGCTGTGATTGTAGACAGCCTGTACTGTCTGCACAGACAGCCTATGCTGTCTGAAAGCTTAGTTCATATTTCGCGGCACTAAGGTGCTGCCCTCTGTAGCCAGGCCTCTCGGTGGGTACGCCAGCCTGCCTGCCCTTACCTCTGTCTCACTCTGGCGACACCCTTCGCTCAGTCAAGACAGTAGTCGTACTAGCTCTCTCTCGTGGGATGGCCCTCCCGGGCCATGGGCACAACACACAAGCCTGTGTACCCACCACGACTTAACAATAAAGTAAGAAGCCTCCGAAGACGTTTATCATTATCCACCCGCTTTCAGCTCTACCAAATAATCTGGTTATATGATGCAGATGCTGTGAAGCAGATACTGTGATGCAGATGCTGTGATGCAGATGTTCTGATGCAGATGCTGGGATGCAGATGCTGTAATGCAGATGCTGTGATGCAGATGGTGTGAAGCAGATGCTGTGATGCAGATGCTGTGAAGCAGATGCTGTGAAGCAGATGCTATGAAGTAGATGTTGTGATGCAAATGCTGTGAAGCAGATGCTGTGAAGCAATGCTGTGAAGCAGTGCTGTGAAGCAGATGCTGTGAAGAAAACCTGTGAAGGAAATGACGACTTGTATGACTAGGTAACAACACACAGCATCACTAGAGTTCTCCAGCACCAGGACTTGAGTCAACTCACACGACCTGAATAATGCATGTTGTGTTCATGAGAAAACTCACACATCAAGGACTGCTCACACACTCATCAAGGACTGGGCACGCACACTTTAAGTACTGGGCACGCACACATCAAGGACTGGGTACGCACACGTCAAGGACTGGGCACACAGATATTATTTATTAACTGGGCACAAGAGGAGCCACAGACGATGCCTACAAGTGGCTAACTCTTGGACCAGAAACACCATGAAAGTAAATCAGGAAACACTTAGTATTGCAAGACCACTTGTCAAACTTATTTTACATAATAAAATACACTGCCAAGTGTAGGTGACTCTACACCCACACACCTGACAACACTCAGTGTACGTGACTCTACACCCAGACACCTGACAACACTGTAGGTGACTCTACATCCACACACCTGACAACACTCAGTGTAGGTGACTCTACAGCCACACACCTGACAACACTCAGTGTAGGTGACTCTACACCCACACACCTGACAGCATTCAGTGTAGGTGACTCTACACCACCATACCTGACAACACTCAGTGTAGGTGACTCTACAGCCACACACATGACAACACTCAGTGTAGGTGACTCTACACCCACACACATGATAACGCTTAGTGTAGGTGACTCTACACCCACACACCTTACAACACTCATTGTAGGTGACTCTACATCCACACACCTGGGAACACTCAGTGTAGGTGACACTACACCCCCATACCCGACAACACTCAGTGTAGGTGACACTACACCCACAAACCTCACGGCCACGTTAGATGATCCTGCCATGTAGAGTGCCATGTAGAGTGCCATGTAGACTGCCATGTAGACTGCCATGTACAGTGCCATGTTGTCTACATTAAGACCTACTCTGTACACTGCCAATCTACCACATGTGTAAATTGTCTAATTCAAGACGGTTGCCTGGATGCGGGTGAGGGGCTCTTGATACAATTAATTAGATCCGCTCTCCCTATTTTCGGATCAAATTCAATCTCCTCCCATCCTCCTGGTGAGCGAAACGTCGTCTCAATAAATCGACATAAACAATATTTTGAATTTTATTTACCTAAGTAAAATGTACAAATGTACAAGAAGAGAGTACGAAAGAAGGTAGCAGAAAGTGGCGATAAGAGGGAAAGACCAAAATAAGAAGTGAGATAAACAGAGGAAAGGAGGGAGGCAGGTCAGAAAAGAGTTAACTTCAAAGTTGCAAGAGGAAGACAAAGAGGAATATGAATACAGAGCAAGGAAAGCAAAAATAACAATAGAATAGGTAAACACGAGAGGGCAGGAGTAGCCAGGCGGGAGTGAGAACGAAAGACAAGGAAGGAAGGAGAGAACGGAAGGGAAGGGAGACAAAAAGAAGAAGTGAGCCATTGAACGAAGGAAAAAGACTCAGACTTCATTAAATTAACCAACACAATCCATTCCCATCAGGCCATTTTACGGCCTTTTATTAGCTAAAATATTGTCTCTTCGCCCCCCGAGGGCATGAATCTCCCTCGACTCGCTGATCATCATGAAGAACAATGAAAAAAATTAAATTCGTCTCTGCACGAGGCTACAAAAAATAATAATCTGCAGCTTATTTACAAGTCAAGAAGTGGTGAGATGTGTGTGTGTGTGTGTGTGTGTGTGTGTGTGTGTGTGTGTGTGTGTGTGTGTGTGTGTGTGTGTGTGTGTGTGTGTGTGTGTGTGTGTGTGTGTGTGTGTGTGTGTGTGTGTGTGTGTGTGTGTGTGTGTGTGTGTGTGTGTGTGTGTGTTCACGTGTCCACACATGGGCACCGTTAGTTTTTTTTTTAATAAAACAACGTTTCGCTCTCGAGGGAAGTTGGTGGAGTTACTCGACAGTGTAGGTGGGAAGACACACCATCTTTCATTACCACTATGTTTCGCCCAAGGATGAGCGTCTTCAAGTCTTGCTGAGGATTCATTTTTTTCTATAGACATGTACTCGCGGAGAGTGAGTTAAGAGAGATGAAGAGTACGACTGTTGTTGATGCTGCTAGCAGAATACTGTACTCAACTTACTGTTTCATTATTTAGGTACTAGCTTGACTAGAGTATCTGCTAGCTTGATTACTAGAGTAACTATTAGATTGACTAGTATACCTATTAGATTGACTAGAGTACTTGCTAGCTTGACTAGAGTACCTACTAGCTTGATTAGAGGACCTACTAGCTTGACTAGAGTACTTGCTAACTTGACTAGAGTACCTCTTACAGGAACCAGGAGAGGCAGGAGGAGCTTAAAGCTATTAGTGAAATTGAAAGAAATTCAAAATATTTCTTTTCATATGCCAAAAACAAGGCAAATACCACATCTAGTATCGGGCCCTTACTCAGACAGGATGGGACTTACACAGACGACAACAAGGAAATGATCTGCACAATCCAGGGCAACATGGGTTCAGGGCAGGTCGCTCCTGCCTCTCACAACTACTGGATCACTATGACATGGCCTTGGATGCACTGGAAGAAAATCAGAATGCAGATGTAATATACACAGACTTTGCAAAAGCATTTGACAAATGCGATCATGGCGTAATAGCCCATAAAATACGTGCTAAAGGAATAACTGGGAAAGTGGGGAGATGGATCTTCAACTTCCTAACAAATCGAACACAAAGAGTAGTGGTCAACAGAGTTAAATCGGAGGCTGCCATAGTGAAGAGCTCTGTTCCACAAGGCACAGTACTCGCCCCCATCTTATTCCTTATCCTCATATCAGACATAAACAGAGATATACACCACAGCAAGTGGGCAACGGTAAACAATATGATGTTCAATGAGGACAAATTCCAACTACTCCGTTATGGAAAACTGGAGGAGATAATAACTAGAACAGAGTATACTACTGACTCCGGCCATACAATAGAGCGGAAAAATAATGTAAGGGACCTGGGAGTAGTAATGTCTGAGGATCTCACTTTCAAGGATCACAACAGTGCCACGATCGCACGTGCAAAGAAAATGATAGGATGGATAATGAGAACTTTCAAAACGAGAGATGCCAAGCCCATGATGATCCTTTTCAAATCACTTGTTCTCTCTAGGCTGGAATACTGCTGTACATTAACATCTCCATACAAAGCAGGTGAAATCGCAGATCTAGAGAGTGTACAGAGATCCTTTACTGCACGTATAAGTTCTGTCAAGCACCTTAACTACTGGGAACGCTTGGAAGCACTTGACTTGTACTCGTTGGAACGCAGGAGGGAGAGATATATCATAATCTACACTTGGAAAATCTTGGAAGGAATGGTCCCAAATCTGCACACAGAAATCACTCCCTACGAAAGTAAAAGACTGGGCAGGCGATGCAAAATGCCGCCAATAAAAAGTAGGGGCGCCATTGGTACACTAAGAGAAAACACCATAAGTGTCCGGGGCCCAAAACTGTTCAACAGCCTCCCATCAAGCATTAGGGGAATTGCCAATAAACCCCTGGCTGCCTTCAAGAGAGAGCTGGACAGATACCTAAAGTCAGTGCCGGATCAGCCGGGCTGTGGCTCGTACGTCGGACTGCGTGCGGCCAGCAGTAACAGCCTAGTTGATCAGGCCCTGATCCATCGGGAGGCCTGGTCATGGACCGGGCCGCGGGGGCGTTGATCCCCGGAATAACCTCCAGGTAACCTCCAGGACACACCTACTAGCTTGGCTGCAGTACCTACTAGCTTGAATAGAGTACCTACTACCATAGTTACAGTACCTACTGCTTGACTAGAGTACTTACTAAAACGTGAACTCGTCCAAATCCTATACAAAGAAGAATGGAGATCAGGAGGAGTTTGAGGTAATCAGTCCCTCAGCCTGGAGTCGAAGTAATCAGTCCACCAGTCTTGGAAAAGACTACAGCACATGCGCCATGAAGGGGCTTATGTACTGTAGACAGGTGAGGTGAAGCAGTTGTAGGCGGTGTCAGAGTGGACAAATCCACAGCTTCACCTCACCTGTCCATAGTATATACGTCACTTCTTCGCGCATGTGCTGTATTATTGTGGACTATGAATTGTGGATTATGAATTGTGGACTATGAATTGTTGACTATGAATTGTGGACTATGAATTGTGGACTATGAATTGTGGACTATGAATTGTGGACTATGAATTGTGGACTATGAATTGTGGACTATGAATTGTGGACTATGAATTGTGGACTATGAATTGTGGACTATGAATTACCAAACATGATTTATGGTCTAAATTAAAGATCCTGATTTATGCTATATGACATAAAGAACTATGAACCATGAATTGTACCACACACACGAGGTGTGATTTGTGGTAAGTGATTTGCAGAATATTAATTATGAATTATACATTGGAAAATGTGACTTATGGAGCAAGTAGTAAACGAGTCTGTTTAAAAGTCTGTAATCTCAACTAATATGATAGAAGTTAAACGTCACATTGAAAATTATGAGTAACGAGTGGCGCCCAGTTGTTGATTATTTTAAGATCTTGTATATACTGTGTATTTTAATGACAAAAGTAGAGATATGAAATATTGTCCTCTGTCTGTCTGTCTGTCTGTCTGTCTGTCTGTCTCTCTCTCTCTCTCTCTCTCTCTCTCTCTCTCTCTCTCTCTCTCTCTCTCTCTCTCTCTCTCTCTCTCTCTCTCTCTCTCTCTCTCTCTCTCTCTCTCTCTCTCTGTGCCTTTCAGTCAGACAAATTCGTCGCGTCAAAAACATTTTTCGACTATGAGAAAAATAATGAGTTTGACATGAGGTGTTGTACAGTAGTGGAGGACGTGAAGTGGCTTCACCCGGTCACCTCTCATGTTACACAAATCGAATTGTACATATTTACAGATATGTAGGAAGTTGGTGATGTGCATTGCAAAGATATGCAGAGAAACCTTCCTTCCCTAGTGCCCAGAGTCACACAACACCACATTATTCATTGGACGTAGATGTAAAATAGTTACATGAATGGTATACAATACCGACAAAATGAAAATTATACACATGTGCAACATCTGGGTATCTTCATTGTTGACGTTTCACCATCCAGTGACTTTATCAATACAGATTCTAGGACATAAACTGAATACAAAAGATGAGGTAATCAGTCCCTCAGCCTTAAAGTTGATGTGAAGAGCACCGTAGTTGTGGAGATTCTGGAACACGACAGGAGGTCGGCGCTTTTATAGGCGTCAGATGGATAGGGACGTGTAGCAGACGAATGCATAGTCACTGGTAGGCGGGATTTCCCAGTGGAAGTAGGTCATACCCTAGGGATGGGTTAGGGGTAGTAGTAGTAGCCGTGAAGGTTGTGTAGATGACCTCTGAACCAGGATCCCATGAAACTGCAGTGTCTGACAAGTGGTACATAAATGGTATACCGACAAGATGAAAATTAGACATATGGGCAACATCTGGGTATCTTTATTGATAAACCTACTGGATGGCGAAACGTCTACAATAAAGATACCCAGATGTTGCACATGTATCTAATTTTCATATAAACTAGCTACGCTGTGGTACATAATGTACACACACACGGAAACGAATAAAGGAAAACTCACGATAACCACACTCAATATCACAAAACACACACGATACCCAAATTATAAGATCACAAAAGAACATGAGAAAATAGATAAAGGCGATTCCCCAGCACCTTCACGAGGGAGAGAAGGCAGCATAGTTGCAAACAGAGCAAACACAGTGCCGAAAAATACACCAAGACACATCTGCACAGACAGGATGGATGATTGCAGGAACGTGAGCCAGCGGGAGCCAGTGTGTATTTCAACCACTGGAAACCAATACAGATTAGATGACGTTTTAAGACTTGGCAATGTGTACATAATTCTGCTGGTGTAGCTACAAACAAGGGATCACGGACACCTCACACCATATTAGTGATGGGATACAGGTACCTTTATCGTTGAACACCTTCACCTACGCAGCAGTATTCCTCTGTCTGATACACCTCACACCCTTCACCGTGCAACCCCAAACCTTGACTTCTACCCACCCCGCTATTGCTTAAACCTCCACAACCTCTGTCATCTACCCACCGCACCATTCCTTAAACCTCCACAACCTCTGTCATCTACCCATCCTGCCATTCCTTAAACCTCCACAACCCCCTGTCATCTATCCACCCTGCCATTCCTTAAGCCTCCACAACCCCTGTCATCTACCCACCCCACCATTCCTTAAACCTCCACAACCTCTACCATCTACCCACCCCACCATTCCTTAAACCTCCACAACCCCTGTCATCTACCCACCCCACCATTCCTTAAACCTCCACAACCCCTGCCATCTACCCACCCCACCATTCCTTAAACCTCCACAACCCCTGTCACCTACCCACCCCACCATTCCTTAAACCTTCACAACCCCTATCACCTACCCACCCCACCATTCCTTAAACCTTCACAACCCCTATCACCTACCCACCCCACCATTCCTTAAACCTCCACAACCCCTATCACCTACCCACCCCACCATTCCTTAAACCTCCACAACCCCTGCATCCGAACTAACAACCTCGTACAAAACATTCTGATGTGTAAACAAGGGAAACCTTCTATTCGCGCACTAAAAGCCAGAGTTCCCACAGTTCATCCACTTCCACTCCGCAGCCTTCCAGCTCAGGCTGACAAATTTCATTACCACAAAAAATGTAACCAATCCTGTGTGATGGAACATGACAGGGGAAACATAGCTAGCTTTTGTTCATATCACATAACTCTTGCATAGACTAGGGTAACCGCACACTGCTGGCGCACCCACCGTGTAACTCTTATTGAGAGTAAGATGTATATATATATACAACACCTTTCCAACTGCGGCAAATTTCCGTCGTTTACTGACCAACACTCCTGTCACCAGCTGGCCTACACTCCTGTCACCAGCTGGCCTACACTCCTGTCACCAGCTGGCCTACACTCCTGTCACCAGCTGGCCTACACTCCTGTCACCAGCTGGCCTACACTCCTGTCACCAGCTGGCCTACACTCCTGTCACCAGCTGGCTTACACTCCTGTCACCAGCTGGCCTACACTCCTGTCACCAGCTGGCTTACACTCCTGTCACCAGCTGGCCTACACTCCTGTCACCAGCTGGCCTACACTCCTGTCACCGGTTGACCTACACTCCTGTCACCGGCTGACCTACACTCCTGTCACCGGCTGATCTATACTCCTGTCATCTACTGACCCACACTCTTGTCTACTAACCCACAACACAGAGATCATTGAACCCCACAACACAGAGATCATTGAACCCCACAACACAGAGATCAGTGAACCCCACAACACAGAGATCATTGTACCCCACAACACAGAGATCACTGAACCCCACAACACAGAGATCATTGAACTCCACAACACAGAGATCATTGAACCCCACAACACAGAGATCAGTGAACCCCACAACACAGAGATCAGTGAACCCAACAACATAGAGATCATTGAACCCCACAACACAGAGATCAGTGAACCCCACAACACGGAGATCATTGAACCCAACAACACAGAGATCAGTGAACCCCACAACACAGAGATCAGTGAACCCCACAACACAGAGATAAGTAACCCCACAACACAGATATTATTGAACCCCACAACACAGAGATCATTGAACCCCACAACACAGAGATCAGTGAACCCCACAACACAAAAATGAGTGAGCCTCACAACACAAAGATCAGTGAACCCCACAACACATAATGGATATGTACACACACAGTGTACTGTAAATGCTGGGAAATGAGAGATTCAAGGAAGCCGAGGAAAAAAACATACAAGAGACAAGAAGATAAATGACAGTGTAGGGAAGAAGAACTCAGAGATAAGAGAGAATGGAAAGAGTGCACAGGGCTGACTATATCAGAAAAGAGAGGCACATGATCACAACATACAAGGTACTTAGATCTGCACAGTTGATAGAGAGAGACTATCCGAAGCAGGAGAACCAGACCTATGGGACAGAAGTGGTTCAAGTGAACAATAAGGCAAGTGGAATGTACCAGGGAGGCAGTAAAGGCTAGCTCTATGCATGGATTCAGAACTGATCTGAAAGACAGGTATCAGAGGCTACCTTTATACGCAGGTTCAAAACTAGGTATGACAGCACACCATGGTCCATCTTAGTTTTGCCTGGCTAACAGAGGAAAATACATAGGGCCCGACACCCTAAACTTAACTGAGTACACACACACACACACACACTCACACACCTCCTGCGGGAGGTCCAGTGGGACAGAGAACTGGCAGGGAAGCCAGTAAATGAAATGATGGAATATGTAACAACAAAATGCAAGGAGGAGGCAGTGGAAAGGTTTATTCCCAAGGGCAACAGTAACAACGGGAAGACCAGAACGAGCCCCTGGTTTACCCGACGGTGTAAGGAGGCAAAAACAAAGTGCAATAGAGAATGGAAAAAGTACAGAAGGCAGAGAACACACGAAAATAGGGAGATCAGTCGCAGAGCCAGGAATGAGTACGCACAGGTAAGGAGGGAGGCCCAGCGACAGTATGAAAATGACATAGCATCGAGAATCAAGACTGACCCGAAACTGTTGTATAGCCACATCAGGAGGAAGACAACAGTCAAAGACCAGGTGATCAGATTAAGGACAGAAGGTGGAGAACTCACAAGAAATGATCAGGAGGTATGTGAGGAGCTGAACAGGAGATTTAAGGAAGTTTTTACAGTAGAGACAGGAAGGGCTGTGGGAAGACAGCACAGAAAGGAACATCAAGAGGGAAAATACCAACAAGTGTTGGATGACATACGAACAACTGAGGAGGAAGTGAAGAAGCTCTTAAGTGACCTTGACACCTCAAAGGCGATGGGATCGGACAACATCTCCCCATGGGTCCTTAGAGAAGGAGCAGAGATGCTGTGCGTGCCTCTAACCACAATCTTCAACACATCCCTTGAAACTGGGCAACTACCTGAGAAATGGAAGACAGCTAATGTAGTCCCCATATTTAAGAAAGGAAACAGAAACGAGGCACTAAACTACAGACCTGTGTCTCTGACATGTATTGTGTGCAAAGTCATGGAGAAGATTATCAGGAGGAGAGTGGTCGAACACCTGGAAAGGAACAAGATTATAAATGAAAACCAGCATGGGTTCATGGAAGGCAAATCTTGTATCACAAACCTCCTGGAGTTTTATGACAAGGTAACAGAAGTAAGACACGAGAGAGAGGGGTGGGTAGATTGCGTTTTCCTAGACTGCAGGAAGGCCTTTGACACAGTTCCCCACAAGAGATTAGTGCAGAAGCTGGAGGATCAGGCGCACGTAAAAGGGAGGGCACTGCAATGGATAAGGGAATACCTGACAGGGAGGCAGCAACGAGTCATGGTACGTGAAGAGGTATCACAGTGGGCGCCTGTGACAAGCGGGGTCCCACAGGGGTCAGTTCTAGGACCAGTGCTATTTTTTATTTATGTGAACGACATGATGGAAGGAATAGACTCTGAAGTGTCCCTGTTCGCAGATGACGTGAAGTTGATGAGAAGAATTAAATCGGACGAGGATGAGGCAGGACTGCAAAGAGACCTGGACAGGCTGGACATGTGGTCCAGCAACTGGCTTCTCGAATTCAATCCAGCCAAATGCAAAGTCATGAAGATTGGGGAGGGGCAAAGAAGACCGCAGACAGAGTATAGGCTAGGTGGACAAAGACTACAGACCTCACTCAGGGAGAAAGACCTTGGGGTGACCATAACACCGAGCACATCACCGGAGGCACACATCAACCAAATAACCGCTGCAGCATACGGGCGCCTGGCAAACCTGAGAATAGCGTTCCGATACCTTAATAAGGAATCGTTCAAGACACTGTACACTGTGTATGTTAGGCCCATACTGGAGTATGCAGCACCAGTCTGGAACCCACACCTGGTCAAGCACGTCAAGAAGTTAGAGAAAGTACAAAGGTTTGCAACAAGGCTAGTCCCAGAGCTCAAGGGAATGTCGTACGAGGAAAGGTTAAGGGAAATCGGACTGACGACACTGGAGGACAGAAGGGTCAGGGGAGACATGATAACGACATACGAGATACTGCGGGGAATAGACAAGGTGGACAGAGATAGGATGTTCCAGAGAGGGGACACAGGGACAAGGGGTCACAACTGGAAGCTGAAGACTCAGACGAGTCACAGGGACGTTAGGAA
>NC_091305.1:13585204-13590886 GCF_038502225.1 Cherax quadricarinatus | reverse complement strand
CAGTTTATGGAAAGCCACCTCACACTGCCATCATTCAGTGCAGATTAAGAGAAGCAACATCTCAAGGCTGTTCTTCCTTGCACTCAGGATATTCAGCCCCTCCAAGTTCCACCATGAAAATGATATCCTTATAACACAATTCTCCAAATTAGGACACCTTGACTGCTTTATTAAGCAAGGAGAAAAGAAAGCAAACATTGGCTATTACAAAACCTCAGTTCACAAAAATCCAACCCCATCCAGCAAACCTCAACTCATGTTTTTCTACCACCAAAGTACAGTCAGTCGTCTCAACAAAGTGACCAACATAAATACGTTCTATCCCCGTGGTCTGGTGGCTAAATCTCTCGCTTCACACAGTGAGGGTCCGGGTTTGATTCCCGGCGAAGGGGTGGAAACATTGGGCTTGTTTCCTTACACCGGTTGTCCATGTTCTCCCATCAGTAATAATGGGTACCTGGGTATTAGTCGACCGGTGTGGGTGGCATCCTGGGACAAAACTGACCTAATTTGCCCGAAATCCTCTGCATAACAAGCTGTTTTCTATGTATTAGTATGTCATTGATCTCAGCTAGAACTGTATACCTTGTACATGTACTTGTAGAAATAAAGATATTATTATGATTATTATTATTATTAACTAGGGAATTTCTTTTTCAAGAAACACTAATCTTCATCTAGTCAAGACACACAAAGAGTTTACCAGAAACTTGCAGCTAAGTATACATAGGATAGACAGGCCGAACGCTGTCTACAAGGATCAAAGAACACCAGAGTGTAATACGTTATGCACAGGATAATTCGTGAAGTTATCAACATATCAGCATTAACAGCTGCCACCATCAAACAAAAATCACACTGCAGTTACAAACACAAAATCGTAGAATCTACTCTCCCAGCTTCAGCATGACACAGAGCAATGGAAACCAGATGTCATTTCAAAATTTGCTCTCCAGAAGTACATACCCGCGCCCAACCTAATACAGAAAGCCAGAACAACATCAGCAATCACACACAACAAAGGAACTTCCTATCCAAATTTTTTAGTGCCACTTCAGGGCTAGACTTGTGACCCACCCACTGCTTGACACGTCCCTCCACTAACATGTACGGGTGAGGTGCAACCTTCCTTTTATATTCTTGTTCTCATTTCAGTTATATATATATATATATATATATATATATATATATATATATATATATATATATATATATATATATATATATGTATACGTTCCCGCATGGTATAGATATCCTCGTTAATATAAGTAATTGTCTAAATAACTGAGACTGAGTGAGAACACTGTGTTGAACTCAACTTGTGGAGATTTAACACTTCACCTTTCTTGACATATATTGTGTATTTTAATGTGAGGTGAGTGTGGAGGGATACACAACCCTACCTTGTTAGGAGGTGAGTGTGGAGGGATACACAACCCTACCTTGTTAGGAGGTGAGTGTGAGGGGATACACAACCCTACCTTGTTAGGAGGTGAGTGTGGGGGGATACACAACCCTACCTTGTTAGGAGGTGAGTGTGGGGGTATACACAACCCTACCTTGTTAGGAGGTGAGTGTGGGGGATACACAACCCTACCTTGTTAGGAGGTGAGTGTGGGGGATACACAACCCTACCTTGTTAGGAGGTGAGTGTGGGGGATGCACAACCCTACCTTGTTAGGAGGTGAGTGTGGGGGATACACAACCCTACCTTGTTAGGAGGTGAGTGTGGGGGATACACAACCCTACCTTGTTAGGACGTGAGTGTGGGGGATACACAACCCTACCTTGTCAGGAGGTGAGTGTGGGGGATACACAACCCTACCTTGTTAGGAGGTGAGTGTGGGGGATACACAACCCCACCTTGTTAGGACGTGAGTGTGGGGGATACACAACCCTACCTTGTTAGGAGGTGAGTGTGGGGGATACACAACCCTACCTTGTTAGGAGGTGAGTGTGGGGGATACACAACCCTACCTTGTTAGGAGGTGAGTGTGGGGGATACACAACCCCACCTTGTTAGGACGTGAGTGTGGGGGATACACAACCCTACCTTGTCAGGAGGTGAGTGTGGGGGATACACAACCCTACCTTGTTAGGAGGTGAGTGTGGGGGATACACAACCCTACCTTGTTAGGAGGTGAGTGTGAGGGATACACAACCCTACCTTGTTAGGAGGTGAGTGTGGGGGGATACACAACCCTACCTTGTTAGGAGGTGAGTGTAAGGGATACACAACCCTACCTTGTTAGGAGGTGAGTGTGGAGGGATACACAACCCTACCTTGTTAGGAGGTGAGTGTGGGGGATACACAACCCTACCTTGTTAGGAGGTGAGTGTGGGGGATCCACAACCCTACCTTGTTAGGAGGTGAGTGTGGGGGATACACAACCCTCCCTTGTTAGGAGGTGAGTGTGGGGGATACACAACCCTACCTTGTTAGGACGTGAGTGTGGGGGATACACAACCCTACCTTGTCAGGAGGTGAGTGTGGGGGATACACAACCCTACCTTGTTAGGAGGTGAGTGTGGGGGATACACAACCCCACCTTGTTAGGACGTGAGTGTGGGGGATACACAACCCTACCTTGTTAGGAGGTGAGTGTGGGGGATACACAACCCTACCTTGTTAGGAGGTGAGTGTGGGGGATACACAACCCTACCTTGTTAGGAGGTGAGTGTGGGGGATACACAACCCCACCTTGTTAGGACGTGAGTGTGGGGGATACACAACCCTACCTTGTCAGGAGGTGAGTGTGGGGGATACACAACCCTACCTTGTTAGGAGGTGAGTGTGGGGGATACACAACCCTACCTTGTTAGGAGGTGAGTGTGGGGGATACACAACCCTACCTTGTTAGGAGGTGAGTGTGGGGGATACACAACCCCACCTTGTTAGGACGTGAGTGTGGGGGATACACAACCCTACCTTGTCAGGAGGTGAGTGTGGGGGATACACAACCCTACCTTGTTAGGAGGTGAGTGTGGGGGGATACACAACCCTACCTTGTTAGGTGAGTGTGAGGGGATACACAACCCTACCTTGTTAGGAGGTGAGTGTGGGGGGATACACAACCCTACCTTGTTAGGAGGTGAGTGTGGGGGATACACAACCCTACCTTGTTAGGAGGTGAGTGTGGGGGGATACACAACCCTACCTTGTTAGGAGGTGAGTGTGGAGGGATACACAACCCTACCTTGTTAGGAGGTGAGTGTGGAGGGATACACAACCCTACCTTGTTAGGAGGTGAGTGTGGGGGATACACAACCCCACCTTGTTAGGACGTGAGTGTGGGGGATACACAACCCTACCTTGTTAGGAGGTGAGTGTGGAGGGATACACAACCCTACCTTGTTAGGAGGTGAGTGTGGGGGGATACACAACCCTACCTTGTTAGGAGGTGAGTGTGGGGGGATACACAACCCTACCTTGTTAGGAGGTGAGTGTGGGGGGATACACAACCCTACCTTGTTAGGAGGTGAGTGTGGAGGGATACACAACCCTACCTTGTTAGGAGGTGAGTGTGTGGGGATACACAACCCTACCTTGTTAGGAGGTGAGTGTGGAGGGATACACAACCCCAAATTGTTAGGAGGTGAGTGTGAGGGAATATACAACCCCACCTTGTTAGGAGGTGAGTGTGAGGGAATATACAACCTCACCTTGTTAGGAGGTGAGTGTGGGGGGATACACAACCCTACCTTGTTAGGAGGTGAGTGTGGAGGGATACACAACCCTACCTTGTTAGGAGGTGAGTGTGGAGGGATACACAACCCTACCTTGTTAGGAGGTGAGTGTGAGGGGATACACAACCCTACCTTGTTAGGAGGTGAGTGTGAGGGAATATACAACCCCACCTTGTTAGGAGGTGAGTGTGAGGGAATATACAACCTCACCTTGTTAGGAGGTGAGTGTGGGGGGATACACAACCCTACATTGTTAGGAGGTGACTTAGGGGGATACACAACCCTACCTTGTTAGGAGGTGAGTGGGGGGATACACAACCCTACCTTGTTAGGTGAGTGTGGGGGATACATAACCCTACCTTGTTAGGAGATGAGTGTGAGGGACTAAACAACCCCACCTTGTTAGGACGTGAGTGTGGGGGGATACACAACCCTACCTTGTTAGGAGGTGAGTGTGTGGGGACACACAACCCTACCTTGTTAAGAGGTGAGTGTGGGGACACACAACCCTACCTTGTTAAGAGGTGAGTGTGGGGGACACACAACCCTACCTTGTTAAGAGGTGAGTGTGGGGGACACACAACCCTACCTTGTTAAGAGGTGAGTGTGGGGGACGCACAACCCTACCTTGTTAAGAGGTGAGTGTGGGGGACGCACAACCCTACCTTGTTAAGAGGTGAGTGTGGGGACACACAACCCTACCTTGTTAAGAGGTGAGAGTGGGGGACACACAACCCTACCTTGTTAAGAGGTGAGTGTGGGGGACGCACAACCCTACATTGTTAAGTGGTGAGTGTGGGGGACGCACAACCCTACCTTGTTAAGAGGTGAGTGTGGGGACACACAACTCTACCTTGTTAAGGGGTGAGTGTGGGGGACGCACAACCCTACCTTGTTAAGAGGTGAGTGTGGGGGACGCACAACCCTACCTTGTTAAGAGGTGAGTGTGGGGACACACAACCCTACCTTGTTAAGGGGTGAGTGTGGGGGACGCACAACCCTACCTTGTTAAGAGGTGAGTGTGGAGGACACACAACCCTACCTTGTTAAGAGGTGAGTGTGGGGACACACAACTCTACCTTGTTAAGGGGTGAGTGTGGGGGGCACACAACTCTACCTTGTTAAGGGGTGAGTGTGGGGGCACACAACCCTACCTTGTTAAGGGGTGAGTGTGGGGGGCACACAACCCTACCTTGTTAAGAGGTGAGTGTGGGGACACACAACCCTACCTTGTTAAGAGGTGAGTGTGGAGGATACACAACCCTACCTTGTTAAGGGGTGAGTGTGGGGGACACACATCCCTACCTTGTTAAGAGGTGAGTGTGGGGGACACACAACCCTACCTTGTTAAGGGGTGAGTGTGGAGGACACACAACCCTACCTTGTTAAGAGGTGAGTGTGGGGGACACACAACCCTATCTTGTTAAGGGGTGAGTGTGGGGGGCACACAACTCTACCTTGTTAAGGGGTGAGTGTGGAGGACACACAACCCTACCTTGTTAAGAGGTGAGTGTGGGGGACACACAACCCTACCTTGTTAAGGGGTGAGTGTGGGGGGCACACAACTCTACCTTGTTAAGGGGTGAGTGTGGAGGACACACAACCCTACCTTGTTAAGGGGTGAGTGTGGGGGGCACACAACTCTACCTTGTTAAGGGGTGAGTGTGGGGGGCACACAACTCTACCTTGTTAAGGGGTGAGTGTGGGGGGCACACAACTCTACCTTGTTAAGGGGTGAGTGTGGGGGGCTCACAACCCTACCTTGTTAAGGGGTGAGTGTGGAGGACACAAAACCCTACCTTGTTAAGAGGTGAGTGTGGAGGACACAAAACCGTACCTTGTTAAGAGGTGAGTGTGGAGGACACAAAACCCTACCTTGTTAAGGGGTGAGTGTGGAGGACACAAAACCCTACCTTGTTAAGAGGTGAGTGTGGAGGACACACAACCCTACCTTGTTAAGAGGTGAGTGTGGAGGACACAAAACCCTACCTTGTT
>NC_091305.1:13525204-13580204 GCF_038502225.1 Cherax quadricarinatus | reverse complement strand
GATAATTAAATTAGGCTCATTATAACTCAGTTAGGCTCACTATCGCTCAGATAACTCATTGTAGCTCAATTAGGCTTATTGGAGCTGAAGTAGGTTCATTATAGCCCAGTTAGGCTCATTATATTCGACTAGGCTCACTGTAGTCAATTAGGATCATTATAGCTCAATTAGGCTCATTGTAGCTCAGTTAGGCTTACTGTAGTCAATTAGGCTCGTTATAGTTCAATTAGGCTCGTAGATCAATTAGGCTCACTGTAGATCAATTAGGCTCCCTGTAGCTCAATTAGGCTTACTGTAGTCAATTAGGCTCATTGTAGCTTAATTTTCACTGTATACAATCCAGTACATTCGTCTTGTATTCGTGGTGAGCAGTATTCATACACTGTATAACTACACTGTTGTGTTGTTGATGTATTATTGTAGTGTGGTATGTTGAGTGTATTGTCATGGTTTTAGCCCCAGTGAATAGTTGCATCACAGTGTTGTTGTTTGGCTGCATTGTTGCATAAATTTATGTATAGTGACATGCTGAACCAAAAAAAAGGGTATTAATTTTTACACGTCTGTTCAAAATAGAATTTTTTTTTTTAAAGTTGTGGTTTGGTGCTCGTGGTTACAAAAAAAAATATAAAAATAAACATGTGGGGAGGTTGGGAAAGGTCCAGAGAAATTACGCGAAAGACGTAGGAAAGAAACTAAGTAACGAGGGGAGGGATGGGGGGTGAAGAGTAGGAAGGTTTGAATGTGGCCTCAATGACTGATGGGGAAATATAATAATAAACACATACACTCACCCACACACATCCCTGGACCAGGAGCTGTGACTCGACCTCCATCTTTTCCCCTCCCTTCTTCCTTCCCTTCAGGTGGGGTGAGTGTTGCTACTCTGGTGTTCTTGTTTATTTTTTTGGGTTTTCGTCTCACTGATGATGTGCTGGAGAACTGTATCTTCGTGATGCGAGAAAGATACACACACACGTGGTTATGTATTTTTTCTGTTAACTGATGTGTCGAGGACGCTTGTGTCATTCTTCATGAATCCGTCAAGTATTCTCTCCGTGGTCGTACACTTATGTGTCCGTGTAACTCCTCTCAGGCGGTACAGTGATGCACTTCCGTAATCTCTATCAACTTTACAGTGATACACCTTCTATGTATCCCCTCTCGAACGACAAATTAATGCACCTATGTATCCTATTGATAAGCTAACATATGAATGTATCCTAACTCGATACATTAGCATACCTACCATGTATCATTCCTCCTGTATTAAGATAACACATGCAGCACATGCCTTCTCTCAGATGATACATGAAGACACATACAAGGCACACATGTGGCGGTGTTTCAGACAGCAGATACAGGCAGAGGTTACAGCGAAGGGGGATTACTGATACAGCGAGTGCTTATGCACCCTTTTAATGGGCAGTGGGAGGATAAAGAGGTGGCAGCCAGCCGCTTAGGGATTAAGGGTCTTGTCCCTTTGTGAGGGAGCATTAGATAATTAATTATTTTTTGATAATTTTGTGAGATTATTTTTGTGTAAATGTATACAGTATCTCTCTCTCTCTGTTTACATTTGACCATCAGACTAACAATGCTTTCTCCCATTTTCTCTCTCCCCGCATCGTTCCTGGCTCGTCCCTGGGTCGTTCGTCCCTGCCTCTTCCGTGGGACGTCCGTGGGTCGTCCTTGGTATCACAGCCGCCGTGCCCAACGAGATCCACAGTGGGCTGGGCAAGAAACCTGAACCTCAGTTTGGTGAAGCTATCGACAACATTACTGTGGCTGCCGGCAGGGAGGCCAGACTCTCCTGTATCGTCGACAACCTGGGTGACTTCAGAGTGAGTACCCTACCATCCTCTCTAACACCTGTGTTACCCCCTAACACCTGCGTCACGTCCCTAACAAATGTTTTAACAAATGTGTTTCTCCTGGCCAGACCTCCGTGCATCATTGACAAACTTGTTGATCAGGCTGTGATGCACCGGGAGGCCTGGTCATGGACCGGGCCGCTCGGGCGTTGATCCCCAGAATGCCCTCCAGGTAGACCCCTCCAACCCCCCTTAACACCTGGGTTCCCCTGACATCTATTTTATACCTCCCTAAGACCTGTCTTAATACCTGTGTCACCCCCACCCCTCACGCCTCTCATTTAATGATCGTATTACCCCTCACCCCTCCTTAACTACTGCAATACATCCTCACCCCTCGTTTAACGACCATATTACCCCCTCACCCCTTGTTTAACGAACGTATTACCCTCTCACCCTTTGTTTAATGACCATATTAACCCTCACTATTTGTTTAACGATTCTCTCTTTTAACGACCCTCTTCTTTAACGACCCTCTCCTTTAACGACCCTCTCATTTAACGACCCTCTCGTTTAACGACCCTCTCATATATCTATCAATGTCCACCTTGTCTATTAACAGTTGTTAGTCATTAATACTTGTATCGTCCGCTCAATGACTATATTGACCACTTTCTGACTGTAATGCCCACTCAGGGCCTGTAATGCCCACCCAGTGACTGTACTGCCAATCCAGTGACTGCATTCCCACCCAGTGACTGTATTGCCCACTCAGTGACTGTATTGCCCACTCAGTGACTGTATTGCCAACTCACTGACTGTATTGCTCGCTCAGTGGCTGTATTGCCCACTCAGTAACTTCATTGTCCACTCAGTGACTGTATTGCCCAATCACTGTGGCATTTTACTTCCTCAGCAACAATATTTCCCCCTTTCCCCGTCTTTTAACTGCTATATTACTGCCCTTCACATAATGACTTGACTACCCCGTTTTCCCTTCGCTTAACAACAGTATTACTCCCTCGCTGAACGACTCTATTACCCTCCAGTTAGTGCCTGTATTACTCTTCCCTCTCTCCCTCGCTTAATGACCTCATTAACGCCTCACATAACGACGTATAATGACTGTATAACCCCACATCCCTTCCCCCACCCCCTTTCTGTGCTTAACGCCTCGTATAACGACCGTATTTATTACCCCTTTTATGAGTTATGTTACCCCCCTCCCTGCACACCCTCCCTTCCTCACGTAACGCCCTCATTAACACCTCGCTCAGTGACCGTGATATATGGCCGTGTTACCACAATCTCTTAAACTGCCCGTGTTACCACAGTCTCTTAAATGACTGCAGTCACCCTGGCATTATCTCCCACTCGCCTAACGACTGTCTTAACCTCTCGCTTACCGGGCTGCTGCTGCATTTACTGCGCTTAACGATGGTATTACCTCACTTAACGACCACGTTACCTGGCTCATTGACAGTATTACCTTAACTGATGAGTGTATTACTTAGCTTAACAAGAGTATTACTTCGCTTAACGATAGTATTACTTTACTTAAAATATAACCTAGCATAGGTACAGTCTTCCCCAGCTTAAGGTCTTCCTTACTTTGCTTAATTACTCTGTTTAAAAAAACCATACCACGGGTGGGGTTTGATCCCGCGGTCAGAGAGTCTCAAAACTCCAGACCGTCGCGTTAGCCGCTGGACCGCGGGATCAAACCCCACCCGTGATACGGTTTGTTTGCATTCGTGTCATTACTCTGTTACTTTGCTTAATGACCACAATAATTTACATAATAAATCAAATTGCTTTGCCTAGTGATTATATTACTCTACTGAACGACTGCTTTACTACCAATGATTCTATTACTTTAACAATCAAATTACTTTTCCCTAACTGCCGCATTAGTTACGTTAACGACCATACAGCTTCATTTATAGACAGAATCCAGTTGTTTTCAAGTATTGCCCATATTGCCCCAGTTATTATTGCCTCAGTAATTATTGATTCAGTTATTATTGCTCCAGTTGTTTTTTTTTTTTTGCCCCAGCTAATATTATCTCATTTATTATTGCCTCAGTTATAATTGTGTCAGTTATTATTGTCTCAGTTATTATTGCCTCAATTATTATTGCTTCAGTTATTATTGTGTCAGTTATTAAGTGTCAGTTATTATTGTGTCAGCTATTAAGTGTCAGTTATTATTGTGTCAGTTATTATCACCTCAGTTGTTACTGCATTATTTATTATTACGTAGATGTTAGCTTCTCCTGATGTAAAACGCTGTGAGCTGGGCTGCCAGCAGACCTGCTGTCTCAGGAGAACCTTGTCGGTCTATAACCCTAATGTACATACCCGTTCCTATCTGATTAGCTACTTTTACCTTGGAGTAGAGCAACAGAGTTTTCAGAAAGCCAGGAACGGCAAGATTAAGAGAAGCGTTGTCTGACAACCGCTGAGAATTAGAATGCGGCTCTCAAGGGCTGTAACCCTGGCAAGAATGTGAATATAGCCACGAGCAAAGAGTTTATATATATATATATATATATATATATATATATATATATATTTATTTTATATTATATTATCATATATATATATATATATATATATATATATATATATATATATATATATATTTATTATCACACTGGCCGATTCCCACCAAGGCAGGGTGGCCCGAAAAAGAAAAACTTTCACCATCATTCACTCCATCACTGTCTTGCCAGAAGGGTGCTTTACACTACAGTTTTTAAACTGCAACATTAACACCCCTCCTTCAGAGTGCAGGCACTGTACTTCCCATCTCCAGGACTCAAGTCCGGCCTGCCGGTTTCCCTGAATCCCTTCATAAATGTTACTTTGCTCACACTCCAACAGCACGTCAAGTATTAAAAACCATTTGTCTCCATTCACTCCTATCAAACACGCTCACGCATGCCTGCTGGAAGTCCAAGCCCCTCGCACACAAAACCTCCTTTACCCCCTCCCTCCAACCCTTCCTAGGCCGACCCCTACCCCGCCTTCCTTCCACTACAGACTGATACACTCTTGAAGTCATTCTGTTTCGCTCCATTCTCTCTACATGTCCGAACCACCTCAACAACCCTTCCTCAACCCTCTGGACAACAGTTTTGGTAATCCCGCACCTCCTCCTAACTTCCAAACTACGAATTCTCTGCATTATATTCACACCACACATTGCCCTCAGACATGACATCTCCACTGCCTCCAGCCTTCTCCTCGCTGCAACATTCATCACCCACGCTTCACACCCATATAAGAGCGTTGGTAAAAACTATACTCTCATACATTCCCCTCTTTGCCTCCAAGGACAAAGTTCTTTGTCTCCACAGACTCCTAAGTGCACCACTCACTCTTTTTCCCTCATCAATTCTATGATTCACCTCATCTTTCATAGACCCATCCGCTGACACGTCCACTCCCAAATATCTGAATACGTCCACCTCCTCCATACTCTCTCCCTCCAATCTGATATCCAATCTTTCATCACCTAATCTTTTTGTTATCCTCATAACCTTACTCTTTCCTGTATTCACCTTTAATTTTCTTCTTTTGCACACCCTACCAAATTCATCCACCAATCTCTGCAACTTCTCTTCAGAATCTCCCAAGAGCACAGTGTCATCAGCAAAGAGCAGCTGTGACAACTCCCACTTTGTGTGTGATTCTTTATCTTTTAACTCCACGCCTCTTGCCAAGACCCTCGCATTAACTTCTCTTACAACCCCATCTATAAATATATTAAACAACCACGGTGACATCACACATCCTTGTCTAAGGCCTACTTTTACTGGGAAAAAATTTCCCTCTTGCCTACATACTCTAACTTGAGCCTCACTATCCTCGTAAAAACTCTTCACTGCTTTCAGTAACCTACCTCCTACACCATACACTTGCAACATCTGCCACATTGCCCCCCTATCCACCCTGTCATACGCCTTTTCCAAATCCATAAATGCCACAAAGACCTCTTTAGCCTTATCTAAATACTGTTCACTTATATGTTTCACTGTAAACACCTGGTCCACACACCCCCTACCTTTCCTAAAGCCTCCTTGTTCATCTGCTATCCTATTCTCCGTCTTACTCTTAATTCTTTCAATTATAACTCTACCATACACTTTACCAGGTATACTCAACAGACTTATCCCCCTATAATTTTTGCACTCTCTTTTATCCCCTTTGCCTTTATACAAAGGAACTATGCATGCTTTCTGCCAATCCCTAGGTACCTTACCCTCTTCCATACATTTATTAAATAATTGCACCAACCACTCCAAAACTATATCCCCACCTGCTTTTAACATTTCTATCTTTATCCCATCAATCCCGGCTGCCTTACCCCCTTTCATTTTACCTACTGCCTCACGAACTTCCCCCACACTCACAACTGGCTCTTCCTCACTCCTACTATATATATATATATATATATATATATATATATATATATATATATATATATATATATATATATATATATATATATATATATATATATGTATATATATATATATATATATATATATATATATGTATATATATATATATATATATATATATATATATATATATATATATATATATATATATATATATATGTATATATATAAGTACTTCATCATTAACCAATTTTACCTATTCGGCACGATATATATATATATATATATATATATATATATATATATATATAAATATATATATATATATATATATATATATATATATATATATATACGTTTATATATATATATATATATATATATATATATATATATATATATATATATAAATATATATATATATATATATATATATATATATATATATATATATATATATATATATATATATATATATATATATATATATATATATATATATATACGTTTATATATATATATATATATATATATATATATATATATATATATATATATATATATATATATATATATATATATTTATATGTGTGTGTGTGTGTGTGTGTGTGTGTGTGTGCATATCCACGACTCTCTAACCAACTGGACCATACAGTCTTACAAGAATCACGTGGGCTAGAGCGTCGTGGAATTTTTGCTCACCATGAGGCGGGACATAACAACACAGGTTCGATACCCCGGTTAGTCGCCGTGTTGTTATTGATTGAATCCCACTCGTTCGTGGTTAAAATACGATATATACTTCTTGTGGAGGCTAGTACACCAAACGGGGAGTAAAATAAAATTAGATCTGAGGCACCCACACCATCGTATGTCCTCGGATCACAGTATAACACAAAGCTCTGCCGAGTGCGTGATTCTTGTAGGATTGTATGGTCCAGTGGTTTAGAGCGTCGTGGAATTATCGCTCATCGTGAGGTGGGCTAAAACAACACGGGTTCGATCCCCCGGCTAGTTGCAGTGTTGTTATTGATATATATATATATATATATATATATATATATATATATATATATATATATATATATATAAATATATATATATATATATATATATATATATATATATATATATATATATATATATATATATATATATATATATATATATATATATGCCAACAACAGGACACCCGACGCCTCAAAAATCAGAGCCCAAATTAGCAAAAAAATAGAAGAGGGTAATATATTGGAGCACTGAGGCTTATAACCAGTGAGGATACCATCGCTACCAAGGACGTCAGAAAGGCGCAAGCTCTGAAGGACAAACATCCATCCAGGGCTCCCAGTACCAACACTGACCTCCCTGACATTGCAGCAGGTGAAGATCATCTAACCTTACAGGATACTGATGTGTATAAAGCTGCTATGTCATTTCCACAGGGTTCAGCAGGAGGTTTCACCGGTTTAAGGCCTCAACACTTAAAACAAATACTCAATCCAGCACTTGGTGAGGTTTCAGAGAGGCTGCTGTCTGAACTCACCAAATTTTCCAACCTGTGCCTGGCTGGCAGTGTCCCAGAGGCCATCAGACCCCTTTTCTTTGGTGCCTCATTGCGTGCCCTCCGGAAAAAGGATAGCGGAATCAGGCCCATTTCAATGGGTAACACCCTTCGGCGCCTAGTCGCCAAGGCTGCAGTAAGAAAGGTGAGTCAAGAGGCTGCTGCAATGCTGA
Source organism: Cherax quadricarinatus (assembly GCF_038502225.1). NCBI lineage: Eukaryota > Metazoa > Arthropoda > Malacostraca > Decapoda > Parastacidae > Cherax > Cherax quadricarinatus. The sequence goes on along the minus strand of NC_091305.1, from coordinate 13,572,247 downwards.
AACCAACTCAGCTCGGTTTCGGTGTTCAACAGGGCTGTGAAGCAGCTGCCCACGCAGCACAAGTATATATCAAAAACATGTCCGATGAAAAAGCCTTGATCAAATTGGACTTTGCCAACGCTTTCAACTCAGTCAGAAGGGATGCTGCTCTCCAAGCAGTTTATAGAAACTTCCCTTCCCTTTATCCCTTCATAGAATCGTGTTATAGTGTGACTTCCAAACTATTGTTTGGGGACTATGAAATTGACTCATGTGAGGGCGTGCATCAGGGGGACCCTCTCGCCCCCTTTCTATTTTGTTTGGTCATCAAGGAAGTCACAGAAGCACTCTCCAGTGAGCTCAATATCTGGTTCCTGGACGACGGTACCCTAGCTGGCACAACAGAATCTCTCCTAGAGGACATCAGTAAAATTAAAGACATGGGAGAAAGCCTGGGCCTTTCTTTAAACCCCACCAAATGTGAAATAGTTTCTACCAATCAACAGATGATCCAGAATATAAGCGCCGTTTTACCAGGAGCACGAGCCATTGATCCAGCCAATAGCACTCTCCTTGGTGCTCCTCTTGGATCCAGTGCCATCGATCTGATTCTAGAAAAAAAAGTCTCAGACCTCCGGACGATGGAAGGCAGGATGAAAGACATTGACACACACGATGCCTTCTACCTACTCACCAGGTGCCTGTCAATCCCAAAACTTACCTACTTTCTGAGATGCTCCCCAGCCTTCAGCAGTCCAAAACTCAAGGAATATGACTCTCTCCTAAAGACCATGCAAGAGAGTGTATTGAATCTTTTCCTTGAAGATGGACAGTGGTTGCAAGCCTCACTTCCGGTCAGGCTTGGAGGGCTAGAAGTATGCAGATCCTCCCAGATTGCTCTACCAGCTTTCCTATCCTCTTCCACAGCATCAAACGAGTTGATAAGACAAATTCTTCCTGATAACCTAAGTGACTCAGCAGGAATACAGGACTCTAGCTATGCCAGTGCCATCAATGAATGGGAGACTCTTGCTGCTCCAGCACCAAACCCTAGTGCAGCACTGGCTCACAAACAGTCAAGCTGGGATGGCCCGATTGCTGAAATGGTGCTTGCCAACATGCTCAGGGCTGCAACATCATTTAGGGAGACTGCCCGTCTCCAGGCTGTGAGCACACATCACTCCGGGGACTTCCTCCAAACAGCTCCCATATCGGCAATGGGAACGCGACTCGACCCTAAGACCCTCCGTATTGTAGTGGCTCTGCGCCTTGCTGCCTCAATTCATACAGAATATATGTATATTTGCGGCGAAGCGCAAGCAGACCAATGCGGTCTACATGGTCTTAACTGTTCCAAAACCAAGGGCTGGCATGCAAGACACAATGAGGCCAACGACATCATAAAGAGAACCCTTGCTACAGCTGGATGCCCAGCCGAGAGGGAGCCCCGATCACTAGCAGCCAACAATACCCACAACCCAGCGAACCGGCCCGACGGGATCACCATCTATCCCTGGAAGAATGGCAAGCTCTTAGCAAGGGACTATACTGCTGACACCTACATCCATCACAGTGTTGGGCGACAGGGAGGAGCTGCTGACCACAGGAGGAGTACAAGATCAGCAAGTACAGGGACATAAGCCAACAGTATCAATTTGTTCCAGTGGGATCAGAGACCTTGGGATCATGGGGAAAAAAATGCCATACGTTTCCTTAAAGAATTGGGTTCCAGACTCATCGACACCACCAGGGGCCCAAGGGCAGCCACTTTCATGTTCCAGCGCCTCAGCATGGCCATCCAGAGGGGAAATGCTTGCTGTATACTTGGCTCGCATCCGGCTTCGGAGGTGCTGGAGGAAATTCATGATCATTAATACATTGTGCCATTGTATTCATGTTTGTGTTTTTCTGCAAATGTATTCTGTTTATTAATAAATGTTCACATAGAATATAAAATATAGGGGGTGGTAGGAGAAGAAAATATTCAAACAGGTCCGGGGAGACCCTTGAGTTTTCCCTGAGGTACGTTTATTGTCTTCTCTGAGGATGAGGGTCCCCAGTCCAGCTATAGAGGTGGTACCTCCCTATAATCATAATAATAATAATAATAATAATATATATATATATATATATATATATATATATATATATATATATATATATATATATATATATATATAGTATATGTATATGTATGTATAATTTGATTCATTTCTGCATAGGGATATTTACGTGTTATGCTCAGTGTGGTCATTAAGTGAGGGATATATCAAGACATATATCAAGATAAACTCTAGTAATATTTGAAGAGTTCCTCAAAGGTGAGTCTCGAGGATGTTCTTCTGGCTCTCTCTCTCCTCCTTCTTCATCTCCAGATACCTTTCTTAATTACCGCATCTTGTTCCTTAATTGTATGTAATCACATTACTTTGCTTAATAACCATATTCCCTTGACCAGTGGATTACTTCGCTTAATAAAAACTTCATTACTTCGCTTAATAACCGTATTATTGCACTTAGTAATTATATTAATTTACTTAACCGAATTACTTCGCTTAACACCTCTGTTACTCGACTGATCGACCATATTACTCCGCTTAATGTGATTATTACTTCGCATAATAACTGTGATACGTGGCAAAAATAACAGTATCGGCTTCCTTAATAACCTTGCTTAATGACTGTATTACTGTCTTTAATGCTCTTATTACTTTGATTAATAACCTTATTACTGTGTTTAATAAACTGATTATTTGATTAATAACCTCTGATAATAGCATTTTTACTTTAATTAATAATTTTATTACTTTGGTAAATAACTTCATTACTTTGATTAATAACCTTATTAATTTGATTAATAATCTTTTTTACTTTGATTACTAACCTTATTATTAATTTGTTTGTTAACCGTATTACTTTTCCCATTAGTGGTATTACCTCGCTTAGCGACTGTATTACCTCGCTTAGCGATTGTATGACTTTGCACAGCAACCGAAACGACCGTATCTATTGGCTCAACGACCGTATTTATTAACCCCTCGACCGTATTAGCTCCATCATTTAACAACTGTATTATCCTCTCTCTCTCTCTCTCTCTGTCTCTCTCTCTCTCTCTCTCTCTCTCTCTTGTACTCGGCTATCATCACATCCTCTCAGTTATCGAGCGTATTATGCCTCCCTCGCTTAATTGCTATATCAACACCCTCGCTGAACAACCAGGCGCTTCCCCTCGCTTGTAACCTAAATTACCAGCCTTAAAGGACTTACCTCCTTCCTTTAACATCTTAAGAAGGATTTACCCCATTTGCTTTACATCTTAAGAAGGATTTACCCAATTCGTTTTACGTCTTAAGAAGGATTTACTTTGTTTAACGTCTTAAGAGGCATGTATCTCTTTTGTTTAACGTCTTAAGAAAGATTTACTTTCTTTGCTTAACGTCTTAAAAGGAATTTACTGCCTTTGTTTAACGTATTAAGAAGGATTTACCTCCTTCGTTTAACATCTTAAGAAGCATTAACACCCTCCATTTACCGTATTAGTCCTCTCGTTTAACGACCTCTGGAAGCCCAAGTGAGGAAACAGGAGGTCAGAAGCGGACATAACTGAAGGCTCGATACTAAGTCCGGATATTACTGTGCAGGAGCGAGAGACCAGACACTGGCCTCGTATCCGAACCGGAGACTGGGCAGGCAGGAATCTCTTGCTTATCCGGATCCTGTCCCTGTCTCTCTCTTGTCCGGATGCTGGAAGGGGGAGAGTGTGTGATGAAGGAAGGAGGAGGAGGGTGTGATGGAAAGAAGGGGAGGGTTTGATGGAGGGTGAATGGAAAGGTAAATGGATGGAGGATGGGGGGATATAGGTTGATGCAGGGTGGATGAGAAGGAGTATAGAGGGATAGTGGAGGGAGGTTATGATAAAAAAGGAGGAAAAAGTTGGATGGACGGAGGGTGGGAAATGGGGGAGGGAGGGAGGGAGTGAGGGTTGGAGGGAGTGTGGCAGGGTATGAAGGTGGGAAGGTGGTAGAGGTACGAGTGGAAGAAAAAATGACAGGAGGGAGAGATAAAAGGAGAATTAAAGTAATGGAAAGGGGGAAGGAAAAATGATAGAGAGAGAGAGAGAGAGAGAGAGAGAGAGAGAGAGAGAGAGAGAGAGAGAGAGAGAGACTAGAGGCCTGGAGGGGAAAGAGTAATGAAAGCAATAATGGGAGACTGGTACATAAATAGTTCCCTGGACACATGCCGGACACATGTCGGACACGTACTGGACACATGCTGGACACATGATGAAAACATGCCGGACACATGCTGGACACATGTCAGACACATGCTTGACACATGCTGGACACATGTCGGACACGTACTGGACACATGCTGGACACGTGATGAAAACATGCCGGACACATGCCGGACACGTACTGGACACATGCTGGACACATGATGAAAACATGCCTGACACATGCTGGACACATGCTGGACACATGTCAGACACATGCTTGACACATGCTGGACACATGCTGGACACATGCTGGACAGATGCCAGACACATGCTTGACACATGCCGGACACATGCTTGACACATGCCGGACACATGCCGGACACATGCTTGACACATGCCGGACACATGCCGGACACATGCTTGACACATGACGGACACATGCCGGACACATGCTTGACACATGCCGGACACATGCCGGACACATGCTTGACACATGGCGGACACATGCCGGACACATGCTTGACACATGCCGGACACATACTTGACACATGCCGGACACATGCCGGACACATGCTTGACACATGACGGACACATGCCGGACACATGCTTGACACATGCCGGACACATACTTGACACATGCCGGACACATGCCGGACACATGCTTGACACATGCCGGACACATGCCGGACACATGCCGGACACATGCTTGACACATGCCGGACACATACTTGACACATGCCGGACACATGCCGGACACATGCTTGACACATGCCGGACACATGCCGGACACATGCCAGGCACATGCCGGACACATGCCGGACACATGCCAGGCACATGCTGGAACATGCTTGACTTATGTTGGACACACTTTGGATACATGCTGGACAAATGCAGGACACACCCACATACACTGTCGGACACACATGATGTGCAACAGCATAAATGAACGGTAGATTGCCTGACTGGCTGATTGGCTGATTGGCTGAATAAATGAATTGATGATTAGCTTGATGAATGTTTAGGACTTTAGGTGATTAGATGAATAAGTGAATGGGTGAATAAGTGAATGGGTGAGTGAATGGATGAAAAATCGAGTAAACAGTTGAATCGGGTAATAGGCAAATCAGTAACTGTGTGAGTGAATAGATGGATGAGTGAATAAGTTAAGAGCGGAACAGGTTAGTGAGTCAATAGGTCTGACTCACACCTGAGACCAAGTTATCACTGGTCTGACTCACACCTGAGACCAAGTTATCACTGGCCTGATTCACACCTGAGACCAAGTCATCACTGGTCTGATTCACACCTGAGTCCAGTCATAACTGATCTGACTCACACCTAAGACCAATCATCACTGGTCTGACTCACACCTGAGGCCAGTCATAATTGGTCTGACTCACACCTGAGACCAAGTCATCTCTGGTCTGACTCACACCTGAGACCAAGTCATCACTGGTCTGACTCACACCTAAGACCAATCATCACTGGTCTGACTCACACCTGAGGCCAGTCATAATTGGTCTGACTCACACCTGAGACCAAGTCATCTCTGGTCTGACTCACACCTGAGACCAAGTCATCACTGGTCTGACTCACACCTGAGGCCAGTCATAACTGGTCTGACTCACACCTGAGACCAAGTCATCACTGGTCTGACTCACACCTGAGGCCAGTCATAACTGGTCTGACTCACACCTGAGACCAAGTCATCTCTGGTCTGACTCACACCTGAGACCAAGTCATCACTGGTCTGACTCACACCTGAGGCCAGTCATAACTGGTCTGACTCACACCTGAGACCAAGTCATCACTGGTCTGACTCACACCTGAGGCCAGTCATAACTGGTCTGACTCACACCTGAGACCAAGTCATCTCTGGTCTGACTCACACCTGAGACCAAGTCATCACTGGTCTGACTCACACCTGAGGCCAGTCATAACTGGTCTGACTCACACCTGAGACCAAGTCATCACTGGTCTGACTCACACCTGAGGCCAGTCATAACTGGTCTGACTCACACCTGAGACCAAGTCATCTCTGGTCTGACTCACACCTGAGACCAAGTCATCACTGGTCTGACTCACACCTGAGACCAAGTCATAACTAGTCTGACTCACACCTGAGATCAAGTCATAACTAGTCTGACTCACACCTGAGACCAAGTTATCACTGGTCTGACTCACACTTGAGACCAAGTTATCACCCACATTCATCTAAGTCCCTCCATCCCTCACCCATTCCTTCCCTCTCTCCATCTATCTCTCCCTCATTTCCTCCCTTCCTTCACCTATCCCCAATTCCCATCCTCCACTTCTTCCTTATTTCTTAGCTCCCTAAGTTTCTCCATCTTCCACATTTGTTGTATTTCTCTCTTCATATTCCTCACATTCCCTCCCTTACATTCCCTCCCTTACATTCTTTCCATTACATTACCTCCCTTAAATTTCCTTCTTTACATTTCCTCCCTTACATTCCCTCCCTTACATTCCCTCCCTTACATTCCCTCCCTTACATTCCCTCTCTTACATTCCCTCCCTTACATTCCCTCTCTTACATTCCCTCCCTTACATTCCCCTCCCTTACATTCCTCCCTTATATTCCCTCCCTTACATTCCTTCCATTACATTACCTCCCTTAAATTTCCTTCTTTACATTTCCTCCCTTACATTCCCTCCCTTACATTCCCTCCCTTACATTCCCTCCCTTACATTCCCTCTCTTACATTCCGTCCCTTACATTCCCCTCCCTTACATTCCTCCCTTACATTCCCTCCCTTACGTTCACTCCATCATTTCTTCTCTCACTCATTAGGTCTTTCTTTCAAATTCCTCCATTCATTTCCTCTTACCCCTCATATTCCCTCCATTATTCCTTCCTTCCCTCCCTCACCTTCTCTCCCTTAGACTCCCTCACCTTATCTCCCTTTGACTCCCTCACCTTCTCTCCCTTAGACTCCCTCGCTTTCCCTCCCTCACCTTCTCTCACACTCCCTCATTCCTTCCCTCCCTCACCTTTCCTCCCTCACCTTCTCTCCCTCACTCGATCAATCTGCGACTTTAACAATCAATCATGCACGCTTGTCCTGCCTCGCAGAGGGAAAAAACTCCGTTTTATTAATCGGATGGAGCGTAAAATTGGAAATTGTTTGCCAGAAGTGTTTCCTGTGTTGGAGATGTGTTGAGGATCAGTGTTGGAGAATACTGGAGATGATGTGTTGAGGATCAGTGTTGGAGGATACTGGAGATGAGGAGTTGAGGATCAGTGCTAAAGGATGCTGTAGATGGTGTAGTGTGGGATTAGTGTAGGAGGATGGTGGTGAGTGTTGGAGGCTGGGGGTGAGTGTAGGAGGCTGGGGGTGAGTGTAGGAGGCTGGTGGTGAGTGTTGGAGGCTGGGGGTGATGGGAGGCTGGGGGTGAGTGTAGGAGGCTGGTGGTGATAGGAGGCTGGTGAGTGTAGGAGGCTGGGGGTGGTGAGGAGGCTGGTGGTGAGGTTGGAGGCTGGGGGTGAGTGTAGGAGGCTGGGGGTGAGTGTAGGAGGCTGGTGGTGAGTGTTGGAGGATGGGGGTGAGTGTAGGAGGATGGTGGTGAGTTTAGTGGGGGTGAGGAGGATGGTGGTGAGTGTAGGAGGCTGGGGGTGAGTGTAGGAGGCTGGTGGTGAGTGTAGGAGGCTGGTGGTGAGTGTAGGAGGCTGGGGGTGAGTGTAGGAGGCTGGGGGTAGGAGGAGGCTGGTGGTGAGTGTAGGAGGATGGTGGTGAGTGTATGAGGATGGTGGTGAGTGTAGGAGGCTGGTGGTGAGTGTAGGAGGCTGGGGGTGAGTGTAGGAGGCTGGTGGTGAGTGTTGGAGGCTGGGGGTGAGTGAGGAGGATGGTAGGAGGATGGGGTGAGTGTAGGAGGATGGTGGTGAGTGTAGGAGGCTGGGGTGAGTGTAGGAGGATGGGGGTGAGTGTAGGAGGCTGGTGGTGAGTGTAGGAGGCTGGGGGTGAGTGTAGGAGGCTGGGGGTGAGTGTAGGAGGATGGTGGTGAGTGTAGGAGGATGGTGGTGAGTGTAGGAGGATGGTGGTGAGTGTAGGAGGATGGTGGTGAGTGTAGGAGGATGGTGGTGAGTGTAGGAGGATGGTGGTGAGTGTAGGAGGCTGGGGGTGAGTGTAGGAGGCTGGGGGTGAGTGTAGGAGGCTGGTGGTGAGTGTAGGAGGCTGGGGGTGAGTGTAGGAGGATGGTGGTGAGTTTAGGAGGCTGGGGGTGAGTGTAGGAGGTTGGTGGTGAGTGTAGGAGGCTGGTGGTGAGTGTAGGAGGATGGTGGTGAGTGTAGGAGGCTGGTGGTGAGTGTAGGAGGATGGTGGTGAGTGTAGGAGGATGGTGGTGAGTGTAGGAGGATGTAGGAGGATGGTGAGTGTAGAGGCTGGGGGTGAGGTAGGAGGCTGGGTGGTGAGTGTAGGAGGATGTGGTGAGTGAAGGAGGATGGTGGTGAGTGTAGGAGGATGGTGGTGAGTGTAGGAGGATGGTGGTGAGTGTAGGAGGCTGGGGGTGAGTGTAGTGTGGTGAGTGTAGGAGGATGGTGGTGAGTGTAGGAGGATGTAGGAGGATGGTGAGTGTAGGAGGATGGTGGTGAGTGTAGGAGGATGGTGGTGAGTGTAGGAGGATGGTGGTGAGTGTAGGAGGCTGGGGGTGAGTGTAGGAGGATGGTGGTGAGTGTAGGAGGCTGGGGGTGAGTGTAGGAGGATGGTGGTGAGTGTAGGAGGCTGGTGGTGAGTGTAGGAGGATGGGGGTGAGTGTAGGAGGCTGGGGGTGAGTGTAGGAGGCTGGTGGTGAGTGTAGGAGGATGGTGGTGAGTGTATGAGGATGGTGGTGAGTGTAGGAGGATGGTGGTGAGTGTAGGAGGATGGTGGTGAGTGTAGGAGGATGGTGGTTAGTGTAGGAGGATGGTGGTGAGTGTAGGAGGCTGGGGGTGAGTGTAGGAGGATGGTGGTGAGTGTAGGAGGCTGGTGGTGAGTGTAGGAGGATGGTGGTGAGTGTAGGAGGCTGGTGGTGAGTGTAGGAGGCTGGGGGTGAGTGTAGGAGGCTGGGGGTGAGTGTAGGAGGCTGGTGGTGAGTGTAGGAGGATGGTGGTGAGTGTAGGAGGATGGTGGTGAGTGTAGGAGGATGGTGGTGAGTGTAGGAGGATGGTGGTGAGTGTAGGAGGATGGTGGTGAGTGTAGGAGGCTGGGGGTGAGTGTAGGAGGATGGTGGTGAGTGTAGGAGGATGGTGGTGAGTGTAGGAGGATGGTGGTGAGTGTTGGAGGCTGGTGGTGAGTGTAGGAGGATGGTGGTGAGTGTAGGAGGATGGTGGTGAGTGTAGGAGGCTGGGGGTGAGTGTAGGAGGATGGTGGTGAGTGTAGGAGGCTGGGGGTGAGTGTAGGAGGCTGTTGGTGGTGAGTGTAGGAGGATGGTGGTGAGTGTAGGAGGATGGTGGTGAGTGTAGGAGGATGGTGGTGAGTGTAGGAGGATGGTGGTGAGTGTAGGAGGCTGGGGGTGAGTGTAGGAGGATGGTGGTGAGTGTAGGAGGATGGTGGTGAGTGTAGGAGGCTGGGGGTGAGTGTAGGAGGATGGTGGTGAGTGTAGGAGGATGGTGGTGAGTGTAGGAGGATGGTGGTGAGTGTAGGAGGCTGGGGGTGAGTGTAGGAGGATGGTGGTGAGTGTAGGAGGCTGGGGGTGAGTGTAGGAGGCTGTTGGTGGTGAGTGTTGGAGGTTGATGGTGGGTGTTGGAGGTTGGTGGTGGTTGAAGAAGGCTGTTGGTGGTTGATGGAGGCTGGTACTGGGTGTTGGAGGCTAGTGGTGGTTGTTGAAAGCTGATGGTGGTTGATGGAGGCTGGTGGTGGGTGTTGGAGGCTGGTGGTGGCCGTTGGAGGCTGATGGTGGGTGTTGGAGGCTGGTGGCGGTTGTTGAAGGCTGGTGGTGGTTGATAGAGGCTGGTGGTGGTTAATAGAGGCTGATGGTGGGTGTGGGAGGCTGGTGGTGGGTGTTGGAGGCTGGTGATGAGTGTTGGAGGCTGATGAGGAGTGTTGGAGGCTGGTGGTGGGTGTTGAAGGCTGGTGGTGGTTGCCGGAGGCTGGTGGTGGGTGTTGAAGGCTGGTGGTGGTTGCTCGAGGCTAGTGGTGGATGTTGGAGGCTGGTGGTGGTTATCGGAGGCTGATAGTGGGTGTTGGAGGCTGGCGGTGGTTGTTGGAGGCTGATGGTGGGTGTTGGAGGCTGGCGGTGGTTGTTGGAGGCTAGTGGTGGTTGTTGGAGGCTGATGGTGGGTGGTGGAGGCTGTTGGTGGTTGTTGGAGGCTGTTGGTGGTTGTTGGAGGCTGTTGGTGGTTCTTGGAGGCTGGTGGTGGTTGTTAGAGATTTATGATCTATGATATAGTATATTGGACCATGTTGAACATGAGGAGAGAGAGAGAGAGAGAGAGAGAGAGAGAGAGAGAGAGAGAGAGAGAGAGAGAGAGAGAGAGAGAGAGAGAGAGAGAGAGAGAGAGAGAGAGAGAGAGAGAGAGAGAGAGAGAGGACGGACGCAGACAGGAGAATAAATTACAAGGTAAATGAAGGAACAACCTGAATCTCATTAGCATATTTGCATAACCATTAAGAAATCTGTATAGAAATGTCTTCTTTCTGGAGGATAGTAGTGGAGGAGGTGGAGGAAGAGGAGGGATAGTAGTGGAGGATGTGGAGGAAGAGGAGGGATAGTAGTGGAGGAGGTGGAGGAAGAGGAGGGATAGTAGTGGAGGATGTGGAGGAAGAGGAGGGATAGTAGTGGAGGAGGTGGAGGAAGAGGAGGGATAGTAGTGGAGGAGGTGGAGGAAGAGGAGGGATAGTAGTGGAGGAGGTGGAGGAAGAGGAGGGATAGTAGTGGAGGAAGTGGAGGAAGAGGAGGGATAGTATAGTAGTGGAGGATGTGGAGGAAGAGGAGGGATAGTAGTGGAGGAGGTGGAGGAAGAGGAGGGATAGCAGTGGAGGAGGTGGAGGAAGAGGAGGGATAGTAGTGGAGGAGGTGGAGGAAGAGGAGGGATAGTAGTGAAGGAGAGGAAAAAGAGGTAAAACGAGGGGTAGAAGGAAGAAAAAAGCCTACAAAGGAGGTACAATAATGGATGAAGGTGGAGAGAGAGAGAAGAAGCGGGAGGGGAAGGAGGAAGCGGGAGGGGAAGGAGGAAGCGGGAGGGGAAGGAGGAAGCGGGAGGGGAAGGAGGAAGCGGGAGGGGAAGGAGGAAGCGGGAGGGGAAGGAGGAAGCGGGAGGGGAAGGAGGAAGCGGGAGGGGAAGGAGGAAGCGGGAGGGGAAGGAGGAAGCGGGAAGGGAAGGAGGAAGCGGGAGGGGAAGGAGGAAGCGGGAAGGGAATGAGGAAGCGGGAGGGGAAGGAGGAAGCGGGAGAGGAAGGAAGGGGAGGGGAAGCGGGAGAGGAAGGAGGAAGCGGGAGGGGAAGGAGGAAGCGGGAGGGGAGGAAGGAGGAAGCGGGAGGGGAAGGAGGAAGCGGGAGAGGGAAGGAGGAAGCGGGAGGGGAAGGAGGAAGCGGGAGGAAGGAGGAAGCGGGAGGGGAAGGAAGGGGAGGGAAGGAGGAAGCGGGAGCGGAAGGAGGAAGCGGGAGGGGAAGGAGGAAGCGGGAGGGGAAGGAGGAAGCGGGAGAGGGGAAGGAGGAAGGAGGGAGAGGAAGGAGGAAGCGGGAGGGGAAGGAGGAAGGGGGAGGGGAAGGAGAGAGAGGACTTGGAAGGAAAGTGAAAAAGAAGAAATGTGCTGTGACCTCGGAAGAAGAAGAAGAAGAAGAAGAAGAAGAAGAAGAAGAAGAAGAAGAAGAAGAAGAAGAAGAAGAAGAAGAAGAAGAAGAAGAAGAAGAAATGACAACAGATAAAAAATAGATAACAAAAACATGAATATTTCAGAGTGTTGTGTAGGAAGGTTGACGTAACAAGGCAACCATTGCTATTAATGGTATGCAAATTATGTGTGTGTTACTCTGGTGACTGGAGTCTTGGTATCATGTACGAGGAGTGTGGTACTTACTTCCTTCTTCTTTAATGCTGTTGGTAGACGTCTCTACTGTCACCACTGCTACTGGTAACACTACCCCCATTACTATCACCACTGCTACTGGTAACACTACCCCCACTACTATCACCACTGCTACTGGTAACACTACCCCCACTACTATCACCACTGCTACTGGTAACACTACCCTCATTACTATCACCACTGCTACTGGTAACACTACCCCCACTACTATCACCACTGCTACTGGTAACACTACCCCCATTACTATCACCACTGCTACTGGTAACACTACCCCCACTACTATCACCACTGCTACTGGTAACACTACCCCCATTACTATCACCACTGCTACTGGTAACACTACCCCCACTACTATCACCACTGCTACTGGTAACACTACCCCCACTACTATCACCACTGCTACTGGTAACACTACCCCCAGTACTATCACCACTGCTACTGGTAACACTACCCCCACTACTATCACCACTGCTACTGGTAACACTACCCCCATTACTATCACCACTGCTACTGGTAACACTACCCCCACTACTATCACCACTGCTACTGGTAACACTACCCCCACTACTATCACCACTGCTACTGGTAACACTACCCCCACTACTATCACCACTGCTACTGGTAACACTACCCCCACTACTATCACCACTGCTACTGGTAACACTACCCCCATTACTATCACCACTGCTACTGGTAACACTACCCCCACTACTATCACCACTGCTACTGGTAACACTACCCCCACTACTATCACCACTGCTACTGGTAACACTACCCCCATTATCTATGGTAACACTACCCCCACTACTATCACCACTGCTACTGGTAACACTACCCCCACTACTATCACCACTGCTACTGGTAACACTACCCCCACTACTATCACCACTGCTACTGGTAACACTACCCCCATTACTATCACCACTGCTACTGGTAACACTACCCCCATTACTATCACCACTGCTACTGGTAACACTACCCCCACTACTATCACCCCCACTACTATCACCACTGCTACTGGTAACACTACCCCCACTACTATCACCACTGCTACTGGTAATACTACCCCCACTACTATCACCACTGCTACTGGTAACACTACCCCCACTACTATCACCACTGCTACTGGTAACACTACCCCCACTACTATCACCACTGCTACTGGTAACACTACCCCCATTACTATCACCACTGCTACTGGTAACACTACCCCCATTACTATCACCACTGCTACTGGTAACACTACCCCCACTACTATCACCACTGCTACTGGTAACACTACCCCCACTACTATCACCACTGCTACTGGTAACACTACCCCCACTACTATCACCACTGCTACTGGTAACACTACCCCCACTACTATCACCACTGCTACTGGTAACACTACCCCCATTACTATCACCACTGCTACTGGTAACACTACCCCCATTACTATCACCACTGCTACTGGTAACACTACCCCCACTACTATCACCACTGCTACTGGTAACACAGCTATTACCCCCACCATCACAGCCACCGCCACTACTGCTACTGCTACTACTCCTATTACTACTACTATTATTATTATTACTACTACTACTACTGTTAGCTAATTAAAACGATGAAGATCATTTATAAATTTAAGGTAAAAAGGTGGTTTAAAAGATGATGTGCAGCCATCTTGATTATAAACCCTGAAACAAGATTCTCTCCTCTCAAACCATGCCAAGTTTACCTTAGAGACGAAAGTAAATTAAAGTTTGTAAACTCTGGGTGAGAGACTCATAGATTCTTTTAGTACCCGTGGTCTACCGGAGACTAACTTTTACCGTTCTGTTTATACCTGGCATATACCTGGAGGCAGTTCCAGGGGGTCAACGCCCCCTCGGCCTGGTCCATGACCAGGTACTAAGCTTCAATCTTTTATAGTCTACCACAGACCAACTTTTACCGGTCTGTATGCTAAGCTTCCATCATTTGGTCTTATTCATTACGAAGGTACCTTGGTGCTTCCTCTCACAGAGACTTCCATGATGGCTGGAATGATTTTATGCTAGACACAGCAAGGCCGCCACAGGTCGATACTAGTTAACAATAGTTTGCCCTTAAGTTTCACATATAAGTATATTGGTAAAACTTGAACTCTTGTAGTGGTCACTCCAGGTGAGACTGCTGATGCTGTACCCGAAATTTTGTAGTGGTCACTTCAGGAGAGACAGATACTGCGCCTGAAGTTCTGTAGCGGCAACTCCAGGCACCATCTGTACCCGAGGGAACAACACGTGAGGGACTCATTAAAGGTTACTTTACCTTCAAGTAAAGATTGCAATAATATAATATATAAAAGTAACATGGTAAATACCCTTAGTGAAATCTTTAAAAACACATGTGTGAGCGCTGTTAGGACTCACATGTTGGTATGATGGAAAGGTATTTAACAGGCTCCGTTAGGATAAAGGAACACCAAGCCGAAAGAACGCCGGGATTATTGAACCAGTGAGTAGGGCCATTAGAGAACACTCTCATGAATCTCATCACCCCATACTTAGTTGGTTAATTGGTCTTATAACCTATAGACTGCTCATAGGGGGTCATTAAACCTGTTTGTCACCAGTTCACCACCTGTCAAGATTTAATTCCTAAAACAAGGATTAAAAGTTGACTCTCAGTGTATATACGCTGAGATATATATATATACCTCTTTCGGTGTATATCTCCGGCCCTATAGTTGACTTGGGCTTAGTGTTTCTAGCTGTGTTATAAGCTTGGTATAAGTGGTAACGGTAACCGGGTATTGATATCATGTTTTAAGCTGTGTTATAAGCTGTATTGCCGTACTTAACATCAAGGTAAGCCTAAGTTTTCGTTCTCCCTTAACTTGCCTTCATTTCTGTCATCCTTTATAAGTTCTTGTCACTGGTGTTTTGTTAACTTAGTTTTATTATTGTGTCAATTTAGGCTTATTACACACATACACACACACACACACACACACACACACACACACACACACACACACACACATACATTCAAACACCTCATAATATGCTAATGTTCACAGTAATCCCCTCGCCTGTAAATATGGATTACATTTAAATCCTGAAGCCCACAGAGGTATTTCCTGACTGGGCAGAACTGGAGTGGGTAAGAGAGGGCTGGGTGGGCACTCTCGTGGTTTACGTTGAAGGGGTGACATGGATAGGCTGCTAATTTTTTTCTGGGGGGGGGGTAGGCTCGGGGCGGGTCTGAAAACCTGGCACTGTGTCAGAACGAGTTTGGACGGGTTGGGACAGGTGAGGTTGTCAGGAGCTCAGGTGGGTTGGTATGGGTGGGCAGGAGTGGTTAGGTGAGTTGGAATAGGTCAGGGGGAGGGGATAAAGTCAAGGTGGGTTGGACTGAGGTAACCTGGGATGGATATGGGTGAACCAGGGTGGGCTGGGTAGAGATGTCCTGGGGTGGGCCCAGATATACTTGGGCTATTGTTAGCCCAAGTATCTAGTGGGCTAGTATCCAGTGGGTAAGTATCCAGTGGGAAAGTATTTAGTGGGCAAGTATCTAATGGGTGATTATCTAGTAGGCAAGTATCTAGTGGGCAAATGCCCAGTGGGCAAGGATGTTGTGGTAAGTATCTAGTGGGCAAGTATGTAGTGGGTAAGTATGTAGTGGGCAAGTATCTAGTGGCCAAGTATCTAGTGGGCAAGTAACTAGTGGGTAAGTATCTAGTGGGCAAGTATCTAGTGGGCAAGTAACTAGTGGGCAATGACCTTTATGGCGGATGCGTTGTCAGTATAACATAGTGCATATCCGTTGCAAATACAGTGCATTGGTTTGCAACAATATTTGTCCCGGAGCTGAGGGGAACTCACTTTGAGAGAAGAAGTGAATTTAGCGACCTTAGAAGGGCGAAGAACCAAAGGAGATATGATTACGATATATAAGATACGTAATGAAGTGGACGAGGAAGAGGTGAGGGTAAATTCTTCTTTAGGAGTAGATGTGAAAAGAGATGTAAAAAAAAGTTAGGAACACGAACGCTTATCCTTTGTAGCCTTAGAGAGACAGGGGCCAGGAGCTACGACTTCCCATGGAAAAATACGGCGACTACAAGCACCCATTGGCAAATGCTCCCACCTCTACACACCCACAAAAACACCCTCGCCTTCATACAAGCACACTCGCCTCCACACAAACACCCCCCACACACACTCACACAAATTCCACCCACACACACGCAAACACCCCCCACACACACAACACCCTCTTCACATACACTCACACAAACATCCCCACACTCACACAAACATCCCCACACTCACACAAACACCCCCTACACACACTCACACAAACACCCCCCACACACACTCAAACAAACACCCCCACACACACACAAACATCCCCACACTCACACAAACACCCCCACACACACACTCACACAAACACCCCCCACACACACTCTCACACAACCCCCCACACACACACTCACACAAACATCCCCACACTCACACAAACACCCCACACACACACACTCACACAAACACCCCACACACACACACTCACACAACCCCCCCACACACACGCACACACAAAACACAGCACTTCGTCTCAATCACGTACTAATGACCATTAATTACTAAAACATTATATTAGAGCTAAACAAAGCCCCGTGTTGACCCTTGCCAACGAAGCTCAAACATACGGTGTTTTATCACGCTTGTAAATTAAAGTGTACACAGCTGTAGCGTAGTGAACCTCCCAGTGTGCACTCTCAGTGCACACCTCCAGAGTGTATGGCGCATTCTAGGACTCCCAGAATGTGTATTGTGAACTCTCAGTGCACACCTACAGAGTGCATGGTTCATTTTCAGGACGGCCGGAGTGTACAGTGCACTCTCAAACACCTCTAGAGTGCACTTGTGTGGTACACATAGGAAGCACCTCCAGTGGACGTTCCTATGGTGCACTCTTAGTGTGCACCTCCAGCGTGTGCTTATAAGGCCGTTGATATTGTTGTGGGGTTGGGTTACTGTGGGGTTGTTATTGCTGTGGGGTTGGGCTACTGTGGGGTTGTTGTTGTGGGGTTGGGTTACTGTGGGGTTGTTATTATTGTGGGGTTGGGTTACTGTGGGGTTGTTGTGGGGTTGGGTTACTGTGAGGCTGTTGTTATGGGGATGGGTTAATGTGGGGTTGAGTTGCTGTGGGGTTGTTATAGTTGTGAGGTTGGGTTGCTGTGGGGGTTGTTGTTGTGGGGTTGAGTTACTGTGGGGTTGCTATTGTTGTGGGGTTGGGTTACTGTGTGGTTGTTATTGCTGTGGGGTTAGGTTACTGTGGGGTTGCTATTTTTGTGGGGTTGGGTTATTGTGTGGTTGTTATTGCTGTGGGGTTGGGTTACTGTGTGGTTGTTATTGCTGTGGGGTTAGGTTACTGTGGGGTTGCTATTGGTGTGGGGTTGGGTTACTGTGTGGATGTTATTGCTGTGGGGTTGGGTTACTGTGTGGTTGTTATTGCTGTGGGGTTGGGTTACTGTGGGGTTATTGTTGTGGGGTTGGGTTACTGTGGGGTTGGGTTACTGTGGGGTTGTTGTTGTGGGGTTGAGTTACTGTGGGGTTGTTGTTGTGGGGTTGGGTTACTGTGGGTTGTTATTGTGGGGTTGGGTTACTGTGGGATTGTTGTTGTGTTGGGTTACTGTGGGTTGTTATTGTGGGGTTGGGTTACTGTGGGTTGTTATTGTGGGGTTGGGTTACTATGGGTTGTTATTGTGGGGTTGGGTTACTGTGGGTTGTTATGGTGGGGTTGGGCTACTGTGGGGTTGTTGTTGTAGGGTTGGGTTACTGTGGGGTTGTTGTTGTAGGGTTGGGTTACTGTGGGGTTGGGTTACTGTGGGTTGTTATTGTGGGGTTGGGTTACTGTGGGTTGTTATTGTGGGGTTGGGTTACTGTGAGGTTATTGTTGTGGGGTTGGGTTACTGTGGGTTGTTATTGTTGTGGGGTTGGGTTACTGTGGGTTGTTATTGTTGTGGGGTTGGGTTACTGTGGGTTGTTTATGTCGTGGGGTGGGTATTGTGACTGTACAGTGTTGTGGGTTGGTTGCTGATACAGTTGTGGGGTTATAGGTTTCCGTAGCTGGGTAAAATTGTTGAAATTACCAGGAGACTGACCTTGGCTCACCTCTGTCACACACACACACACACACACACACACACACACACACACACACACTAATGCTCGTACACGTACAAGTGCACGCCCACTCTGTCCTTCCATACACCTTGGAAATAAATGGTATAAAATACCGACACAATGGAAATATAAACACATAAGCAGTAGAATGTGATCCTTTATTGGCAACGTTTCGCCCACACAGTGGACTTCATCAAGTCACAAACAGATCTGATCTGTTTGTTCCAGTATTACTACTGTTGCTTTCCTTCTGTAGGAAGCGACCAATAACATTCACCTCAGCGGTACCTCTTTACTGCTGAGGAGAGCAGTGGGCAACAGGTGGAGAAAGGAGACCTGCCTAGCCGCATTTCCCTGCCTGGGGAATCTAACCCGGGTGCTTCCGCTTGCGAGCAGCCGCTCTTACTACCGCTAATCAACACGACAATGCATGAAAAATTGTCGCTGGTGGCGGCGCTCAAAGAGATCTGGTGTTACAATTCATTTCCTCTGATAAACTCTCTCCGGAGATCCATAATATTTATCAGTCTCTCCCCCGCTGGCAAGAGAGACACAGACAGATGATCCTAATACACAGACAGGCAGACAGACAAACGGGCGGTACAGACAGTCAGCAGCAGGACCAGGCAATTCCGTATTTCAATCCGTCGCTGAATTACATACACAAAAAATGTATCGGGAATGGATACAATTTGACAAAACGTATTAACTGTGGATCACGATTTACATGCCGTCCTTCAGATTTATGGTTCATTTTTTGTACTGTTTTATTCTGAATTATATAATGGCATATTTGGGCTATCGAGAGCGAGTGTGTGTGTGTGTGTGTGTGTGTGTGTGTGTGTGTGTGTGTGTGTGTGTGTGTGTGTGTGTGTGTGTGTGTGTGTGTGTGTGTGTGTGTGTGTGTGTGTGTGAGGATGCTCATCTTTCATCTGAAAAGTCTGGAGTTTATTTACGTGAGATGATTTATGGGTTTGAGAACACACCTACCTGCACAGTCTACCTGAAGGTTGTTCCTGGGGTCAACGCCCCCGCGACTCAGTTGTTGAGATGCAAGTTACCTTGTCATGCTGAAGAATGTGTGTGTGTGTGTGTACGTTTGTGTGTGTACTCACCTAGTTGTACTCACCTAGTTGAGGTTGCAGGGGTCAAGTCCGAGCTCCTGGCCCCGCCTCTTCACTGATCGCTACTAGGTGTGTGTGTGTGTGTGTGTGCGTGTGTGTGTACGTTTGTGTGTGTGTGTGCTTTATTTTGCTTATTTATATGTGCGTATTTGTGTTCCTTTACGAGTTTGTACCCACCTAGTTGTACCAGTCATGGCACTCACCTATTTGTGGTTGCAAGAATCGAGTCTCAGCTCCTGACCCTGTTTGTTAAACCTTCCGCTACTGGGTTCGCTGTCCTGGCTTCGTGAACCCTATCGTAAATGTTCTTAAAGGTGTTTATTTCCCCTGTCACTACCACATCGTTGTCCAGGTCATTCCACATCCTGACCACTTTGAGACTGAAGAAATATTTCCTCACATCCCTGTGCTTCACTTGCGTTTTTAACTACTGACTCTGCCCTCTTATACCTTTTCCCCGCCTCTCAAACAGTTGTCACTATCCACCGTATGAATTTCCGTCAGTATTTTGTATGTCTACCAGGTTTCTTCTAATGACATCACGTTTATCATATAAATGGTATACAATACCAAAAAGTGGTGAGTAAGACACATGTGCGTCGTCAGTTGGAGAGACGAAGTTTACCTAGAGTCGCTTCCGGAGGTTACCACCCCCGCAGGGCGGACCCAGACCAGGTTGCTAGCCTGACGGATCAAGCTATTGCTGCACGTCACCTGCACTTCAACGTATGGACCACACCTCGGCTGATGAAGAACTGTTTTGAGGACTCTGTCGCGTGCCTTGTTGAAGACAGCGTACCGTGCCCTGGGGGGACAGAACTTTCCACTGGAGCAGCTCCTGATTTCACTCTGTTTGGTATGAGTCTTTGGGTTAAGTCTGTTAGGAAGTTAAATATCCATCTACCCACCTTCTCAGTTATTCTTTTATTTAGCCAACACTTTGTGTGCAGTTATCCCATAGTTGCACTTGTCAAAGGCTTTTGCAAAGGTAATGTATACTACAGCTGCATTTTACTTGTTTTCAATTGCATCCAAGACCATGCTATAGTGGTTTACCAAACGGGAAAGACAAAAGCGACCTATACTGAAACGATGGTGACCTGGAGAGGCAGTTTGAGGTAATCACTCCCTCAGTCTAGAGCAGTGGTTCCTTATTGCATTCTACCGCCCCTTTTGCTGCCAGGCCACATCCCAGCCTCCCCGTCCCATCCCCACACATAAGTACACACGCCTTTCTCCGTATTAAGTTTACTGCAAATTCGAAACAACAACTGATCTAACACTATAAACAAGTGTATTTATTTCACAAAGAGAAATAAGCATATTACACAAGTTTAATTAACAATGTGAAGGGGTAAATTAACATCTCATCTGTAATTACAATGTCTTCACAATTTTAATAAGATGGATGATCCTGGTGCAGGAACATCAGCTTCTCAACGTCAGTCTTGAAGGTACTGAGAAGAAGTCTTAGATCCTCGCGTTCGGTAATTTTCAGTCTGTTTCTTTGCTTGAAAAGAAATTCTGCGGTTACAGTGGAGCCTCGTTCTGCTGAATATGATTTTGGGAAGGTAATAAAGTACATCTTAACTTTGTTCCACAGTGCAGGGTAGTGGTCACAGTGCAGGGTAGCGGTCACAGTGCAGGGTAGTGGTCACAGTGCAGGGTAGTGGTCACAGTGCAGGGTAGCGGTCACAGTGCAGGGTAGTGGTCACAGTGCAGGGTAGTGGTCACAGTGCAGGGTAGTGGTCACAGTGCAGGGTAGTGGTCACAGTGCAGGGTAGTGGTCAGTGCAGGGTAGTGGTCACATTGCAGGGTAGTGGTCACAGTGCAGGGTAGTGGTCACAATGCAGGGTAGTGGTCACAGTGCAGGGTAGTGGTCACATTGCAGGGTAGTGGTCACAGTGCAGGGTAGTGGTCAGTGCAGGGTAGTGGTCACAGTGCAGGGTAGTGGTCACATTGCAGGGTAGTGGTCACAGTGCAGGGTAGTGGTCACAGTGCAGGGTAGTGGTCACAGTGCAGGGTAGCGGTCACAGTGCAGGGTAGCGGTCACAGTGCAGGGTAGCGGTGACAGTGCAGGATAGTGGTCACAGTGCAGGGTAGTGGTCACAGTGCAGGGTAGTGGTCACAGTGCAGGGTAGTGGTCACAGAGCAGGGTAGTGGTCACAGTGCAGGGTAGTGGTCACAGTGCAGGGTAGTGGTCACAGTGCATAATAGTGGTCACAGTGCAGGGTAGCGGTCACAGTGCAGGGTAGTGGTCACAGTGCAGGGTAGTGGTCACAGTGCAGGGTAGTGATCACAGTGCAGGGTAGTGGTCACAGTGCAGGGTAGTGGTCACAGTGCAGGGTAGTGGTCACAGTGCAGGGTAGTGGTCACAGTGCAGGGTAGTGGTCACATTGCAGGGTAGTGGTCACAGTGCAGGGTAGTGGTCACAGTGCAGGGTAGTGGTCACAGTGCAGGGTAGCGGTCACAGTGCAGGGTAGCGGTCACAGTGCAGGGTAGCGGTGACAGTGCTGGATAGTGGTCACAGTGCAGGGTAGTGGTCACAGTGCAGGGTAGTGGTCACAGTGCAGGGTAGTGGTCACAGAGCAGGGTAGTGGTCACAGTGCAGGGTAGTGGTCACAGTGCAGGGTAGTGGTCACAGTGCAGAATAGTGGTCACAGTGCAGGGTAGCGGTCACAGTGCAGGGTAGTGGTCATAGTGCAGGGTAGTGGTCACAGTGCAGGGTAGCGGTCACAGTGCAGGGTAGTGGTCACAGTGCAGGGTAGCGGTCACAGTGCAGGGTAGTGGTCACAGTGCAGGGTAGTGGTCACAGTGCAGGGTAGTGGTCACAGTGCAGGGTAGTGGTCACAGTGCAGGGTAGCGGTCACAGTGCAGGGTAGTGGTCACAGTGCAGGGTAGTGGTCACAGTGCAGGGTAGTGATCACAGTGCAGGGTAGTGGTCACAGTGCAGGGTAGTGGTCACAGTGCAGGGTAGTGGTCACAGTGCAGGGTAGTGGTCACAGTGCAGGGTAGTGATCACAGTGCAGGGTAGTGGTCACAGTGCAGGGTAGCAGTCACAGTGCAGGGTAGTGGTCACAGTGCAGGGTAGTGGTCACAGTGCATGGTAGCGGTCACAGTGTAGGGTAGTGGTCACAGTGCAGGGTAGTGGTCACAGTGCAGGGTAGTGGTCACAGTGCAGGGTAGCGGTCACAGTGCAGGGTAGCGGTCACAGTGCAGGGTAGCGGTGACAGTGCAGGATAGTGGTCACAGTGCAGGGTAGTGGTCACAGTGCAGGGTAGTGGTCACAGTGCAGGGTAGTGGTCACAGTGCAGGGTAGTGATCACAGTGCAGGGTAGTGGTCACAGTGCAGGGTAGCGGTCACAGTGCAGGGTAGTGGTCACAGTGCAGGGTAGTGGTCACAGTGCAGGGTAGCGGTCACAGTGCAGGGTAGTGGTCACAGTGCAGGGTAGTGGTCACAGTGCAGGGTAGTGGTCACAGTGCAGGGTAGCGGTCACAGTGCAGGGTAGCGGTCACAGTGCAGGGTAGCGGTGACAGTGCTGGATAGTGGTCACAGTGCAGGGTAGTGGTCACAGTGCAGGGTAGTGGTCACAGTGCAGGGTAGTGGTCACAGTGCAGGGTAGTGGTCACAGTGCAGGGTAGTGGTCACAGTGCAGGGTAGTGGTCACAGTGCAGGATAGTGGTCACAGTTCAGGGTAGTGGTCACAGTGCAGGGTAGTGGTCACAGTGCAGGGTAGTGGTCACAGTGCAGAATAGTGGCCACAGTGCAGGATAGTGGTCACAGTGCAGGGTAGTGGTCACAGTGCAGGGTAGTGGTCACAGTGCAGGGTAGTGGTCACAGTGCAGGGTAGTGGTCACAGTGCAGGGTAGTGGTCACAGTGCAGGGTAGTGGTCACAGTGCAGGGTAGTGGTCACAGTGCAGGGTAGTGGTCACAGTGCAGGGTAGCGGTCACAGTGCAGGGTAGCGGTCACAGTGCAGGGTAGTGGTCACAGTGCAGGGTAGTGGTCACAGTGCAGGGTAGTGGTCACAGTGCAGGGTAGTGGTCACAGTGCAGGGTAGTGGTCACAGTGCAGGGTATTGGTCACAGTGCAGGGTAGTGGTCACAGTGCAGGGTAGTGGTCACAGTGCAGGGTAGCGGTCACAGTGCAGGGTAGTGGTCACAGTGCAGGGTAGTGGTCACAGTGCAGGGTAGTGGTCACAGTGCAGGGTAGTGGTCACAGTGCAGGGTAGTGGTCACAGTGCAGGGTAGTGGTCACAGTGCAGGGTAGTGGTCAGAAATGTTTCTTGTAACTAAAAATCTTGATACGAGTTTTTGAACTTTGGCTTCAACTCATTTTCACTCTGGCTTGAAATCAGTTCTTCCTCCATCATTAATGTTTCCTCGTTGCTGATACCTGGGAATGATCACCCAGTCTGGTAATTTAACAGAAAAGAATCGTGATATCTGTCAGACATGTCTGTAAGCAGCTGATTCAGGTAACCTGGACAGAAATATGGAAAGGGCTGATTTGACTGTGATAAGATTAACCTCATTTCCCTGCGATTGCAAATTAACTTCGTTTAACTTTGTGAATACATCTGACAAATAAGCGATGTTATGTTTGATGTGTCTTAGTTCATCACATAGAGCAGAAATGAAGTCTTTGAAGAATTCAGCAACTGTTTTAAAAAGTGAATAGAAATGTGTCAGGAATTTGTTCTTTGACAGTCATCTAACTGCTGTGTGCAACAGCAAGCGTTCAAAATCTTTATCATTCTCAGTGCAGAGTCGAAACAGTCGAGAAGTGACAGCGTGTGCCTTGGTTTTATTTACTGCTGTGATATCAGTGCTTAATGGTTTGTGAAGTCGACCACTTAATTTTTTTGCAACCAGATGTTGTCTGCGGATTACACAGTGCACCGGAAACACATCATTTTCAAGAAACTGATGAAGCCACGATGACGATGTCATCGATGGTGCCACATGTGTTGCACAAACAAAAATGTTGGTAAGCGGGATGTTTTTCTCTTTGAAAAGATTATCAATGACAAGAAATACGGACTTCCTCTTTTGTATCTGTTTCTAGTTGTCTTGCAATAACAACTCTTGTACCAAACTTTCATCACTGACCAAACGAACATAAGCAAGAAGCAAGGATTCATTGCCTGGCAAAGTGGACTTGTCAAAACTGTAATCCAAATTCTGTTGTCTTAAGCATGTTGCACAATGTGTCTTCAGTATTTTCAGCCATTTCATTCACTCTTCTTTGAACAGAGTTAACACTGATTCGTTCAGATGATATTGTATGATACACGCAGACCGTCAATGGATTGTTATGACCTGCTAACAAACATATTTCCAATGGTTTTCCGTTTCTGTAAGTTTTATCGAAGTGACTGAAAATATACTAAGTTTTCGTCTGTTTTTTCGGTGTATTTTCTTCAGACGTTCAAGAAGCCTGGAAAGTTTCATGGCTTCTTAAAAAGACTCTTTCACACTGTAGTTGCATTATTTGCTGTTCGTTATTTGCTGTTGATACAAATCCATATTTCACATATTCCACACTATATTGCATACACTTTTTTTCTGTCTGCTCTGCTGCGGCCATATTTTATTCCGGAACAAAAAAATATATGTTCTCTTGTAAAAATCATGCCAATCGCAACAAAATGCAGCAGAAAAAACACAAGGAAATATATAGCAATGCATTAACTAGGAAAAGTGTGCAACACAATAATACAAGTATGCATATTAAATTAAAAATGAAATGCTTAAGAAGTACAAATCACAGTCTTGGCGCAGTAACACGTCCACACGCAGTGGCGTCCCTCCATCAGTACCACTCAATCATATCTTTACTATATTATACTTTAAAATATACATTACAAGACTGGAGACAACTTGTAGTGTGTACAAACCTAGAGTCTTGGGCTTTGTAGATGTGAAAATCCGATCATCATCAGTGCCCACAGCATCTGCTGTCTGATCTGGCTGGCGTGTGTCGCGTCCGAACAAACATTCGGACTTTTAACTCCAACTTTGCACCACAAAAGAAAATAAA
Source organism: Cherax quadricarinatus (assembly GCF_038502225.1). Lineage (NCBI taxonomy): Eukaryota > Metazoa > Arthropoda > Malacostraca > Decapoda > Parastacidae > Cherax > Cherax quadricarinatus. Next base: position 13,546,702 of record NC_091305.1, on the reverse strand, counting down.
ACTATGTGTTCCTGTATAGTTCAATGTTAATTTTATTCTTAGGTGGTCGTCATTTAGACTTTGTCATATAGATTGTGTAAAACAAATATTCCTTTGGTTCTGTTGCCACTCTGCCGCCCTTCTACCACCCTCTTTTTCCTCAACGCCCCCATGGATCTTTACACCGCCCCCAGGGGGGATGGGCGCTACCACCCACTTTAGGAATCACTGGTCTAGCTGGAAGACAACACTCAGTCTCTGGTTATGAGACTGCTTATCTTTCACTCTTTCTTTTTTCATTCTCGTTTATTCTTCCTTTACTTCCTTCACCCATACCCTCCATCTCATTGTATCCCACTATCCCTTCTATTATTTCTCCCTGCTTCCCTCTCTTCCCCCTCCATCATTCCCTTCTTCACCCTTCCTCCCCTAATGTCCTCTAGCACAATTACTACTTACATTGTTTCCCTCCCTCTCGCCTCCTTCCCTCCCTCTCGCCTCCTTCCCTCCCTCTCGCCTCCTTCCCTCCCTCCCGCCTCCTTCCCTCCCTCTCGCCTCCTTCCCTCCCTCTCGCCTCCTTCCCTCCCTCCCGCCTCCTTCCCTCCCTCTCGCCTCCTTCCCTCCCGCCCGCCTCCTTCCCTCCCTCTCGCCTCCTTCCCTCCCTCTCGCCTCCTTCCCTCCCTCTCGCCTCCTTCCCTCCCTCTCGCCTCCTTCCCTCCCTCCCGCCTCCTTCCCTCCCTCCTGCCTCCTTCCATCCCTCTCGCCACTGTCTCCTTCCATCCCTCTCGCCACTGCCTCCTTCCATCCCTCTCGCCTCCTCCCCTCCCTCTCGCCTCCTTCCCTCCCTCGCGCCTCCTTCCCTCCCTCTCACCTCCTTCCCTCCCTCTCGCCTCCTTCCCTCCCTCTCACCTCCTTCCCTCCCTCTCGCCTCCTTCCCTCCCTCTCGCCTCCTTCCCTCTCCATACCCACAAGATGAAAACATAAAACATTATATCACGCACTACGTTCTTCATTTGTTGTTTTGCCTGGCGCATTCCTCTTCACTTTACGAGTGTAAGTTTATAGACGGGGAGTTGTGGCCACCATGGCCACGACGGGGAGGTATGGTCATAGTGGCCACTACGGGGAGGTATGGCCATAGTGGCCACCACGGGGAGGTATGGCCATAGTGGCCACTACGGGGGTGTGTTGCCACCATGGCTACAACACACTATGCTCGTCGCGTTAGCTTAACACTCGTTTCGTTAGACTTCCTCTTCCTCCTCTTTCTCTTCCTCGTCTTCCTCTTCCTCCCACTCCCCTCTTCCCTTCTTATATTGCATTTCATTCGCGTTCCAATTCATTTTTCCCCTCTCTCGTCTCTCTTCTTGTTCCTTTTCTTCCTTCCCTTCTCCCTATTCGGTGTGTATCTGTCCAGTTCCAGCCATCCATCTATCCATTTGCCGTCCATCCACCAATCCATTAATCCACCCCATTACCCTCTTCACCAAGCCATACATCTTATCCCTATCTGTCCACCCATTCTTTTATCCATCCACCCACCCACTCATCCATCCATTCACTCATCCACCCATTCACTCATCCACCCATCCATCCACCCACTCACTCATCCACCCACTCACTTATCCACCCACTCATACACCCACCCACTCGTCCATCCACTCATACACCTACTCATCCACCCACTCATCCATCTATCCATCCACCCATCCACTCATTCATCTCAGAATCCATCTCCACTAAAAACACGCTTCCACCAACTACAAAATTAAAGCTGCGCAATAAACCGAAACAATAAAGTGGAACAATAAAGTGGAATATTAAAGTGGAACAATAAAGTGGAATAATGTCACAAAAAATCTCAGACATGAAAATAAATTTTTTAGTTGCTTTAATTATCTTGCAGCCGGATGATTACTGCAGATAATTACTTTAATGAATTACCTTATTGCAGTATTACTTTATTTCAGCGCTTTATTGTTCTCCTTTATTAAACTGTTGCTTTATTTCGTTACTCTGTTTCGTTACTCCTGCCGAGGTGCAACGCCGCCCTAGTTAGGTTGTTAATCTTTGGTTGTTGTGGTGATTGAATGGTTGTTGCTGGTGGTTGTGGTGATTGAATAGTTGTTGCTGGTGGTTGTGGTGATTGAATGGTTGTTGCTGGTGGTTGTGGTGATTGAATGGTTGTTGCTGGTGGTTGTGGTGATTGAATGGTTGTTGCTGGTGGTTGTGGTGATTGAATGGTTGTTGCTGGTGGTTGTGGTGATTGAATGGTTGTTGCTGGTGGTTGTGGGATTGATTGTTGCTGGTAATGGTTGTTGCTGGTGGTTGTGGTGATTGAATGGTTGTTGCTGGTAGTTGTGGTGATTGAATGGTTGTTGCTGGTGGTTGTGGTGATTGAATGGTTGTTGCTGGTGGTTGTGGTGATTGAATGGTTGTTGCTGGTGGTTGTGGTGATTGAATGGTTGTTGCTGGTGGTTGTGGTGATTGAATGGTTGTTGCTGGTGGTTGTGGTGATTGAATGGTTGTTGTTGGTGGTTGTGGTGATTGAATGGTTGTTGCTGGTGGTTGTGGTGATTGAATGGTTGTTGCTGGTGGTTGTGGTGATTGAATGGTTGTTGCTGGTAGTTGTGGTGATTGAATGGTTGTTGCTGGTGGTTGTGGTGATTGAATGGTTGTTGCTGGTGGTTGTGGTGATTGAATGGTTGTTGCTGGTAGTTGTGGTGATTGAATGGTTGTTGCTGGTGGTTGCGGTGATTGAATGGTTGTTGCTGGTGGTTGCGGTGATTGACTGGTTGTTGCTGGTGGTTGCAGTGATTGAATGGTTGTTGCTGGTGGTTGTGGTGATTGAATGGTTGTTGCTGGTGGTTGTGGTGATTGAATAGGTGTTGCTGGTGATTGTGGTGATTTAATGGTTGTTGCTGGTGATTGTGGTGATTCAATGGGTGTTGGTGGTGATTGTGGTGATTCAATGGTTGTTGCTGGTGATTGTGGTGATTTAATGGTTGTTGCTGGTGGTTGTGGTGATTGAATGGCTGTTGCTGGTGATTGAATGGCTGTTGCTGGTGATTGTGGTGATTAAATAGCTGTTGCTGGTGGTTGTAGTGATTCAGTGGTTGTTGCTGGTAATTGTAGTGATTCAGTGGTTGTTGCTGGTGATTGTAGTGATTCATTGGTTGTTGCTGGTAATTGTGGTCATTCAGTGGTTGTTACTGTGATTAAGGAGAAGAGCAGAGAGGGAGAGATGGTGATACTGGGGGAGGGGTGCCATCATGGCCCTCTGTCGCACAAGGGCCGCTGGTCTGTAAGTGCCAGCACAAGCTGACGGCGGATGGGATTAACACCTCTCTTGTCTCCCCTCCTACTTAATGTCGCAACCCACTCTCCCCCATCCCCTTCCATCCTTCCTTCCTCCCCTTCCCTGCCTTCCAAAACACCCCCTCCCCTAGGCCTCCCCTCCCTAGTAACCCCCCAAGGGACGTCCTGTGTCAACCTGGGTCAGCTCCAGGATCAGGTCAAGCGACGGAGATCTGAGGGTCACAGATCAAAAGAGAGAGATTAACAGAGAGAGAAAGAGAGAGAGAGAGAGAGAGAGAGAGAGAGAGAGAGAGAGAGAGAGAGAGAGAGAGAGAGAGAGAGAGAGAGAGAGAGAGAGAGAGAAGGAGGTTCAAAGAGGCTCGAGTGAGCCCAGTGCATGAGCCAAGAGGCTGGCCTGAGACCAGCAGTGTCAGAGACTAAGCTCAACGAGCCGATGAGCCAAGATTTACTGAGCATTCTATAGATTTTCAAATTATTCTTTATATTTTCAGAATTATATAAAATAAAATTATTATTATTATTATTATTATTATTATTATTATTATTATTATTATTATTATTATTATTATTGTAATTATTATTATTATTATTGACACTATAAAATACTAAGACGAGGAGACGAGAAGATGAGCCAAGAGCTGGACTGAACCAAAGGTGTGAACCAAGAGCTGGACTGAACCAAAGGTGTGAGCCAAGAGCTGGACTGAACCAAAGGTGTGAGCCAAGAGCTGGACTGAACCTAAGGTGTGAGCCGAGACAAATGAGACAAGGAGAAAAATTAAGTAGCTAAAAAAATGGCCGAGCTGAAATCAAATCCGAACCGAGGCAGAAGTCAGGGAATGAGCCGAGTAATGAGCTGAGAAGCGAGACAAGGCGTAAGAATCATCCTGGAGCGAGTCTGATCACTGCAGAGCTGGGAATATGCAGTTCTGGGGGGACACGGGAGAGGGAGAGCAGCTCCAGGTACTCGGATAGAGATCCCTTCACCGCCATCGAGGCACCTTCATTCCCACTCCCCCCCATCGGTCTCTCCTAGAAGGGGGGGGGAAGGGAAGGTTTCTCTGACCAGTGTCAAGACAGTATCAGGACTGTTAAGACTGTCAAGACAGTGTCAAGACAGTGTCAGGACAGTGTCAAGGCAGTATCAGGATAATGTCAAGACTGTCAAGTCAGTGTCAAGACAGTGTCAAGACACTGTCAAGGCAGTGACAAGATAGTGTCAAGACAGTGACAAGACAGTATCAAGACAGTGACAAGACAGTGTCAAGGCAGTGACAAGGCAGTGTCAAGGCAGTGACAAGGCAGTGTCAAGGCAGTGACAGTGACAGTGAGAAGACAGTTCCAGACAGTTTAAAGACACTTTCAAGACAGTTTAAAGACAGTTCCAAGATAGTTTCAAGTCAGTTTCAAGAAATCTGAATGGAGTCAGTTCAGTAGGGCGAATTAGGAGTCGTCTCCGGGCAATTAAGTTCACGAGCTGACTTAAACGAGTCGTCAGTGAAGTAGAGGACGACCTTAGTTATCTAACTCTCCCTCAGTGGAGGGGTGATGCCCTCCCTCCCTTCCTTTCTCCCTCCCTCCCTCCCTCCCTCCCTCCCTCTCTCCTTCCCTCCCTCCCTCTCTCCTTCCCTCACTCACTCACTCAGTGGAGGGATGATGCCCTCCCTCCCTTCCTCCCTCCCTCTCTCTCTCCCTCCCTCCCTCCCTCTCTCCCTTCTTCCCTCACTCACTCAGTGGAGGGATGATGCCCTCCCTCCCTCCCTTTCTCCCTTCCTCCCTCCCTCCCTCTCTCCTTCCCTCCCTCACTCACTCAGTGGAGGGATGATGCCCTCCCTCCCTCCCTTTCTCCCTCCCTCCCTCTCTCCTTGCCTCCCTCACTCACTCAGTGGAGGATGCCCTCCCTTCTTCCTTTAGTTTTGTTTCGTGTGGATGTGAAAGATGTTAGTCCCAAGAGGACGCTCAGTATGTGTGTGTGTGTGTGTGTGTGTGTGTGTGTGTGTGTGTGTGTGTGTGTGTGTGTGTGTGCATGCTCACCTATTTGTACTCACCTATTTGTATTCACCTATTTGTGGTTGCAGGGGTCGAGTCATAGCTCCTGTCCCAGCCTCTTCACTGATCGCTACTAGGTCCTCTCTCACCCTGCTACATGAGCCTTATCAAACCTCGTCCTAAAACTATGTATAGTTCCTGCCTCCACTACGTCACTTGCCAGACTATTCCACTTCCTAACACTCTATGACTAAAGAAGTACTTACTAACATCTCTTTGACTCATCTGAGTCTTCAACTTCAATTGTGACCCCTTATTTTTGTGTCCCATCTCTGGAACCTCCTGTCTTTGTCTACCTTGTCAATTCCTCGCAGTATTTTGTATATCGTTATCATGTCTTCCCTGACAATCCTATCCTTGCTGCAAACCTTTGCACTTTCTCTAATTTCTTGTGCTTGACCAAGTATGGGTTCCAAACTGGTGCTGCATACTCCAGTATGGGCCTGACGTACATAGTGTACAGAGTCTTGAACGATTTCTTACTGAGGTATCGGAACGCTATTCTCAGGTTTGCTAGGCACCCGTATGCTGCATCAGTTGTCTGGTTGATTTGCTCCTCAGGAGATGTGCTCGGTATTACACTCACCCCAAGATCCTTTTCCTTGAGTGAGGTTTGCAGTCTTTGGCCACCTAGCCTATACTCTGTATGCGGTCTTCTTTGTCCTTCCCCGATCTTCATTACTTTGCATTTGGCGGGGTTAAATTCGAGGAGCCAGCTGCTGGACCAAGCTTCCAGCCTGTCCACGTCTCTTTGTAGTCCTGCTTGATAATTCTCCGATTTAATTCTCCTCATTAACTTCACACTATCTGCAAACAGGGACACTTCTGAGTCTATCCCTTCCGACATATCATTCATATATACTGTAAATACTTTCTTAAATCTCATGTTGAGCTCCCCACCTTCTTTCCTCAGCCTGATTACCTGGTCCTTGACTGTTGTCTACCTACTGATGTAGCTGTACAACAGCTTCGAGTCACACCTGACTTTCGATGCTATGTCGTTTTCGTACGGTCGCTGGGCCTCTCTCCTTATCTGTGCATACTCGTTTCTGGGTCTTCGACTAATCTGTGTGTGTGTGTGTGTGTGTGTGTGTGTGTGTGTGTGTGTGTGTGTGTGTGTGTGTGTGTGTGTGTGTGTGTGTGTGTGTTTACTCGCCTAATTGTACTCACCTAATTGTAGTTGCAGGTGTTTGTGTGCGTGTGTATGTGTGTGTGTGTGTGTGTGTGTGTGTGTGTATGTGTGTGTGTGTGTGCGTGCGTGTGTGTGTGTGTGGGAATGATGAAATGACATAGTCTAAAACTGATTAGTTAAATGAGAGATCATTCGTCTTGCTCTCTGTAACACACACACACACACACACACACACACCTGGTCAAATACTTCCAGAAATTAGAGAAGAGGCAAAGATTTGCAACAAGACTAGTCCCGGAGCTAAGGGATATGTCCTACGAGGAGAGGTTAAGCGAAATCAACTTGACGACAGTAAAAGACAGGAAAGGAAGGGGAGATAACGACTTAATAAATACTGAGAGGAATTGACAAGGTGGATAGGAACTGAATGTTTCCGAGATGAGACAGTAACACGGGGTCACAGTTGGAAGTTGAAGATTCAGATGAATCACAGGGATGTTAGGAAGTATTTCTTAAGTCACAGAGTTGTCAGGAAGTGGAACAATCTGGAGAGTGATGTAGTGGAGGCAGGATCTATACATAGCTTTAAGAAGAGGTTCGATATAGCTCATAGAGAAGGGAGAGATTGGACATAATAGCGATCAGCGGAGAGGCGGGGCTAGGCGCTATAACTCGACCCCTGCAACCACAAATAGGTGAGTACACACACACACACACACACACACACGACAGACTCCGAGCATTTCCGCCGACAAACTTACTGCCCCAGCTTGTTCGTGTAGGAAAACGAATGACGTGGAACGGATTTATATGAGCGCCAGCAAATTCGCCGTCGACGGAAGTCACTACGAACAAAAGAATGTGTGGCAGGAGACTCGACCTCAGGGAAGTGAAATAGAAAGAGACAGTGTGACGTCGATGTTTTATTTAAAATATCTGAGGACGAGGTCAGAAGTATGTACTCACTTAATTGTGATTGCAGGGGTCGAGACTCAGCTCCTGGCCCCGCCACTTCACAGACCGCTACTGAGTTCTCCCTGTCTTTGCTCCAAGAGCTTTATCATGTATGGTTCCTGCCTCCACTACATCGCTTGCCAGACTATTCCACTTCCTAACAACTCTGTGGCTGAAGAAATACTTCCTAACATCCCTTTGACTCATCTGAGTCTTCAGCTTCCAATTGTGACCCCTTGTTTCTGTGTGTGTGTGTGTGTGTGTGTGTGTGTGTGTGTGTGTGTGTGTGTGTGTGTGTGTGTGTGTGTGTGTGTGTGTGTGTGTGTGTGTGTAAAACTTTTTCATGAGGGAGTGTGGGGAATCGATCTGGGGGATGGTAGGAAAATGCGAGTCCTCCAGTCTACCGACACGAAGCTACGACACTGGTAACGTAGTTCTGCTGGACTAACCACTAACACTACAGACACTACACCTCACCAGCCACGCAGCTCTGGGAATAAATTAACACAGGTAGGAAACACTCACTCATAGCTAAGATTTAAGCATGTCGTAAACACGACAACTGGGAAGAATGGAAGGAAGGAAAGAGGAAAGGAAGGAGGGAAATCAAGGAAGGAAGGAAATAAGTAAGGAAGAAAGGAAGGAAAGAAGGAAGAAAGGAATGACTGAAACAGGTGGGCAAGAAAGCTTCATTCTGAGACCTTTCTTCTTTCCCAGACTGTTAAGTAATGAAGCAACACAGCTAATTACTTGTAATTAATGGCTTGTTGTGCTTGTCACTCTGGTGAGCTTCCGCGAGGGTGATTAGTCACTGAGGAGCTGGTGTCGTTCAGTTCACCTCAGCAAGCTCGTTGGTATCCTACCACTCTAACTACGATATCTCCTACGCGAAAAGGACCTACGATATCTCCTAAGCTGGAAGGATCTAAGATATCTGATAATGACTTAATTAACTATGATGTCTCCTGCGCTCTAAGAAACATCTCATACACTGCTGCCTCTACCCACCCTTGCTGCCTCTGCCTACCCTTGCTGCCTCTGTCCACCCTTGCTGCCTCTGCCTACCCTTGCTGCCTCTGCCTACCCTTGCTGCCTCTGCCTACCCTTGCTGCCTCTGCCTACCCTTGCTGCCTCTGCCTACCCTTGCTGCCTCTGTCCACCCTTGCTGCCTCTGCCCACCCTTGCTGCCTCTGCCCACCCTTGCTGCCTCTGCCCACCCTTGCTGCCTCTGCCCACCCTTGCTGCCTCTGCCCACCCTTGCTGCCTCTGCCCACCCTTGCTGCCTCTGTCTACCCTTGCTGCCTCTGCCCACCCTTTCTGCCTCTGCCCACCCTTGCTGCCTCTGCCTACCCTTGCTGCCTCTGCCCACCCTTGCTGCCTCTGCCCACCCTTGCTGCCTCTGCTCACCCTTGCTGCCTCTGCTCACCCTTGCTGCCTCTGCTAACCCTTGCTGCCTCTGCCCACCCTTGCTGCCTCTACCCACCCTTGCTGCCTCTGCCCACCCTTGCTGCCTCTGCCCACCCTTGCTGCCTCTGCCCACCCTTGCTGCCTGTGCCCACCCTTGCTGCCTCTTCCCACCCTTGCTGCCTCTGCCCACCCTTGCTGCCTCTGCCCACCCTTGCTGCCTCTACCCACCCTTGCTGCCTCTGCTCACCCATGCTGCCTCTGCCCACCCTTGCTGCCTCTGCCTCACCCTTGCTGCCTCTACCCACCCTTGCTGCCTCTGCTCACCCTTGCTGCCTCTGCCCACCCTTGCTGCCTCTGCCCACCCTTGCTGCCTCTGCCCACCCTTGCTGCCTCTGCCCACCCTTGCTGCCTCTGCTCACCCTTGCTGCCTCTACCCACCCTTGCTGCCTCTGCTCACCCTTGCTGCCTCTACCCACCCTTGCTGCCTCTGCTCACCCTTGCTGCCTCTACCCACCCTTGCTGCCTCTGCTCACCCTTGCTGCCTCTGCCCACCCTTGCTGCCTCTACCCACCCTTGCTGCCTCTGCCCACCCTTGCTGCCTCTGCCCACCCTTGCTGCCTCTGCTCACCCTTGCTGCCTCTACCCTTGCTGCCTCTGCTCACCCTTGCTGCCTCTACCCACCCTTGCTGCCTCTGCTCACCCTTGCTGCCTCTGCCCACCCTTGCTGCCTCTGCCCACCCTTGCTGCCTCTGCCCACCCTTGCTGCCTCTGCCCACCCTTGCTGCCTCTGCTCACCCTTGCTGCCTCTACCCACCCTTGCTGCCTCTGCTCACCCTTGCTGCCTCTGCCTATCTTACAGGAGCAGCAAGGGTAGGCAGAGGATACCAGTGAGTTTATCGAGTGTCGTGGGTCGTATTTAGAGGAACAAAATGTGCATGAAACTCCAGTATATGATGGAATGTTATAGCTTCTGTCAGAAAATACTCCAGCCCTGTGTAAGGAACTCCAGTACCTGCTGGAATGCTATATCCTGTGTCAGAAACTACAGTACTTGCAGGCAGTATTCAGGCGTAGGAAACCCGCCCAGTGTGGTGGAATATAACTGTCATATAAGAAGAGGGTAGCACCACACTGTTCATGTTCTCAGTTTAGCTAAATGAAATAATCCAGCTCAGGCTCTCCCACGCTCATCAGAGCTCTGCATTCTCCCTCCTCCCTCCATCTATATTTAGAGTACAGACCCCTCCCTCCATCACTCTAGCTAAGACGTCCCGCCCCTCTACTCTTACAGGAGTAATAGCTAGTTTGGTGATGTACTCTGCATGTGAGCTCTGACGTTATGTATGAGTGATGACGAGAGTGCAACCTTAATGACCTATCCAAATACGGCCACTCAGACCAACCTTAATTAACCTTAATTAAAACACTGGTACCCCAGAGACACTCACACATATGTTTGTATATGCTGCTACACATACACACACACACACACACACACACACACTATATATATATATATATATATATATATATATATATATATATATATATATATATATATATATATATATATATATATATATATATATATATATATATATATATATATATATATATATATATATATATATAATGTGTGTGTGTGTGTGTGTGTGTGTCTGTGTGTGTGCGTGTGTGTGTGTGTGTGTGTGTACATATATAGACAGCATGCATAGTTCCTTTGTATAAAGGTAAATTGGACGAAACAGAAAGCAAAAATTACAGGGGAATAAGTCTGTTGAGTATACCTGGTAAAGTGTCTGGTAGAGTTATTATTGAAAGAATTACGAGTAAGACGGAGAGTAGGATAGCAGATGAACAAGGAGGCTTTAGGAAGGGTAGGGGGTGTGTAGACCAAGTATTTACAGTGAAACATATAGGTGAACAGTATCTAGATAAGAGTGTGTGTGCGTGTGTGTGTGTGTGTGTGTGTACATATATAGACAGCATGCATAGTTCCTTTGTATAAAGGTAAAGGGGACGAAACAGAAAGCAAAAATTACAGGGGAATAAGTCTGTTGAGTATACCTGGTAAAGTGTCTGGTAGAGTTATTATTGAAAGAATTACGAGTAAGACGGAGAGTAGGATAGCAGATGAACAAGGAGGCTTTAGGAAGGGTAGGGGGTGTGTAGACCAAGTATTTACAGTGAAACATATAGGTGAACAGTATCTACATAAGAGTAAAGAGGTTTCTGTGGCATTTATGGATTTGGAAAAGGCGTATAATAGGGGAGCAATGTGGCAGATATTGCAAATGCATGAAATAGGAAGAAGGTTATTGAAAGCCAGAATACCAAATCTCTTAGATTTTATTGTACACTTAAAATATTAAAAAAAAAAATCAGTGAAATATTAAAAAGAAAAAACGAGCTACAAAGATGAGGGACCATGATAATGGAACACTTAGAGTACTGGTACTCTGACCACTTTTCCAGTTTCACCTCAGATAAGGAGGGGAGGGAACTGGGTGTCGTAGTCTGCACGCTGGAGGTTCTGTCTTTCTCCTCCTTTACTCTGGAGGTTCTGTCTTTCTCCTCCTTCACGCTGGAGGTTCTGTCTTTCTCTTCCTTCACGCTAGAGGTTCTGTCTTTCTCTTCCTTCACGCTGGAGGTTCTGTCTTTCTCTTCCTTCACGCTGGAGGTTCTGTCTTTCTCTTCCTTCACGCTGGAGGTTCTGTCTTTCTCTTCCTTCACGCTGGAGGTTCTGTCTTTCTCTTCCTTCATGCTGGAGGTTCTGTCTTTCTCTTCCTTCATGCTGGAGGTTCTGTCTTTCTCTTCCTTCACGCTGGAGGTTCTGTCTTTCTCTTCCTTCATGCTGGAGGTTCTGTCTTTCTCTTCCTTCACGCTGGAGGTTCTGTCTTTCTCTTCCTTCATGCTGGAGGTTCTGTCTTTCTCTTCCTTCATGCTGGAGGTTCTGTCTTTCTCTTCCTTCATGCTGGAGGTTCTGTCTTTCTCCACCACGATGGAGGTTATTATTGTTCCCTCCACCACGATGGAAGTTGTTATTCCCTCCACCACGATGGAAGTTGTAATTGTCCCCTCCACCACGATGGAAGTTGTAATTGTCCCCTCCACCACGATGGAAGTTGTAATTGTCCCCTCCACCACGATGGAAGTTGTAATTGTCCCCTCCACCACGATGGAAGTTATTATTCCCTCCACCACGATGGAAGTTATTATTCCTTCCACCACGGTGGAAGTTATTGTTGTTCCCTCCACCACGATGGAAGCTGATAGTGTTCCCTCCACCACGATGGAAGTTATTATTCCCTCCACCACGATGGAAGTTATTATTCCCTCCACCACGATGGAAGTTATTATATCCTTCACCACGATGTAAGTTTCTCCTGTTCCCTCCACCACGACGGTGGTCGCGTCTTCCTCCACGCTGGAGGTTTCTTTCCACGTTGGAGGCTTCCCTCATATCCTCATCGTTGGAGGCTTGTCTCCCGTCCTCCACGCTTGAGGTTCCTCTTCCGTCTTTCACGCAGGAGGCTTCGCTCACGTCCTCCATGCTGGAGGTTTTCCTCATATCCTCAACGTTGGAGAACTCTCTCCAGTCCTCCAAGTTGGATATTTCTCTCCCGTCCTCAACATTGGAGGTTTCTCTCCCATCCTCAATGTTGGAGGTTTCTCTCCCGTCCTCAATGTTGGAGGTTTCTCTCCCGTCCTCAACGTTGGAGGTTTCTCTCCCGTCCTCAATGTTGGAAGTTTCTCTCCCGTCCTGAACGTTGGAGGTTTCTCTCCCGTCCTCATCGTTGGAGGTTTCTCTCCCGTCCACAATGTTGGAGGTTTCTCTCCCGTCCTCATCGTTGGAGGTTTCTCTCCCGTCCTCAATGTTGGAGGTTTCTCTCCCGTCCTGAACGTTGGAGGTTTCTCTCCCGTCCTCATCGTTGGAGGTTTCTCTCCCGTCCACAATGTTGGAGGTTTCTCTCCCGTCCTCATCGTTGGAGGTTTCTCTCCCGTCCACAATGTTGGAGGTTTCTCTCCCGTCCTCATCGTTGGAGATTTCTCTCCCTTCCTCAATGTTGGAGGTTTCTCTCCCGTCCTCATCGTTGGAGGTTTCTCTCCCGTCCACAATGTTGGAGGTTTCTCTCCCGTCCTCATCGTTGGAGATTTCTCTCCCTTCCTCAATGTTGGAGGTTTCTCTCCCGTCCTCATCGTTGGAGGTTTCTCTCCCGTCCTCAATGTTGGAGGTTTCTCTCCCGTCCTCATCGTTGGAGATTTCTCTCCCGTCCTCAATGTTGGAGGTTTCTCTCCCGTCCTCATCGTTGGAGGTTTCTCTCCCGTCCTCAATGTTGGAGGTTTCTCTCCCGTCCTCATCGTTGGAGGTTTCTCTCCCGTCCTCATCGTTGGAGGTTTCTCTCCCGTCGTCATCGTTGGAGGTTTCTCTCCCGTCGTCATCGTTGGAGGTTTCTCTCCCGTCCTCAATGTTGGAGGTTTCTCTCCCGTCCTCATCGTTGGAGGTTTCTATCCTCTCCTGAACGTTGGAGGAGACGACTGCTACGTCGCCTACTGTGGAGGAGACTGTCATGTCGTCCAGCTGGTACAAAGGTACACCAGCTGGGGAGTGTTGATCAACGATAAAGATGAACTTCTTGTTTACCAACTTGATTTTAACAAAGCAGTTTTTGGTAATATCCATGAGAAGATTCATGTCTTGGCTGTCAGGCTCTACCTTCAGCCATTGATCGTCTTCTTCTCTTGAAGACTCGGTCATCTTGTCATTCCAGAACGTCACCAGTCTCTCAAAACCTGACCTTTCGTAGGACATCTCCTCCTTCTTAGCCTCTGAGTGAGAGATATCCTCCACCAGAGACGAGGTAGAGTATGTCTTCTCCTCGTCCTTCTCAACCGTTGAGGGTGAGGTGTTCTCGTAGTCCTTGGCTGGTGACTTCTTCTCGTCCTCCTTCACCAGGGAGCGTGAGTATCCACTGCCCTATACGGTGGAATCAAAGTGAATTACGTAATCCTCTGCAGGAGTGAAACCTTGGGTCACCACCTGCCTGCTCTGCCTCTGAGGGAAGTGTGCAGACACTTCTTCTACAGGCTGTGTCTGCACATGACCTGGACCTCCCTGGCGCTGTGCCTGTCCAGGGGCCCCGCGATGGTCCTCCGTAAAGGCGTACCATGGGACAGTCTGGTCGGTGCAGCAGACGCTCATGTTCTCAAACGCCTCTTTCACCTCCGTCATGGTCCTCTTCATGAACCTCACGAGGTTCGTATATCTACAAGGAAAGCACATGTTAATTTTTTTTGTTTGTAATTATAATAATTCTATAAATGATTAAGGTTGTGTAAGTGAGGAGACAACAAGAAGTTGAACACTGTCAGTTGTGACTGACAGTCTTGACAAAGTGCCAAGGGAAAGGCTGTCAAGGAGAAACAGGATGCAAGAGACGATGTTCTAAGAGGAAGTACATGATAGTACATTGGAGTATATGAATGTACATGCAAGTACATGTGAATAAATGGATGTTCATGGGAGAACACTGATATTCATTAATGTACATGGGGGTACATGGAAATATATGGATATACATGGGAGTACATAGATGTACATGGGAGTATATGGGAGAGACAGAAAGCAGAGATCTTTAAAGTCCACATCGAAAGTATCTGCTGAGAAGGGCTGTCTGTTCAATAAGACTTTCTATTTCTAATTAGATGAAGGGCTGTCAGGCATCATGTAGGTTTTATGTGTTAAGGAGAGTGAAGCAGAATGTTCTCTCCCCACCTTTCAATTCCTTCTACTGTCGCCATGAAAAGAAAAAGTGACATGGAGTCTACGGGAGAGAAGAAAGGAATTAGTTACTAATCAAGAACGGGCGGGACTCGAACCTGCTCTACCAGGTTTAGGGCGCGTTTGTTATTGGCTGTAAGTTGTTTCTACCATACTTGTGGTTTCCCTGGTGGATGTGGACCTTTACCTGGAGTCTACCTGGAGTCTACCTGGAGTCTACATGGAGTCTACCTGGAGTCTACGTCTGCATGCTCACAACGATGACGTGAGACGAATTATTGGAACATCCGCAAACAATCAACTAACATCAAAGATTATTAATTTAGCATCAAACTTCACTAATTTAATTTCCAACATAATCAATGTAACATCACATCTAGATAAAGTTAGTTATTGTTTATCCATAGGAAGTGTTTAACATTTACTTAGCAAATCTTAACAGGGAGAGTGACTTGTGTCAGCACCTTGACACTTTCTAAGTTATAGAAATGTTTAGTGACATACTGTATGTTGGTACCCACACGTACCTTATGTTGGTATCCACACATACCTTATGTTGGTACCCACACATTCCTTATGTTGGTACCCACACATACCTTATGTTGGTACCCACACATACTTTATGTTGGTACCCATACATACCTTATGTTGGTACCCACTGTTGCAACCGCTGAATGGGTTGCAATGATTATTATGTATATATATATATATATATATATATATATATATATATATATATATATATATATATATATATATATATATATATATATATAATTATTATCTTTTCATATAATTTTATATTGCTTATATTTGCGATAATAGCTAAATCGTAAATGTATTGCTTTATATTATTATTTGACTTAGTTATGTTGTTAGGTAAGATGTAACATATTATGTGCTCAGTTCAAGTCTTGATTGTCTAACTACTGTAATTATCGCTCTTTGCTCGTTTCCCTGCCGGCTTCTTGCTGGGCAGCGACTCACGGAGCTATCACGTGATCGAGGGGGGGGGGTGTCCTCACCTCGCCTGAAGTATTCATTCTGGTCTAGACTCGCTGAGTGGTCGGACAGATTGTCTGTCTCATTATTCTTGTTAGTTCTGTAGAACTCTGTTCACAGAACATTGTATAGACTTAGTGATTTTCGACGTTGTACTGAGGTTGTGTGTCTCTTAGACACTCTGAGTAACTCAGGTCCTGAGCTGTAGCTTCTGACCTAATTTGTACTGGTATCTGTGTACTGTCACAGTCGGGGATTTTCTTATGTTGAACTTAGATTCAGTAGTATGGGAGTTTTGTGACTTTTGTGGAGGATCTGCTGATGGTCCCTACTTAGTGTCGTTATATTATCTCCTTGATCCTGATTCTGTGTCGCAGTTGCTTGTTATATTGCTGTTCGGCTTATCAGTCGTTTTATTGTTCAAGCAGACTGTTCTGATTGCCAGTTGGTCAAGAACTTAGTTTATTTGAGGACTTTGTCAGTCACTTGGTTAAGTCTAGTCGAGTCTTGAGACATAACGAACCACTTAGAGCACTTACACTCATACACACAAACTTACTTGTACATATTTGTAATATCTTATTAAATGTTAATGTACCAGACGGTACTTAAGAATTATAAATGTGATATGTGCTTTCAGCACAATAATATTGTACTCGAGAGAAGTGATATTATTTTGATTACTGTGATTAATTTAATTTAATTTACTTTGATAATATACCTCTAGACTCAATAAATTTATTAAATTTTAATTTCTCTAGTTACTAGCCTACCAGTTGTAATCCTGAAGCACTATTGAATCATACTGAATTCTAACGGATAATTGGACAAGGATACTGACTACTTGTTACGAAAACCCAGTAACAGGCTGGATGCTAGAAGGGCAGTCCTTTCTAGTATTCACTGGAGATCTCTAAGCTTTTAGAATCGCGTTTTTTGTAACACCCACACACACCTTACTTTGGTACCCACACATACCTTTTGTTGACACCCACACATATGTTGGCGCCCACACATACCTTTTGTTGACACCCACACATATGTTGGCGCCCACACATACCTTTTTGTTGACACCCACACATATGTTGGCGCCCACACATACCTTTTGTTGACACCCACACATATGTTGGCGCCCACACATACTGTATCTTGATTTCCATACGTTCTTTAAATTGCTGAAAAACAAACGCTTGTTTATGGGGATATTTTGAGCGAGTGTGTGTGTGTGTGTGTGTGTGTGTGTGTGTGTGTGTACTCACCTATTTGTGGTTGCAGGGGTCGAGTCTTAGCTCCTGGCCCCGCCTCTTCACTGGTTGCTACTGGGTTCTCTCTCTCCCTGCTCCATGAGCTTTATCAAACCTCGTCTTAAAACTGTGTATGGTTCCTGCCTCCACTACGTCACTTTCTAGGCTATTCCACTGCCTGACAACTCTATGACTGGAGAAATACTTCCTAACATCTCTCAGACTCATCTGAGTCTTCAACTCCAATTGTGACCTCTTGTTTCTGTGTCCCTTCCCTGGAACATCCTGTCTTTGTCCACCTTGTCTATTCCGCGCAGTATTTTATATGTTGTTATCATGTCTCCCCTGACCCTCCTGTCCTCCAGTGTCGTCAGGCCGATTTCCCTTAATCTTTCTTCATAGGACATTCCCCTTAGCTATGGAGCTAACCTTGTCGCAAACCTTTGCAGTTTCTCTAATTTCTTGATGTGCTTGATCAAGTGTGGGTTCCAAACAGGTGCTGCATACTCCAGTATGGGCCTGACGTACACGGTGTACAGTGTCTTGAACGATTCCTTATTAAGGTATCGGAACGCTGTTCTCAGGTTTGCTAGGCGCCCATATGCTGCAGCAGTTATCTGGTTGATGTGTGCTTCCGGAGACATGCTCGGTGTTATACTCACCCCAAGATCTTTCTCCTTGAGCGAGGTTTGCAGTCTTTGGCCACCTAGCCTATACTCTGTCTGCGGTCTTCTGTGCCCTTCCCCTATCTTCATGACTTTGCATTTGGCGGAATTAAATTCGAGAAGCCAGTTGCTGGACCAGGTGTCCAGTCTGTCCAGGTCTCTTTGAATTCCTGCCTGATTCTCATCTGATTTAGTTCTCCTCATTAACTTTACATCGTCTGCGAACAGGGACACTTCTGAGTCTAACCCTTCCATCATGTCGTTCACATATACCAAAAATAGCACTGGTCTTAGGACCGACCCCTGTGGGACCCCGCTCGTCACGGGTGCCCACTGTGATACATCATTACATACCATGACTCGTTGTTTCCTCCCTGTCAGGTATTCTCTGATCCATTGCAGTGCCCTTCCTGTTATATGCGCCTCTGTGCGTGTGTGTGTGTGTGTTCGCAGTATTACCTGGGGACGAGCGTGGGGTAGCTGGGGTGTTCCTACCCCCTCCTTCCCCAGCGCCGGTTAGCGGGGGTCGCGGCGCCCGTGTTCCCGAGCGCCGGATGCAGATGTATGCAAATGAGCAGAGACAATGAAGCATGGCATCATAGGGAGCGACGTGACGTCATATTGAGATATGAGATCACCTTCCACTCTCCCCTTCTCCTCCACACCGTAACCCTCCCCCCTTAACCCCGCCCTCTTCCCCTTTCTTCCTCCCTTCCCTCCTTACCCACCTTCCCTCCTCTCTCTGCAGACGCCTCGATCATTACTCTGTTGTTGTATGAAGGTAAATGAGGATTAGAAGAATGAGAGAGAGAGAGAAAGAGAGAGGAGAGAGAGAGAGAGAGACAGAGAGACTCTAACTGGCATTTATTAGCACTGACTAGCACAGTGTAAGTAGCTTTATCTGTGGAAAGAGGCAAATGTAGTCCCTGTTCACAAAAAAGAAGAGCAGAAAGGAAATCAGCAACTACAGACCAGTGTCACTCCTGTCAATCACTGCCAAGAATCTTGAAACAATAATCTCACGGCAGATGACAGTGCTTCTTGGTGACAGTCAACATGAATTCAGACAAGGTCACTGCTGCTGATCTCTTAACTCCCTCCACTAAGTGGCACCGGTCACTGGATAAATCTAACATCAGCTTTGAAGCAGCGCTAGACATTGCTGGTGCTTTCGACCGAGTATGGCACCAGGGACTCCGGGTAGAACTGCAAATACTGGGAGTTGTCGGCTCTGCACTGTCCCTCCTCAGTGATTACCTTTAAGGCAGATATCTAAGCGTAGTTCTCAACGGAACAGTCACCAAGACACTTTATTGGTGCAAGTGTTCCACGGGAAAGCGTGCTGGGCCATTGTTATGGAATGTCTACTTCAGTGATCTTCATCTCATCCCAGAACCCCATGCATATGCTGACGACTGTACTCTGACATTTACTTATCCAAGAGAGGAAATGCCAGCTGCTCTAAGTTACATCAATCAGCAGCTTACAGCCATATCAGCCTGGGTTAAAACGATGGTAGGTCGTATTTGCTCTTGTCAAAACACAAATGATGATGATCTCTAGGCACCGTGATGGTAATGCTGGAGCAGTGGTAAGAATGAACGGGAGAGTGTTGGTACTCGGGGATAAAACTGTTATCCTTGGGGTGAAATTTGACATCAAACTGACTATGAAGAGGGAAAAAGGAGAGATAGATAGATATAGATAGAGATATATAGATAGATAGATAGATAGATAGATAGATAGAGAGAGAGAGAGAGAGAGAGAGAGAGAGAGAGAGAGAGAGAGAGAGAGAGAGAGAGAGAGAGAGAGAGAGAGAGAGAGACATGTAAGAGTTCAGACATATTCAGTGGCATTTGTACAAGGAGTAGACAGTGTAGACGTCAGGAAGAGACAGAATTCGGTATTGTGCCCCCTTCACACACACACACACACAATGTATGTATATATATATATATATATATATATATATATATATATATATATATATATTTATATATATATATATATGTATATTTATATATATATATATATATATATATATATATATATATATATATATATATATATATATATATATATATATATATATATATATATATATATATATATATATGTATATATAATAATAATAATAATATATCCTATTTAAAACCCTCTCAGCAAGCTCTCCTATGTGCCCTGAGTTATGTCTATCATACCACTAAACTAATTTCTCCCTTCCTTATTCTCCATATAATATTCATGTCGCTCGCTCATCTAGGAACACCTCTCCACTGCCTCCAGCTGCCTCCTCCTCACTTCATGCGTTTACTAACTACATTGTTTCCGCAGACTCTTCAAAATACCATCTATCTTCTTTCTCTCATCTGTAGATGCCTTCCTTTCCCATTACATTGTAAAATGCTCCAAACTTCAGAACACGCTTGACGTAACCTGATTCTTTTTTTCCCCTTCTCCCTTTTTCCCTTTCCTCTTTCCTCTTTCTCCATTGAGTTTTCTTTTCTCTGCCTTGGGTATTTAGTATTTATTATTATTTTTCTCACCTCTGTGTTCTTGTTCCTACCTTTCTTCCCCCTTTCCTACTACCTCTCTGCTGGCCTATATATACTCCCTCCTTCTCTCCTTGTGGTTAGTGTGACTTTGTAAATGGTCCAAGTCGGACCGAACTGCCGTCGTAAGCTCTCCTCTCTTATGTGCGGGTTATTTGTGTAATATTTGCTGATTCTTTCACACACCCACCTGCCCAGACATCCTCTCACAAACACCTAAATATGTTCACTTCCTTCATACATCATTCCAATGTAACGTCCAGCGTTGTAGCTTGTAGATCAGATTACTCTTATCACCTTGATCATTTCGGGTGTTTAATAAAACTATCTTATTTTTCAACATTCTTCTAGACATCTCTACCATTACCTGCAACTATTAAAGTCTATCGTTGTAAGTCTACGCAAATCTGACGTCGTAAGTCTTCGTAAATCTGACGATGCAAGTTTAACGCCGTACGCGTCGCAATTCTATAGTCGTAAGACTACAGTCGTAAGTCTACAGTCGTAAGTTTAACGTATTAAGTCAACGGCATAAGTCTAACGGTGGTTAATGAAGTTTAAAGCCTATCGACTGCACGAGGGTCATTAAGGCGTAAGTCTAACACTTAAATAATATCGTAAGTTTAACGTCTTAAATCTTATGTCTTAATTCTAACTTCTTAAGTTTAACTTCCTACGTCTAACATCTTCTGTTAAATATGTTCTTTTCAGGCAGCTGTATGGAAGTGCAGTGAGAAGTTCACTGGTGCAGTCCAGACACAGTTGTTTATAGAATACTTTGATATTGAATTATTTATACGCTCACTTCCTGATCAAACATGGCAGAGACAGGTACAGGATTACTTATTCCTTTTGTCCATAAGCCCAACCTACTCTACCTCAGTGAATGCAAATTAAATAGCGGAAGGTGGCCATAAAATTGAAATTCATATATATATATATATATATATATATATATATATATATATATATATATATATATATATATATATATATATATATATATATATATATATATATATATATATATATATATATATATATATAGGTATGTATATATACATACACACACACAGTGATGAAAACAAAGGGAATACATAAATTTAAAAATTTTAAGTTCTGTCTCAGGAACCTAATAAGAATTCATGAGTCTCCCAGAGACGGAACAAGAAATGGAGTCAACAAAACACTGGTAAAGAGCAAGAAAGCTTCAGATTCATCGCCACACAGACTACTAATGGCTCTGGAAATAGCAAGGCGGGTCAGAGTAACAGAGAAGACAAAAGAATATAAGAATAACCAAAGTATAGAATACGATTTCTCGTTTAGAAACGAAGTATATGAATTAGCGTTAAAATGCAGCGGGGTGCCAGAAGGATCAGTACTGGAGCCTTCACTGTCTTTGTTCTTCTGA
>NC_091305.1:13517704-13520204 GCF_038502225.1 Cherax quadricarinatus | reverse complement strand
TCTCTCTCTCTCTCTCTCTCTCTCTCTCTCTCTCTCTCTCTCTCTCTCTCTCTCTCTTTACTCTCCCTTTCAATCTTCACTCACCGCCTTCCCTTTCATTCCCTCTCTCACAATTCCCACATCCACTTCTTTTCTCCCGCCTTTCGTTGCCTCTTCCTTTCACTGCCTCTCTCCTAATTCCATTTCATTCCCCTACATTTTCCCTTTTCCTTTCCTCTTCCCCTTTAACTTGGGCATCATGTCTTGCTCGTTCACTTGGGCATCAGGTCTTGCTCGTTCACTTGGGCATCAGGTCTTGCTCGTTCACTTGGGCATCAGGTCTTGCTCGTTCACGTGTGCATCAGGTCTTGCTCGTTCACGTGTGCATCAGGTCTTGCTCGTTCACTTGGGCATCAGGTCTTGCTCGTTCACGTGTGCATCAGGTCTTGCTCGTTCACTTGGGCATCAGGTCTTGCTCGTTCACTTGGGCATCAGGTCTTCCTCGTTCACTTGGGCATCAGGTCTTGCTCGTTCACGTGTGCATCAGGTCTTGCTCGTTCACTTGGGCATCAGGTCTTGCTCGTTCACTTGGGCATCAGGTCTTCCTCGTTCACTTGGGCATCAGGTCTTGCTCGTTCACGTGGGCATCAGGTCTTGCTCGTTCACGTGTGCATCAGGTCTTGCTCGTTCACTTGGGCATCAGGTCTTGCTCGTTCACTTGGGCATCAGGTCTTCCTCGTTCACTTGGGCATCAGGTCTTGCTCGTTCACGTGGGCATCAGGTCTTGCTCGTTCACGTGTGCATCAGGTCTTGCTCGTTCACTTGGGCATCAGGTCTTGCTCGTTCACGTGTACATCAGGTCTTGCTCGTTCACTTGGGCATCAGGTCTTGCTCGTTCACTTGGGCATCAGGTCTTGCTCGTTCACTTGGGCATCAGGTCTTCCTCGTTCACTTGGGCATCAGGTCTTGCTCGTTCACTTGAGTATCAGGTCTTGCTCGTTCACGTGTGCATCAGGTCTTGCTCGTTCACTTGGGCATCAGGTCTTGCTCGTTCACGTGTGCATCAGGTCTTGCTCGTTCACTTGGGCATCAGGTCTTGCTCGTTCACTTGGGCATCATGTCTTGCTCGTTCACGTGTGCATCGGGTCTTGCTCGTTCACTTGGGCATCAGGTCTTGCTCGTTCACTTGGGCATCAGGTCTTGCTCGTTCACTTGGGCATCAGGTCTTCCTCGTTCACTTGGGCATCAGGTCTTGCTCGTTCACGTGGGCATCAGGTCTTGCTCGTTCACGTGTGCATCAGGTCTTGCTCGTTCACTTGGGCATCAGGTCTTGCTCGTTCACGTGTACATCAGGTCTTGCTCGTTCACTTGGGCATCAGGTCTTGCTCGTTCACTTGGGCATCAGGTCTTGCTCGTTCACTTGGGCATCAGGTCTTGCTCGTTCACTTGGGCATCAGGTCTTGCTCGTTCACTTGGGCATCAGGTCTTCCTCGTTCACTTGGGCATCAGGTCTTGCTCGTTCACGTGTGCATCTGGTCTTGCTCGTTCACTTGGGCATCAGGTCTTGCTCGTTCACTTGGGCATCAGGTCTTGCTCGTTCACTTGGGCATCAGGTCTTTCTCGTTCACTTGGGCATCAGGTCTTGCTCGTTCACCTGGGCATCAGGTCTTGCTCGTTCACGTGTGCATCAGGTCTTGCTCGTTCACTTGGGCATCAGGTCTTGCTCGTTCACTTGGGCATCAGGTCTTCCTCGTTCACTTGGGCATCAGGTCTTGCTCGTTCACGTGGGCATCAGGTCTTGCTCGTTCACGTGTGCATCAGGTCTTGCTCGTTCACGTGGGCATCAGGTCTTGCTCGTTCACGTGTACATCAGGTCTTGCTCGTTCACTTGGGCATCAGGTCTTGCTCGTTCACTTGGGCATCAGGTCTTGCTCGTTCACTTGGGCATCAGGTCTTCCTCGTTCACTTGGGCATCAGGTCTTGCTCGTTCACTTGAGTATCAGGTCTTGCTCGTTCACGTGTGCATCAGGTCTTGCTCGTTCACTTGGGCATCAGGTCTTGCTCGTTCACGTGTGCATCAGGTCTTGCTCGTTCACTTGGGCATCAGGTCTTGCTCGTTCACTTGGGCATCAGGTCTTGCTCGTTCACGTGTGCATCGGGTCTTGCTCGTTCACTTGGGCATCAGGTCTTGCTCGTTCACTTGGGCATCAGGTCTTGCTCGTTCACTTGGGCATCAGGTCTTGCTCGTTCACGTGGGCATCAGGTCTTGCTCGTTCACGTGTGCATCAGGTCTTGCTCGTTCACTTGGGCATCAGGTCTTGCTCGTTCGCATGTGCATCAGGTCTTGCTCGTTCACTTGGGCATCAGGTCTTGCTCGTTCACTTGGGCATCAGGTCTTGCTCGTTCACGTGTGCATCAGGTCTTGCTCGTTCACTTGGGCATCAGGTCTTGCTCGTTCACTTGGGCATCAGGTCTTGCTCGTTCACGTGTGCATCAGGTCTTGCTTGTTCACTTGGGCATC
>NC_091305.1:13507704-13512704 GCF_038502225.1 Cherax quadricarinatus | reverse complement strand
TCAAGGCTACAGGAAACTCATATGTAAGAATGACTTCCTATATTTTCATTCCCGTCCTTTCACCAGTCGCATCTTCCACCTAAAATGAAAAAAAAGCAAAACTAGCTTTAGGCAATTAACTTTAATTACGAAACTAACTTTAATTATTAAACTAACTGCAGTTATAAAACTATCTTTAATTATAAAACTAAATTTAATTAAAGAACTTCAATAATAAAACTTAGCTCAATGAGCAGTGTTGTGGTGGTACATCAATGAGCAGTGTTGTGGTGGTACATCAATGAGCAGTGTTGTGGTGATAAATCAATGACCAGTGTTGTGGTGATACATCAATGAGCAGTGTTGTGGTGGTACATCAATGAGCAGTGTTGTGGTGATACATCAATGAGCAGTGTTGTGGTGATACATCAATGACCAGTGTTGTGGTGATACATCAATGAGCAGTGTTGTGAGGATACATCAATGAGCAGTGTTGTGGTGATACATCAATGAGCAGTGTTGTGGTGATACATTAATGAGCAGTGTTGTGAGGATACATCAATGAGCAGTGTTGTGGTGAAACATCAATGAGCAGTATTGTGGCGATACATCAATGAACAGTGTTGTGAGGATAAATCAATGATCAATGTTGTGGTGATACATCAATGAGCAGTGTTGTGATGGTACATAAATGATCAATGTTGTGGTGATACATCAATGAGCAGTGTTGTGATGGTACATAAATAATCAATGTTGTGGTGATACATCAATGAGCAGTGTTGTGAGGATACATCAATGAACAGTGTTGTGATGGTACATAAATGATCAATGTTGTGGTGATACATCAATGAGCAGTGTTGTGATGGTACATAAATGATCAATGTTGTGGTGATACATCAATGAGCAGTGTTGTGAGGATACATCAATGAGCAGTGTTGTGGTGATACATCAATTAGCAGTGTTGTGGTGAAACATCAATGAGCAGTATTGTGGCGATACATCAATGAGCAGTGTTGTGAGGATACATCAATGATCAATGTTTTGGTGATACATCAATGAGCAGTGTTGTGATGGTACATAAATGATCAATGTTGTGGTGATACATCAATGAGCAGTGTTGTGAGGATACATCAATGATCAATGTTGTGGTGATACATCAATGAGCAGTGTTGTGATGGTACATAAATGATCAATGTTGTGGTGATACATCAATGAGCAGTGTTGTGATGGTACATAAATGATCAATGTTGTGGTGATAGATCAATGAGCAGTGTTGTGAGGATACATCAATGAACAGTGTTGTGATGGTACATAAATGATCAATGTTGTGGTGATACATCAATGAGCAGTGTTGTGAGGATACATCAATGAACAGTGTTGTGATGGTACATAAATGATCAATGTTGTGGTGATACATCAATGAGCAGTGTTGTGATGGTACATAAATGTTCAATGTTGTGATGATACATCAATGACCCGTGTTGTGGTGATACATCAATGAGCAGTGTTGTGATGATACATCAATGAGCAGTGTTGTGGTGATACATCAATGAGCAGTGTTGTGGTGATACATAAATATGTAGTATTGTTATGATTCATCAATGAGCAGTGTTGCGGTGATACATCAATGAGCAGTGTTGTGGTGATACATCATTGAGCAGTATTGTGGTGATACAAAAATATGCACTATTGTTATGATACATCAATAAGCAGTGTTGTGGTGATACATCAATGAGCAGTGTTGTGGTGATACATAAATATACAGTATTGTTATGATACATCAATGATCAGTGTTGTGGTGATACATCAATGAGCAGTGTTGTGGTGATACATAAATATACAGTATTGTTATGATACATCAATGAGCAGTGTTGTGGTGATACATCAATGAGCAGTGTTGTGGTGATACATCATTGAGCAATATTGTGGTGATACAAAAATATGCACTATTGTTATGATACATCAATGATCAGTGTTGTGGTGATACATCAATGAGCAGTGTTGTGGTGATACATAAATATACAGTATTGTTATGATACATCAATGATCAGTGTTGTGGTGATACATCAATGAGCAGTGTTGTGGTGATACATAAATATACAGTATTGTTATGATACATCAATGATCAGTGTTGTGGTGATACATCAATGAACAGTGTTGTGGTGATACATAAATATACAGTATTGTTATGATACATCAATGATCAGTGTTGTGGTGATACATCAATGCGTAATACCCCTCCCCTGTACCATCGGTCACACTCAGCTAGCTGGATCCACTCGGCTTCAGCTAGTTAAAGAAAAAAGTGCGAAATTAACCTTAGGTCTGAGGAAACACAAAATTCGACAAAAATAAGAAAACTGCATCAAGCACTGTCTTGGTGCAGTTTTCTTTTACATAGAATAACATAATACACATCTATTACCTTAAAGCTTAAATTAACAAGAATAACATAGTACACATTTATTACCTTAATACACATTTATCACCTTAAAGCTTAAATTAACAAGAATAACATAATACACATTTATCACCTTAAAGCTTAAATTAACAAGAATAACATAATACACATTTATCACCTTAAAGCTTAAATTAACAAGAATAACATAATACACATTTATCACCTTAAAGCTTAAATTAACAAGAATAACATAATACACATTTATCACCTTAAAGCTTAAATTAACAAGAATAACATAATACACATTTATCACCTTAAAGCTTAAATTAACAAGAATAACATAATACACATTTATTACCTTAAAGCTTAAATTAACAAGAATAACATAGTACACATTTATTACCTTAATACACATTTATCACCTTAAAGCTTAAATTAACAAGAATAACATAATACACATTTATCACCTTAAAGCTTAAATTAACAAGAATAACATAATACACATTTATCACCTTAAAGCTTAAATTAACAAGAATAACATAATACACATTTATCACCTTAAAGCTTAAATTAACAAGAATAACATAATACACATTTATCACCTTAAAGCTTAAATTAACAAGAATAACATAATACACATTCATTACCTTAAAGCTTAAATTAACAAGAATAACATAATACACATTTATCACCTTAAAGCTTAAATTAACAAGAATAACATAATACACATTTATCACCTTAAAGCTTAAATTAACAAGAATAACATAATACACATTTATTACCTTAAAGCTTAAATTAACAAGAATAACATAATACACATTTATCACCTTAAAGCTTAAATTAACAAGAATAACATAATACACATTTATTACCTTAAAGCTTAAATTAACAAGAATAACATAATGCACATTTATTACCTTAAAGCTTAAATTAACAAGAGTAACATAATACACATTTATCACATTAAAGCTTAAATTAACAAGAATAACATAATACACATTCATTACCTTAAAGCTTAAATTAACAAGAATAACATAATACACATTTATCACCTTAAAGCTTAAATTAACAAGAATAACATAATACACATTTATTACCTTAAAGCTTAAATTAACAAGAATAACATAATACACATCTATCACCTTAAAGCTTAAATTAACAAGAATAACATAATACACATTTACTACCTTAAAGCTTAAATTAACAAGAATAACATAATACACATTTATCACCTTAAAGCTTAAATTAACAAGAATAACATAATACACATTTACTACCCTAAAGCTTAAATTAACAAGAATAACATAATACACATTTATCACCTTAAAGCTTAAATTAACAAGAATAACATAATACACATTTATTACCTTAAAGCTTAAATTAACAAGAATAACATAATACACATTTATCACCTTAAAGCTTAAATTAACAAGAATAACATAATACACATTTATTACCTTAAAGCTTAAATTAACAAGAATAACATAATACACATTTACTACCCTAAAGCTTAAATTAACAAGAATAACATAATACACATTTATCACCTTAAAGCTTAAATTAACAAGAATAACATAATACACATTTATCACCTTAAAGCTTAAATTAACAAGAATAACATAATACACATTTACTACCCTAAAGCTTAAATTAACAAGAATAACATAATACACATTTATTTCCTTAAAGCTTAAATTAACAAGAATAACATAATACACATTTATCACCTTAAAGCTTAAATTAACAAGAAGCTGGTAGCCCGCAGATGAAGTTTAATGTGGATAAGTTTAAGGTACTTACCCTTGGTAATGAAAATAACCCTCGAAGCTATAATCTAGGTGAAGTAGAGCTTGGTCATACAGAATGTGAAAAAGACTTGGGAGTCATGGTAAGCAGAAATCTAAAGCCAAGACAGCAGTGCCTTAGTGTGCGCAACAAGGCCAACAGATTACTTGGATTTATCTCAAGAAGTATAAGTAACAGAAGTCCAAAAGTTATTTTACAGCTCTATACATCACTAGTGAGGCCTCATTTAGATTATGCTGCTCAGTTTTGGTCCCCTTACTACAGGATGGACATAGACTCATTAGAGAACATACAGAGAAGAATGACTAAAATGATTTACTGTGTAAGGAACCTCCCGTATGAAGATAGACTTAAAGCCTTAAATCTCCACTCTCTGGAGAGGCGTAGAATGAGGGGAGATATCATTGAAGTGTATAAGTGGATGACGGGCGTAAACAAGGGAGACATTAATAAAGTACTGAGGGTGTCGAACCAGGTAAGAACCAGGAATAATGGATTTAAGTTGGATAAATTTAGATTTAGAAAGGACATAGGTAAGTACTGGTTTTCTAACAGAGTTGTAGATGCGTGGAACAGTCTTCCCAGTGGGGTGATAGAGGCTAGGACCTTGGGTAGCTTTAAGAAGAGACTGGACAAATATATGAGCGGGAGGGGCTGGGTTTGATTGGTGTTGGGGGGTGCGGGAGTTGTTTCTTGAGTAGCTTTAGGTAGATGTCGTTTTGATAAGGACCTGCCTCGTATGGGCCAGTAGGCCTTCTGCAGTGTTCCTACATTCTTATGTTCTTATGTTCTAAACGTGATCAGGTTTAACGCT
>NC_091305.1:13480204-13502704 GCF_038502225.1 Cherax quadricarinatus | reverse complement strand
GGTAGTAGTGGTGGCGGTGGTAGTAGTTGTGGTTGTAATGGTGGTAGATGTGATGGTAGTAGTGGTGGTGGTAGTGGTGGTAGTAGTGGTGGTAGAAGTGGTGGTAATAGTGGTGGTTGTAATAGTGGTGGTGGAAGTGATGGTAGTAGTGGTGGTGGTAGTAGTGGTGGCGGTGGTAGTAGTTGTGGTTGTAATGGTGGTAGAAGTGATGGTAGTAGTGGTGGTGATAGTAGTGGTGGTAGTAGTGGTGGTAGTGGTGGTAGTAGTGGTGGTGGTAGTAGTGGTGGTTGTAATAGTGGTGGTAGAAGTGATGGTGCTAGTAGTGGTGGTAGTAGTGGTAGTAGTAATGGTGGTAGTAGTGGTGGTAGAAGTGGTGGTAATAGTGGTGGTTGTAATAGTGGTGGTAGAAGCGATGGTAGTAGTGGTGGCGGTGGTAGTAGTTGTGGTTGTAATGGTGGTAGAAGTGATGGTAGTAGTGGTGGTGGTAGTAGTGGTGGTAGTAGTCGTGGTAGTGGTGGTAGTAGTGGTGGTACAAGTGGTGGTAGTAGTTGTGGTGGTAGTGGTGGCAGTAGTGGTGGTGGTAGTGGTAGTAGTAGTGGTGATAGTAGTGGTGGTAGTAGTGGTTGTGGTAGTAGTGGTGGTAGAAGTGGTGGTAGAAGTGGTGGTAATAGTGGTGGTGGTAGTAGTGGCGGTAGTAGTGGTGGTGGTAGAAGTTGTGGTAGTAGTGGTGGAGGTAATAGTTGTGGTAGTAGTGGTGGTATTAGTGCAAGTGGTGGTGGTAGTAGTGGTGGTGGTAATAGTGGAGATAGTAATGGCGGTAGCAGTGGTGGTGGTAGTGGTGGTAGTAGTGTAGTGTTGGTGATAGTAGTGGTGGTAGTTGTGGTAGTAGTGGTGGTAGTAATGGTGGTAGTAGTGGTTGTAATAGTGGTGGTAGTAGTGGTGGTAGCAGTGGAGGTAGAAGTTGATGTAGTAGTGGTGGTAGTAATGGTGGTGGTAGTAGTGGTGGTAGAAGTGATGGTAGTAGTGGTGGTAGTAGTAGTGCAAGTAGTAGTGGTGATGGTAGTTTTGGCACAAGTGGTGGTAGTAGTGGTGGTTGTAGTAATGATGGGGGTAGTGGTGGTGGTAGTGGGGGTGGTAGTGGTGGTGGTAGTGATAGTTGTGGTGGTGGTAGTTGTGGTGGTGGTAGTAGTGGTGGTAGCAGTATTAGTGGTAGTAGTGGTGGTAGCAGTATTTGTGGTAGTAGTGGTGGTGGTAGTGGTGGTAGTAGTGGTAGTGGTGGGTTGCCTTGCCTGCTTTTATTTCTGATCACGTTGGAGTCTCAAACTGCGACAGTCCTGCTATCATGATACACTGTGCACCAGAGCGCTTCACTGGCTGTGTGTCCACCACTATGATACACAGTGCTTCAGTGCACACAAGTGCGTGCTCGTGCACAAACCATCTGCTACTCTCCACACATTAATATGTAAATATCATTGAGTCATGTCTTACAACCTATTAAGGTGTCACAAACAATTTTTTATCTCTAAACTATATTCCGGCAACCTCTTGTTAGAAATCTAAGCTTTCGTTTATTATTACTTTTAGCTTATTTCAACATACTATTCTGTTAATATATATATATATATATATATATATATATATATATATATATATATATATATATATATATATATATATATATATATATATATATATATATATATATATATATATATATATATATATACAAGACAAGCCACGAGGGGTGGAAATCTTTAGCTCAAGTACTTTCACACTTCTCAGTGCGTCATCAGGAGCTGTGCAATGTTGCAAAGGCAACAACAGGAGAAGTAGGGTAAGTTTTCAGAGTATAGTGATGTGGAGGTACCATCCAGTCTTCGTCTGAGAGAAGCAAGCGGGATACCAACCACACATCGGTCTTCAACCACTTCTCAACGTTGTCTTCAAGCATTTTTCATCATGTCCTGTTGTTGAATACTCTCAAGTGTTTTAACTTGTAAAACGCTATTTTTTTAACTAAAATAAAGACCTAAAAGATTAAGACTTTAGTAAAAACGTCAACTGCTATTAAGTCTGACAATGTCTTTAATTCATTTGGTATAAGAGCAACATAGGCTAAACCCGCATGGATCACAAACCGGCCAAGGGACAGGGACGTAATGAAGTCTAAGTGAGTGTGGTAGAGAGTGCTACCAATAATTTGGATGAGAAGCCTCTCATAATAGAGATATTTACGGTTAAGTCTTCCCAGGAGATCGTTGCTGGCCGCTGCCACCCAAGTACAAGCAACGATTTGTAATCTGCAGCCCTGCTGGAAGAGATAAATATACGAAATATTACTGTTGTAATCTAGAGAGAGAGAGAGAGAGAGAGAAAGAGAGAGAGAGAGAGAGAGAGAGACAGACAGACAGACAGACAGACAGACAGACAGACAGACTGACAGAGAGAGAGAGAGAGAGGGAGGGAGGGAGGGAGAGATATGGGAAAAAAAAGAATCCACTGGCCGGCTGAGGCGAGACTGAGGTCCCAGCATGTCTGGTCTAAATATTGCAGCCGTAATTTTCCTCCCTACTTCTCTTCATATTTATCGCGAAATTCGGTGTGTTGGGTATAATTGGGGAGGGTTCGTTAACCCGGGCTAAATGGTTTATGGAGAGTTCTGAAAATGGATATTTAAATCAGGCTCCGATTTGTAGTGATTTTACGTAGAGAGCGAGCGATATAGTTAAATGTGGCGGGCCGCTACCGTAGAGTTGTGCCCGTATGGTCACGTCAGTATTTGAAATTGATGAATTCAATTATTTTTTACTATTCAATTATTATTATCATTGTTATTATTATTATTGTTATTATTATTATTATTATCATTCTTATTGTTATTATTTTTATTAATAATATTATTATTATAATTATTGTTATTATTTATCATTATTATTAAAATTATTATTATTATTATTATTATTATTATTATTATTATTATTATTATTATTATTATTATTATTATTATTATTATTATTATTATTATTATTATTATTTGTGGGGAAGCACTAAAACCGTAGAGACTGTACTGCCAGTGGGAAAGTAGGGCAATTAAGTATAACGTGTCTTTGGAGTAGGATGACTCCACCTCCTCAGATGAAGAGTTCTTCAGAGGCATCAGTGCATCCCTCTACGAAGTGCAGCCTCCCAGTGAACATTTGTGAAACCAGTTCTCGAGTACATTGTTTGGTGTTCCTCAGCGCTGTAGCAACAATCAATTGTAGACAAATTCTTCCTATTTCTAAATATTAGAAAAAAAAAAGGTGCAGAAATGCTCGTGTATATCTTTTTTTTTATATTGGCTGGTTTTCGTCAAGGAAAATTGATCCCTTCCTCACTGTATGAGGAAACTGTGAGGCTTTATATAGATGAGTATTAAATACATTTAAAAATATTCCTTTCAGTACCAACTTCAGCACCATCTGTCCATTACAATATCTTCCTCCCAGTACCACCTTCAACACCATCTGTTCATTACAATAGTTTCCTCACAAATCCACCTTAAACACCATCTGTCTATTACAATATCTTCTTCACAATACCTTCTTCATCACCATCTGTCCATTTCCATATCTTCCTCACAATACCACCTTCAACACCATCTGTCTATTATAATATGTTCCTCTCAAT
Source organism: Cherax quadricarinatus (assembly GCF_038502225.1). Classification (NCBI taxonomy): domain Eukaryota; kingdom Metazoa; phylum Arthropoda; class Malacostraca; order Decapoda; family Parastacidae; genus Cherax; species Cherax quadricarinatus. The sequence goes on along the minus strand of NC_091305.1, from coordinate 13,499,032 downwards.
ACCACCTTCAACACCATCTGTCCATTACAATATCTTCCTCAAAATACCATCTTCACCACCATCTGTGCCCCACAATATTTTCTGCTCATTACCACCTTCAAGACCATCTGTGCACCACAAACTCACATACCATAAACACACAACATTGTGTAATAGTTTCTTCTGTCTGACATAACCATCTGAGATCCTTCCTAACTTCTTTAGCATTTTATTTATGTATAATATTTGCACCAAACATTTACGTCTGGAACTATATTTAAAGTGCTTTCAACCTCCTGCTTGCCTCACACTGATGCCTCACACTGATGCCTCGCACTGATGCCTCGCACTGATGCCTCACACTGATGCCTCACACTGATGCCTCACACTGATGCCTCGCACTGATGCCTCACACTGATGCCTCACACTGATGCCTCACACTGATGCCTCGCACTGATGCCTCACACCCATGCCTCACACCCATGCCTCACACCCATGCCTCACACCCATGCCTCACACCCATGCCTCACACCCATGCCTCACACCCATGCCTCACACCCATGCCTCACACTGATACCTCACACTCGTATGTCACACTGATGCCTCATATCCACACGTCAACCTCCTGCCTCACGCGTATACTAAAGCGTGTCTATGGCTACAGTTTCATCCACTCCTCCTTTTTTTAGATCCACTGTGACACTTTTCATTGTCTGATAATTCCTCATCCCTCATGCAGCTTCCTATCTCTCGTTTATCTTGTGATTTACCTCATCCTTCATGGACCCGTCTGCTGATACACTCACTTCCAAATATCTAAACACCTTCACCTGTTCAATAATCATTCCTTTGAACTTGGCCTCTTATCATTTATTTCTGTACGTAAAACCACCACTTTCTTCGCTTCCTTTTTCACACACTCTCCTTCACTCTTCCTCCAACTTCTCTACGGAATCATCTCTTATAAAAGAGTAAATAGCACCACTGACCTCTCCCACTTTATATTTGATTCGCCTTCATTTAGGATATCTCTCTCAATACCACGCGTCTACATTACTCCTACATGTCCAAGAACCACTTACAGTAGAAAACATTGTCGTTGGTTCCAACACAACCTGAGCTGCACTCACCACTTTAATGATCGTTGCAGGTTTCAACAACCAGTTCCGCACATCTGCAATCTAGCCACTTCCACTCAGTAATCCGCTCCCATTATACGCCTCTTCCGAAGTCATAGACGCATCAAACGGATCATTTTCCCTATCTAACACCCGTTCAGTTGTGCGTCTCAACGGTTCATTTTCCTTATCTAACTGCTGTTCAATGAACACATTTGATCAATTCATCGTCTTCAATTTCTAAATCCACTCACAGTTCAGCAATACAATTTATACTCAACAGATTTAATCACATAAATATTTTCTATTATATTTCTTCCTTTCAAAACTGTGTTTTAGCTTCGATATTTGCTTTTGTTTTGTTGTTGCTGAAGTTATTTTCTTACCCTTACTCCATTTTCTTTACATTTAGCATTCCTTCAACACAGTTTCAGCTCCAGTACCCTGGAAACTCCAGTACCCTGGAAACTCCAGTACCATGCAAACCTTAGTACTCTGTTAGCTCCAGTACTCTGCAAACTCCAGTACTCTGCAAACTCTAGTACCCTACAAACCCAAGTACGCTACAAACTCCAGTACCCGACAAACCTCAGCACCCTAAAAGCTTCAGTGCTCTACAAACCCCAGTACCTTGCGAACCCCAGTACCCTACAAACCCCAGTAACCTACAAACTCCAGTACCCTACAAGCTTCAGTGCTCTACAAACCCCAGTACCTTGCGAACCCCAGATCCCTACAAACTCAAGTACCCGACAAACCCCAGCACCCTACAAACATCAGTACCCTACAAACCCCAGTACCCTACACGCCCCAGTACCCTACAAGCCCCAGTACCCTACACACCCCAGTACCCTACAAACCCCTGTACCCTACAAACCCCAGTACCCTGCAAACCCCAGCACCCTACAACGTACCCTAAAAATCTCAGTATCCTACAAACCCCTGTACCCTAAAAACCCCAGTATCCTGTAAGCCCCAGCACCCTACAACGTACCCTAAAAACCCCAGTGCCCTACAAACATCACAACCCTACAAACCCCAGTACCCTACAAACTCCAGTACCCTACAAGCATCAGTGCTCTACAAACCCCAGTACCTTGCAAACCCTAGTACCCTACAAACCCCAGTACCCTACAAACTCCAGTACCCTACAAGCTTCAGTGCTCTACAAACCCCAGTACCTTGCAAACCCCAGTACCCTACAAACCCCAGTACCCTACAAACTCCAGTACCCTACAAACCCTACAAACTCCAGTACCCTACAAACCCCAGTACCCTACAAACTCCAGTACCCTACAAACCCCAGTACCTTGCAAACCCCAGTACCCTACAAACCTCAGTACCCTACAAACTCCAGTACCCTACAAACTCCAGTACCCTACAAACCTCAGTACCCGACAAACCAAAGCACCCTACAAACATCAGTACCCTAAAAACCCCAGTACCCTACACACCCCAGTACCCTACAGGTACCAGTACCCTACACACCCCAGTACCCTACAATCCCCTGCACCCTACAAACCCCAGTACCCTGTAAACCAAAGCACCCTACAACGTACCCTAAAAACCTCAGTACCCTGCAAACCCCAGTATCCTGTAAACCCCAGTACCCTACAACGTACCCTAAAAACCCCAGTGCCCTACAGACCTCCGTATCCTACAAACCCCAGTACCCTGCAAACCCCAGCACCCTACACACCCCACTACTTTACAAACCCCAGCACCTTGCAAACCCCAGTGCCCTACAAACCTCAGTACCCTACAAACCCCAGTACCTTGCAAACCCCGGTGACCTACAAACCCCAGTACTCTACAAACCCAGTAAACACTACAAACCCCGTACAGTAAACACTCCACAAACCCCGTACCCTTCAAACGTACCCTGCGAACCCCGTACCTTTCAAACGTACCCTACAAACCCCGTACCCATCAAGCGTACCCTACAAACCCCAGTATCTTACAAACCTCAGTACTCTGCCAACCCCAGTACTCTACAAACTTCGGTACCAAAACTCGATACCATACACACAACAACACCAGGCAAAGCCCAGGTATGAGCCAGGTAGACAAGGCAATCAGGGGACCACCTGGAACTCAGAAACATCTGCTCCATCAGTTTAAATCTGCCACCTCGGACGACACTTGTGCTGGACGAAATAGAGACATTGAACGGAAAGAATGCTCAAGCCAGTCCGGCTGTAGAGCGCCTTTATGAACCATCTGTACATACACCGATTTGCAAGCTGCAGGAGTGCCTCTGCAATACTAGCCATATTACTGTTGCAATCCAGAGAGAGAGAGAGAGAGAGAGAGAGAGAGAGAGAGAGAGAGAGAGAGAGAGAGAGAGAGAGAGAGAGAGAGAGAGAGAGAGAGATGAAGGGTTTGAGCGTGTCTGGTCTGAATATCGCAGCCGTAATTTTTATCCTCACTTCTCTTCATATTTATTTAGAAATTCGGTGTAGTGTGCTAAAATGGGGGAGGAGTGTGCGAATGGGGTAGTGGGAAAAGTTGGGGAATGGGAGAGTGGATGTTCGTTAAGGTGATATATATAAGACTCATGAACAGGCCTAGAAATGTGTATCTTAATCAGGCTTCGTTCTGAACAAATATAATTCGGAAAAGACACTTAAAATGCGTGTAATTACTAGTACATTCATGGCAGAGAGGAGCGCTAAATCCGTCGAGGAATAGTAAACAAGCAGGTCCCTTCCAAGGATATGTAGGATGGGTTCAAATCGTTGGATGAAGACCCCCTCGCCGGTCTCCAGGCACACGTCCCTTGAGGGCAGTTAGCTGTGTAGTTAAATATGATGGCCGCGGCCTGGAGAATTACTCACTCACCTCTCAATGTTCGCTATATCTTGTTTATGCTTTTAAAATGAAGCTTCGTGTCGATAATTGACCGGTTTAGTCCCCTGATGGCGATTTTAGGAACCATTTGGCCAGAGTGACCCTCTTGGTGGCCATTTTGCGAACCGTTTGATCACTGTAATATCCCTGGGGTCATTTTATAAATCAGTTGATCAGGAACGCAAGTGTTGGCCATTTCAAAAACCTTTAGCATATCTAGAAGCTCTTGTACTTGAATTACCATGTGAAGGACGAAATCTTCAAATACACTTTTATTAGAAATCATATTGTGTATACCGCCTGGGTTTATTACAGCTGGAACCCCACCAGTAATAACCCCATATATATGTTGTGATTGTAGACAGCTGCTACTATGACTTTAGGACCTGTCATTATTTGCTCTACCGAGTATTATTCCTCCTCCCTCATTTTATTTCTCATTAATCAGTATCCTTTTGGGAACACAACATATGCTATAACGTTTTAAAAGTTTCACCTTAATGAAAGGTGTTAAGTCAAGTTATTTCTCTTAAACCTTTATTGAAACTTTTTGTTTATGTCTGACAGATCTTCTGAGCTTATTTATATACACTGTTGTTCAATAAATGCGTTTAGTACATGTTTAGTAACTCTGGTTATGGTTTGTGTTTGTGTGTGTGTGTGTGTGTGTGTGTGTGTGTGTGTGTGTGTGTGTGTGTGTGTGTGTGTGTGTGTATGTGTGTGTGTGTGTGTATGTGTGTGTGTGTGTGTGTGTGTATGTGTGTGTGTGTGTGTGTGTGTGTGTGTGTGTATGTGTGTGTGTGTGTGTATGTGTGTGTGTGTGTGTGTGTGTGTGTGTGTGTGTGTGTGTGTGTGTGTGTGTGTGTGTGTGTGTATGTGTGTGTGTGTGTGTGTGTGTGTGTGTGTGTATGTGTATGTATGTGTGTTTGTGTGTGTGTGTGAGTGTGTGTGTGTGTGTGTGTGTGTGTGTGTGTGTACTCACCTATTTGTACTCACCTATTTGTGGTTGCAGGGGTAGAGTCCTAGCTCCTGGCCCCGCCTCTTCACCGGTTGCTATTAGGCCCTCTCTCTCCCCGCTCCATGAGCTTTATCAAACCTCGTCTTAAAACTGTGTATGGTTCCTGCCTCCACTACGTGTGTGTGTGTGTGTGTGTGTGTGTGTGTGTGTGTGTGTGTGTGTGTGTGTGTGTGTGTGTGTGTGCATGTGTGTGTGTGTGTGTGTGTGTGTGTGCATGTGTGTGTGTGGTGTGCACTATTGAGTAACCCAGCGTGTTAAGCACAGGTCGGCTGCCTAAACCACCGGGAGAGAGCTCCTGGCTAGTTAACCCGGTCATCGCTTGCTGTCACATCAAAGCAGCACTGGCAAGGAGAAGCCAATGCTGGACTCTCCCCTCCCTGGACGCCTCCAGTCATGTCTCGACTTCAGGATGAACACACTACTATAGACGTCTACCCAGACGTCTTCCTAGACAATCTATCCAAGACTTGTATCTTTCTGGCATATGCTTTAGATGTCTACCCTAGACGTCTATCCTACACGTCTACTCTGACCGTATAAAACGTTCAAGCATTACATCTATTTTACACTTCAAACAATCCACCCTAGACACCAATTCCAGAAGTCTATTCTAGACGTTATGATTGTTAACTTTCAGTGTGGTGTCGGATACCATATTAAAATCTTAAAATACTGCTATTTTTTTTTTAATAATATAATACGCTGAGTTTACAACAAAAGATTCTTAGAACCGATTGTGTGTGTATGGGCGACCAGGTCACGGAAGGTGTCACACACGTCTAAATGCCACTCTGAGACTAGGTCAGCATGACCTAGGTGTGCACTGTAGTTATGTTTGAGCCCCCCCCTCACCGGGGTAGTGGGTAGCCGGGCTGGTGTGTTAGGCCGAGGGTAGGGAGAAAAGGTATGTTATGTCTATATAAATTCTGATAAGTCAGAGAGATTTATCTCCTCACTGAGGTCTGTTAAGTCAGTGAGCTCTCTGAAGGACTGAGCGAAGAGTAGCCAGAATAATGACGAGTTCTATATACTGTCTCCTTACCAAACAAGCTTATTAAAACCGAGTGCAGGTGCTGACACGCAGGTGCTGACACGCAGGTGCTGACACGCAGGTACTAACAAGCAGGTGTTGACACCCGGATGTTGACACGCAGTTGCTGACACAGGTGTTGACACACAGGCGTTGACACGCAGGTGTTGACACGGAAGTGTTGACACACAGGCGTTAATACACAGGTGCTGATACACTGTACCACCGCATAAATGCTTGTAGACATTCAGATATTAAACGAGATGGGAATATTAAAATAGTTTCAGTAATCTCAGAAACGTCAGTAGTCGAATGATTTTTTTTTCCTAAATCTCATCTTTTTGAAACGTTTCTCTGTTGAAACGTTTATCTTTTGAAACGTTTGTGCTCCTCATCACTAGTGTTGGTACAATCGTTTTCATGACTGAATACTGAAACACGTTCCTGTAACGATTCCGTGATGGGAGTAGCACAAACGTGGCCATAATGGGGGTAGCGCAAACGTTGCCATGACGGGAGTAGCACAAACGTTGCCATGATGGGAGTAGCAAAACGTTGCCATGACAGTGACAGCAGGAACGCTGGTGTTGTCAGGGCTGACAACAACATGAGCTGGTCAGTTGACATGCGCCTTCACAGGGTGACGCTGAGGGATGCTCTCCTGATTAATGGTGCGTCCTGTTTGTTTTCTACTGCGAGAGGACAGTGGTTAAAGGTGATAGTGACTTGGTGTTAGTGGTGATAGTGACGTGGTGTTAGTGGTGATAGTAACGTGGTGTTAGTGGTAACAGTGGCGTGCTGTTAGTGGTGATAGTAGCTTGGTGTTACTGGTGTGTACATGTTCGTGTGTGTACTCACCTAGTTGTACTCACCTAGTTGTAGTTGTAGGGGTCGATTCACAGCTCCTGGCCCCGACTCTTCACTGGTCGCTACTAGTTCACTCTTCCTCCTCCATGAGCTTTATCATACCTCTTCGTAAAGCTATGTATGGATCCTGCTTCCACTACATCACTTCCCCAGACGACTCCACTTCCTGACAACTCCGTGGCTGAAGAAATACTTCCTAACATCCCTGTGATTCATCTCAGTCTTAAACTTCCAATTGTGACCCCTTGTTGCTGTGTCCCATCTCTGGAACATCCTGTCTCTGTTCACCTTGTCAATTCCTTTCAGTATTTTAAATGACGTTATCATATCCCACTAACTCTTCTATCCTTCAATGTCGTCATGTAGATTTCCCTTAATATCTCCTCGTAGGATATGCCCCTTAGCTCCGGGACTAGTCTTGTTGCAAACCTTTGCACTTTCTCTAATTTCCTTACGTGCTTGGCTAGGTGTGGGTTCCAAACTGGTTCTGCATACTCTAACATAAGCCTGACATACACGGTGTACACGGTCCTGGATGATTCCTTATTGATATGTCGGAATGCTATTCTCAGGTTTGCTAGGCGCCCATATGCTGCAGCAGTTACCTGGCTAATGTGCACCTAAGGAGATGTACCCGGTGTAATACTCACCCCAAGATACTTTTTCTTGAGTGAGGTTTGTAGTCTCTGGCCCTCTAGACTGTACTACGTCTGCGGTCTTCTTGGCCCTTTCCCAATCTTTATGACTTTGCACTTGGTGGGGTTGAACTCCAGGAGCCAGTTTCTGGACCAGGCCTGCAGCCCATCCAGATCCCTTTGTAGTTCTGCCTGGTCCTCGTCCGATTGAATTCTTCTCATCAACTTCACATCATCTGCACACAGGGACACTTCTAAGTCTGTTCCTTCCGTCATGTCGTTCACAAATACCAGAAACATCACAAGTCCTAGGTCTGACTCCTGTGGAACTCCGCTCGTTACAGGCGCCCACTTTGACACTTCGTCTCGTACCATGATTCTCTGTTGTCTTCCCGAAAGGTATTCACTGATCCATTGTGGCGCCTTCCCTGTTATACCTGCCTCGTCTTCCAGCTTATGCACTAATCTCTTGTGTGGAACTGTATCAAAAATCTTCTTACAGTCCAAGAAAACGCAATCTACCCACCCTTCTCTCTCTCTCTCTTGTTTACTGCTGTCACTTTGTCATAGAACTCCAGTAGGCTTTTGAAACAAGATTTTCCGTCCCTGAAACCGTGCTGGTTGTCGTTGAAAAGCTCATTCTTTTCTAGGTGCTCCACCACTCTTATCATGATAATCTACTCCATGACTTTGCATACTATGCATGTCAGTGATACTGGTCTGTAGTTTAATGCTTCGTGTTTGTCTCCGTTTTTTTTAAAAATTGGGACTACATTTGCTGTCTTCCATACCTCAGGTAGTCGCCCTGTTTCCATAAATGTGTCGAAGATTATTTTTAGTGGTACGCATAGCGCCTCTGCTCCCTCTCATGGAGAGACGTTATCCGGCCCCATCGTCTTTCAGGTATCTACCTCACTTAACAGCCTCTTCACATCTTCCTTGGTTCTATGTATTGTGTGCAACACGTGATGATATATCCCACCTCTCCGTCTTTCCCAGTTCCCTCTGTCTCTTCGGTGAATACTTCTTTGAATCTCATGTCGAGCTCCTCACATACTTCTCTGTCGTTTCTTGTGATCTCCCCTCCTTCCTTCCTCAGATTGTTTACCTGGTCCTTGACTGTTGTTTTCCTCCTGATGGAACTGTACAACAGCCTTTCGTCAGATTTGGCTTTCGCTGCTATGTCATTTTCGTATTGTCGTTGTGCCTCCCTTCTTACCTCTGCTTATTCGTTTCTGGCTCTACGACTGCTCTCCTTATTCTCCTTTGTTCTGTGCCTTCTATACTTCTTCCATTCTTTAGCACACTTTGTTTTGGCCTCTCTACACCTCTGAGTGAACCAAGAGCTCATCCTGGCCTCTTCGTTATTTCTGTTACCCTTGGGTACAAACCTCTCCTCAGCCTCCTTGCATATTGTTATCACATATATTCCATCATCTCATTTACTAGCTTCCCTGCTAGTGCTCTGTCTCACTGAACTTCATGCAGGAAATTCTTCATGCCTGTGTAGTCCCCAAAACATGCAGACATTTAGGCAAATGACAGGAAAATAGATACAAAACCAGAAAGAAAGAGGAAGAAAAAAACAGGAAGAAAAGAACAAGATGAAAGGAACAGAAAGAGAAGAAAAGAAAGAGAAGAAAAGGAAGAGAAGAAAAAGAAGAGAAGAATAGGAAGAGAAGAATAGAAAGAGAAGAACAGGAAAAGAAGAACATAGTTATCTTCAAGGAAACGTATAGCCAGCTGAAAGCACAGACAGCCAGCTGAAAGCACAGCCAGCCAGCTGAAAGCACAGCCAGCCAGCTGAAAGCACAGACAGCCAGCTGAAAGCACAGCCAGCCAGCTGAAAGCACAGCCAGCCAGCTGAAAGCACAGACAGCCAGCTGAAAGCACAGACAGCCAGCTGAAAGCACAGACAGCCAGCTGAAAGCACAGACAGCCAGCTGAAAGCACAGACAGCCAGCTGAAAGCACAGACAGCCAGCTGAAAGCACAAACAGTCAGCTGAAAGCACAAACAGTCAGCTGAAAGCACAGACAGCCAGCTGAAAGCACAGCCAGCCAGCTGAAAGCACAGACAGCCAGCTGAAAGCACAGACAGCCAGCTGAAAGCACAAACAGTCAGTTGAAAGCACAAACAGTCAGCTGAAAGCACAGACAGCCAGATGAAAGCACAGACAGCCAGCTGAAAGCACAGTCAGCCAGCTGAAAGCACAGACAGCCAGCTGAAAGCACAGACAACCAGCTGAAAGCACAGGCAACCAGCTGAAAGCACAGCCAGCCAGCTGAAAGCACAGCCAGCCAGCTGAAAGCATAGACAGCCAGCTGAAAGCACAGACAGCCAGCTGAAAGCACAGGCAGCCAGCTGAAAGCACAGACAGCCAGCTGAAAGCACAGACAGCCAGCTGAAAGCACAGACAGCCAGCTCAAAGCACAGAGAGCCAGCTCAAAGCACAGACAGCCAGCTCAAAGCACAGACAGCCAGCTCAAAGCACAGAGAGCCAGCTCAAAGCACAGACAGCCAGCTCAAAGCACAGACAGCCAGCTCAAAGCACAGACAGCCAGCTCAAAGCACAGACAGCCATCTCAAAGCACATACAGCCATAAAACACAGACAGACAAATCATATAAATTTATTACATTTTATCAGAAATGTTTGGATCAGATGGTAAAGCTATCATCTGACTTCCTCATGATGCTGGCTGAGGGAGAGGGGAAGGTGAGGGGATGCTAGGGAGGGGTGACGGGGGCAAGAGGGGTTATTGGGAAAGGGGTTGAAGAGAAGAGGTTGGGTGAGGGAGAAGTAGAGATATCTTGAAAAGTGTGGGGGAGGGGAAGATATTGGGGAATGTATGAGAGGGAAGGGGTTGTTGTGAAAGGGGGAGAAGGGGAAGATATTGGGGAAGGGTAGAGGGGGAGAAAATAAGATTGAGAGAGTAAAGAAAACCATAGAAGAGTTAGCAACTACTAAGAGCAAAGAGATGTGAAGATAAAAGACGAAAACCAACAGAAGTTGAATATAAACAACAGGAACCAACAGGAACAAATAGAAACAGGAGAAATCAGTATAATTAACAGACAGACGTAGCTAATGCAGACAATACATGAATATATTGAAAAAAAATCGTGAATATATTGATATTTAGACAAGTGAACAGAACATAGGAAATCTGGCAGGTTGATAGACACTAAATCTGGTAGAATGGTAGACAGTAAGTCTGGTAGGATGGTAGACAGCAAGTCTGGTAGGATGGTAGACAATAAGTCTGGTAGGATGGTAAACAGTAAGTCTGGAAGGATGGTAGACAGTAAGTCTGGTAGGATGGTACACAATAAGTCTGGTAGGATGGTAAACAGTAAGTCTGGTAGGATGGTAAACAGTAAGTCTGGAAGGATGGTAGACAGTAAGTCTTGTAGGATGGTAGACAGTAAGTCTGGTAGGATGGTAGACAGTAAGTCTGGTAGGATGGTAGACAGTAAGTCTGGTAGGATGGTAGACAGTAAGTCTGGTAGGATGGTAGACAGTAAGTCTGGTAGGATGGTAGACAGTAAGTCTGGTAGGATGGTAGACAGTAAGTCTGGTAGGATGGTAGACAATAAGTCTGGTAGGATGGTAAACAGTAAGTCTGGTAGGATGGTAGACAGTAAGTCTTGTAGGATGGTAGACAGTAAGTCTGGTAGGATGGTACACAGTAAGTCTGGTAGGATGGTAGACAGTAAGTCTGGTAGGATGGTACACAGTAAGTCTTGTAGGATGGTAGACAGTAAGTCTTGTAGGATGGTAGACAGTAAGTCTTGTAGGATGGTAGACAGTAAGTCTTGTAGGATGGTAGACAATAAGTCTGGTAGGATGGTAAACAGTAAGTCTGGTAGGATGGTAGACAGTAAGTCTTGTAGGATGGTAGACAGTAAGTCTGGTAGGATGGTACACAGTAAGTCTGGTAGGATGGTAGACAATAAGTCTGGTAGGATGGTAAACAGTAAGTCTGGAAGGATTGTAGACAGTAAGTCTGGTAGGATGGTAGACAGTAAGTCTGGTAGGATGGTAGACAGTAAGTCTGGTAGGATGGTAGACAGTAAGTCTGGTAGGATGGTAGACAGTAAGTCTGGTAGGATGGTAGACAGTAAGTCTGGTAGGATGGTAGACAGTAAGTCTGGTAGGATGGTAGACAGTAAGTCTGGTAGGATGGTAGACAATAAGTCTGGTAGGATGGTAGACAGTAAGTCTGGTAGGATGGTAGACAATAAGTCTGGTAGGATGGTAGACAGTAAGTCTGGTAGGATGGTAGACAGTAAGTCTGGTAGGATGGTAGAGTAAGTCTGGTAGGATGGCAGACAATAAGTCTGGTACGATGGTAGACAGTAAATCTGGTAGGATGGTAGACAGTAAGTCTGGTAGGATGGTAGACAATAAGTCTGGTAGGATGGTAAACAGTAAGTCTGGAAGGATGGTAGACAGTAAGTCTGGTAGGATGGTAGACAGAAAGTCTGGTAGGATGGTATACAGTAAGTCTGGTAGGATGGTAGACAGTAAGTCTGGTAGGATGGTAGACAGTAAGTCTGGTAGGATGGTAGACAGTAAGTCTGGTAGGATGGTAGACAGTAAGTCTGGTAGGATGGTAGACAGTAAGTCTGGTAGGATGGCAGACAATAAGTCTGGTAGGATGGTAGACAGTAAGTCTGGTAGGATGGTAGACAATAAGTCTGGTAGGATGGTAGAGTAAGTCTGGTAGGATGGTAGTAAGTCTGGTAGGATAACAATAAGTCTGGTAGGATGGTAGACAGTAAATCTGGTAGGATGGTAGACAGTAAGTCTGGTAGGATCTAATTCTGGTAGGATGGTAGACAGTAAGTCTGGTAGGATGGTAGACAATAAGTCTGGTAGGATGGTAGACAGTAAGTCAGTAAGTCTGGTAGGATGGTAGACAGTGTCTGGTAGATGGTAGACAGTAAGTCTGGTAGGATGGTTGACAATAAGAGGATGGTAGACAGTAAGTCTGGTAGGATGGTAGACAATAAGTCTGGTAAATGGTAGACTAAGGGTAGGATTGTAGAGAATAAGTCTGGTAGGATGGTAGACAGTAAGTCTGGTAGGATGGTAGACAGTAAGTCTGGTAGGATGGTAGACAATAAGTCTGGTAGGATGGTAGACAGTAAGTCTGGTAGGATGGTAGACAATAAGTCTGGTAGAATGGTAGACAGTAAGTCTGGTAGGATGGTACACAATAAGTCAGGATAAGTAAGTCTGGTAGGATGGTAGACAGTAAGTCTGGTAGGATGGTAGACAATAAGTCTGGTAGGATGGTAGACAGTAAGTCTGGTAGGATGGTAGACAGACAATAAGTCTGGTAGGATGGTAGAGTAAGTCTGGTAGGATGGCAGACAGTAAGTCTGGTAGGATGGTAGACAGTAAATCTGGTAGGATGGTAGACAGTAAGTCTGGTAGGATGGTAGACATAAAAGTAGGCAGGTATGTAGGCTTGTTGAAAGTAACGAAGGCAGGTGGGCAGAATGATATGCAGGCAGAAATGTAGGCAAGTTGATAGGTAGAAATGCAGGAAGATAAGACTGGCAGACAGGCAAATCGAAACACAGATAGATTCGGAAAACATACACAGTCAGTGTGAGAAAAAATACTTAAAGCATCAGATAGAGAGAGAGAAAGATCTAGGAGTGAGTATTAAAAAAGAATCACCGGAAAATCACATAAATAAAATTGTAAATTGCAAGAAACTCATATGCAACACTGGCAAGCTAGAAAATATCTCTCAAATATAAGAAAGGTGCATTGTTAAGGAAGGTGTTTATAACTTATAATACTCCGAAATTGGAGCCTGCAGAGGTATTGTGGTGCTCACACCTGAGAAAACACGTAGTTACGTTAGAAAAGGTCCAAAGAAAACACGTAGGTACGTTAGAAAAGGTCCAAAGAAAACACGTAGGTACGTTAGAAAAGGTCCAAAGAAAAGACGTAGGTACATTAGAAAAGGTCCAAAGAAAACACTTAGGTACGTTAGAAAAAATTCAAAGAAAAGATACAAACTAACATTGCACAAAATAAGCCGTACTTAGGAGACGGAAACTTATTACGACGTTTTTGTCCGACTCGGACCATTCACAAGTCATACAAGAAGTGACTTGTTTCGGACCGATACTCCACCATGAGTTTCAGACTTGTAAGTGCGGGTTATTTGTGTATTGTTACAGCCAGGGTACTGTGCCTGTTTTAACCCTTACACAATGATTGCGAGAGTTGAGCAATATGAACTATGATGGAAAGTTGAAAACACTGAAGCTGTCAATGTTGGCTGAGAGGAGGAAGAGAGAAAGACATTGATTACCACATATAAGGTCGTGAAAGGACATGAAGGAGTAGATGAAGAAGACTTCTAGAAGCTGCAACAGGGATAACAAGAGGTCCACAGCTGAGGAAAATGTGGAGTGGTAAGGAAAGTGGAAAATACATTAGAGGAAGAATTAGTAACTGTGAGATGAACAGTAGCTACAGATAGGTAACTGCAAATGTGCAATTACACACACACACACTTAGACAGGGACGGATTACCGCATAGGCAAACTAGGTATTTGCCTAGGGCCCCGCGCATTTGGGGGCCCCACGGTCCAAGGGGTTCAGGGGCTCATCCAAGACTGCGCACATGGTGCAAGTGCAAAGGGGTCCCTACCTAAAAAATTCAAGTGTTTGGAGAGTAAAATTGATTTTTAAAAATTAATCAAAACAAAAATAAATAATGAAATAAAATAAAAATAAATAAACCTAACCATAGATGGCAACACTCAACACGCCTTTGTTTACATCAGAACAGCTGTGTTTTCCCGCTAATGGGTGAGTATGGGAGATTCCTCTCCAATTTTCTGTAGTAATTACACGTTATCTAGACTTGTACTGTGACAAATTAACTGAAGTGTTGTTGATAGACATTGATGTGTATGGATAAATGTTTGTTTTCGCCTCTAAATGTTAAGGGAGGTACCTGATAGGGTTACTTGACCAGTAAAGACGCATTTACCAGTAAAGACGCATTTTTGGTAAAAATACAATAAAGAAAAACCTAAAAACGCAAACTGACTTCCGTTTGTAGGTTTTAAAAGCACTTTGTCCTGTCTTTAAGTCTTTATCATTTCAATAACAGATCTCAATTGATTGATGTTCTACATCACTTCCGTCGCAAATGCTTAGTTTTCAAGTTGCGACGGAAGTGATGTAGAACATCAATTAATTTACTACATATTTCCCCAGAAACACATAAGCCACATCAGAAAATCGTTGGTTGGGTGAAACTGAAAATTGTCCCTGCATTCTTTAATTCTCATGTCCTTATCTATGGTGGTAGGCCATATATCATGCAAAACATAATGATTAGTTTAGTTATGAAAATGGTAATATAAAAACCATTTTGCATTGTTCTTGGACTCAGTATGATTTCTGTTTAAGTAAATTGGAGATCAAGGAGGATGAATTAGTAAAATATTCGTAGCCCAAATCACTAACCTAATCTATGGTAAAAGTTCTGTATATGACTCCTTTCTGGTAATTAGACCTTAAACAGGCTCACACCGACCCCCCCCCCTCCCCCAAGCTGGAAGGGGTCGCTTCGCTTACCCGTAACTCAAAGGGGCCCCGCCAATCTGAATAGCCTAGGGCCCGGAGACTTCTTAATCCGGCCCTGCACACACACACACACACACACACACACACACACACACACACACACACACACACAATAGGAACAGGATAGAGAACAGAAAGCATGAAAGCACTTTTATGAAAGAGAAATGAGAAAATTGGAAGAGAAATATGAAGAGCACAGTAAGAGAATAGGATGGGAAATAGTAAGAGAATAGCAAAAGAATAGGAGGACAATAGTAAAAGAATAGGAAGAGAATACGTGTGAAATAAACTGATACAATTCAACTGAAATTCCAACAATATTGGTAAAAATACTCAGACGAAAATAACTTTTTTGTAGGACTGAGCAAAGTGTCTCACTGGAAGAGAGAGAGAGAGAGAGAGAGAGAGAGAGAGAGAGAGAGAGAGAGAGAGAGAGAGAGAGAGAGAGAGAGAGAGAGAGACAGACAGACAGACAGACAGAGAGAGAGAGAGAGACAGAGACAGAGACAGAGACAAACAGACAGACACCGAGAGAGAGAGAATATTCAACACTACTCAACTTCTTAAGGTACGCAGCCAAAGAGGATTACAATCCGGGTTCACCATCTTGCTACTCCATCATGTGCACCATCTGCCGCCACCGTCACCTGCCACCATCACCGCCATCTGCCTACCACCACCACCTGCCTGCCACCAACATCAGCCTGTCACCAACACCTGCCACCAGCACCACCATTTGCCACCACCAGATTCCACTACCACCTCACGTACATTATTGTACATCAACCTCACGTACATTACAGTACATCAACCTCACGTACATTACTGTACATCAACCTCACGTACAACATTACTCCACATCTACTTCACGTACACATCAAACAACTCAGAATTGGATAGCTGCCTGTCTCTCTTACCATAACCATACAGAAGGTCGAGCCACCACCGTTCCTTACCCAACATGACCCCAGCGGGTTTAGCGATATATATGAATAAATAAATAAACATTGTAATAAAGTTGGTAGAATTACCGACAATATGTAAAGTAAAACGACACAAGAGCAACTAATGTGACATTTTATTGTGGCAACGTTTCGCTCCCCAGGAGCTTTGCCAAGCCGTTACAAACAGTAAATGGACACAGTGGGTATATATAGGCTCAGAGTGAGGTGCAATACTAGTAGTAGTAGTAGTAGTGACATAAGTTGTAGTAGTAGTAGTAGTGACATAAGTTGTAGTAGTAGTAGTAGTGACATAAGTTGTAGTAGTAGTAGTAGTGACATAAGTTGTAGTAGTAGTAGTAGTAGTAATACAATATGTTAGAACAATTAACTTGCACGTGAGTAAAAGGATATAAAAGCTATAACTTGGGTAACATAAAAATAGGTTAGACAAATATTTCTATCGGAGGCTGGATAGAGAAGGTCTGTTTCAGTGTTCACTCTGTAATGTGCTCTGTGTAGTATAACAGGAGAGACTATGTGATGGCAGGGTTTACTGTTTTCAGGAGGATTCTTGCTAAGACTTCGGAGATGGTGAAGCTGCCGTTGTTTTGTTTAATTGTATTCGAAATATTTGTCTAACCTATTTTTATGTTTCCCAAGTAATATTATTATTGTTAGGTAAGACACATATGCAACAGTTAGGTATCTTTATTTCGAAACGTTTCGCCTACACAGTAGGCTTCTTCAGTCGAGTACAGCTCTTCTCCAGACTGAGGGACTGACCACCTCAAAACTTTAAGGGTGATGGACTGATTACATCGTCTTCAAGTCTCTTCTGCTTCTATCAACTTTTCTGTACTCGACTGAAGAAGCCTACTGTGTAGGCGAAACGTTTCGAAATAAAGATACCTAACTGTTGCATATGTGTCTTACCTAACAACCTGTCGGTATTTTATACCATTTTAATGTTCAATATTATTATTATTATAATCAAGGGGGAAGCGCTAAACCCGGAGAATTATACAGCGCCTGGGGGGGGGGAGATGTGGAAGGCATTCAGGCTTAATTCGGGGAACTGGAGCACAGATCCAATTTCCTAAATCAAGAGCCGCTCACCAATAATCAAGGAACCTTCCTTGAGGGGTCCCAAGCAATAGCTTTTACATCCTTTTACTCATGTGTAAGTTAATTGTTCTAACATATTGTATTACTACTACTACTAGTTATATCACTACTACTACTACTTATATCACTACTACTGCTTATATCACTACTACTACTACTACTACTTATATCACTACTACTACTACTACTACTTATATCACTACTACTAGTATTGCACCTCACTCAGAGCCTTTATATACCCTCTGTGTCCATGTATTGTTTGTAATGGCTTGACAAAGCCCCTGGAGAGCGAAACGTTGCCGCAATAAAATGTCACATTACTTGCACTTGTGTCCTTTTACTTTACATAAATAAACATGATTATTATTATTATTATTATTATTATTATTATTATTATTATTATTATTATTATTATTATTATTATTATTATTATTATTATTATTATTATTATTATTATTATTATTATTATGATAAAATAAAAACAACAACAACAACAGCAATAATAATAATAATAATAATAATAATAATAATAATAATAATAATAATAATAATAATACCTCTTGTGTAATCCATGGCCCCTCCAGGCACTCCGTGGCACCCTCTGGCAACCCTTGGTGCCTCCGGGCGCCACTTGCACCGCCACCTGGCACTCTCTAACTCATCCTGACACCTTTGGACTCCCCCTGAGGCTGGCCCTGGCACCTCCAGGCACTGAGCTGGATATTAGCTGGTGCCGGGGTGATGGTGATAGAGTGTTTTTGACGCTGCTGTCACTTCCACGTTTTCTTTCTGTTTCCTCAAGACGATGACGGGGCAAGTGGGGGTCACCTGGTCGTGCACCGTGCACGGCCCAACTCACAGTGCACCGTGCCATGAACGAGTCTCTCTCTCTCTCTCTCTCTCTCTCTCTCTCTCTCTCTCTCTCTCTCTCTCTCTCGCTCTCTCTCTCTCTCTCTCTCTCTTTCTGTCTCTCTCTCTTAGGTCACTATGTAAAGTATCATAGCATGGGGATGGTATACGCAAATAAGCCACACACAGGGGACCGAAACTTTCGTCAGACTGGGACCATAACTGGTCACAATAGTTAATGGCTCCAAGTAGGACCAAAACGTCGTCATCCGTTTTAGTTCCCTGTGTACGGGTTATTACTGCAAGGATAAGAAGGTACACGTTATTGTCTACCTTCTTGTGCTTTCTGGAGATGTGATCTTGACTCCGGGAGAGTTGACTGGCTCACTGCCAGGCAGGAGAGGTGCTCTGGATGGCACAGCTTGACGACTTGTGTCCCTTAGGCGTAGGTCTTGGGCCCAACCTCTTTTCTTATTTATTTTTTTAAACAGCCGGGGTATAAATGATCTAGAAATGGAGCCTACGGTATCGAAGTTCGTGGATGACACGAAATTAGGGAGATGAGCAGCATCAATGACAGACTAAGTATCCGGAAGACTGAAGGATATTTTTTATATTGGGACAAGTACAAGGTAAGACATTCTAGGTGCAAAAAAAAAACCATATATATCAAGAATAATTATAACTTATATGGAAGCACAATCACTGGGACGCGTGAAAGGTAGGCCTACAAAATAGGCCTTCACAGTGACCTAAAATGTAATAAACTGTCTTCCTGGGAGTAC
>NC_091305.1:13440204-13475204 GCF_038502225.1 Cherax quadricarinatus | reverse complement strand
TGGTGCTGATGACTTCTGGAGTGAGTGGTTTACTTTGCTGCTGATGACCTCCTGGAGTGAGTGGTTCACTTTGGTGCTGATGACCTCTGGAGTGAGTGGTTTACTCTGGTGCTGATGACTTCTGGAGTGAGTGGTTTACTTTGGTGCTGATGACCTCTGGAGTGAGTGGTCCACTTTAATTAATGCTGATGACCTCCTGGAGTGAGTGGTTCACTTTGGTGCTGATGACCTCTGGAGTGAGTGGTTTACTCTGGTGCTGATGACTTCTGGAGTGAGTGGTTTACTTTGCTGCTGATGACCTCCTGGAGTGAGTGGTTCACTTTGGTGCTGATGACTTCTGAAGTGAGTGGTTCACTTTGGTGCTGATGACCTCTGGAGTGAGTGGTCCACTTTAATTAATGCTGATGACCTCCTGGAGTGAGTGGTTCACTTTGGTGCTGATGACCTCTGGAGTAAGTGGTCACTCTGCTAATCATGTTCATCTATTTGTGATCACGGTTTTGCGATATCTTCCATTAATTGGCTGCTTGTAATTACCGATTTGCAAAGTACTTACCAATTTCTGATTACCAATCTGTACTTGCCTATTTATGATTACCTATTTGCGATTAAACATTCCCGATTACGAAGTTTTATTTAGAGATTTTTGCCAACAAAATCCTTTTTCAGATTTCTATTCGTTTGCAACAAAACGGTAACGGATCTGAAAACGCAGTTTTCTCTATATGATAGCAGGACTCACAGAGACTTTACGCAGCTTCACGCTTTTCTGATCTACGCATCCTCAACAAATGCGCCTCTAAAGGCCATAGACATGGGGGAAAAAGGCTGCCGGCATTACTCAGAAAAAACCTAGGGAGTTAGCGTAGTGTCTGACATATCGCCAGAGGCTGACATCAACCGCATAACCTCTGCAACCAATGCTCGCCAGGAAACTCTAAGAGTTGCCTTCAGGGCTTTTAACAAAGAGTCAGTCGATACTCAGCATAATACCATGTATTGGTCAACATATCATGTGTGTACGTGTGTGTGTTATTCTGCTTCAGTGTTTAATCTGGTAGGAAGCGTGAAGATGGCAGGTATTGGTGCCTGGACTTCAGGGAACAGAGAACTGTGCTCATCAAGGTCTTTGCCTGATTCAAATGTAGTTTTGAAACAGGAAAGGACTTCTTAGACACATCTGATGGGTGCCACTCTACTTCCTGTGTGTCACCCAACTTTCTGGGTGAAACTACACATCCTGGGCTTCACTACACTTCCTGGGTGCCACCAGACATCCTGGGTGCCATTATACATCCTGGTTGCCGCTATACATCCAGGGTGTCACTAGACATCCTGGGTGCCTCTACACTACCTGGGTGCCGCTAAACTACGTGGGTGCCACTATACACTCTGGGTGCCACTAAGCATTCTGGGTGCCATTAGACATCTTGGGAGCCACTAGACATCCTGGGTACCACTAAATTATTATACCATTAACTTTAATTGTTCTGTCGTGTGTTCTATTGTTAACATTTTGTACTTAGTAGTTGTTGTGGTTCCATGACTTATGAATGTTGGTAATTATCCCTGTATGTGTTGGCATCCTTCCATCATCATCTTCACCCTCCACCCATCATCATCTTCACCCTCCACCCATCATCATCTCACCCTCCACCCATCATCATCTCACCCTCCACCCATCATCATCTCACCCTCCACCCATCATCATCTTCACCCTCCACCCAGTCATCATCTTCACCCTCCACCCACCCATCATCAGCTCACCCTCCACCCATCAATCTTCACCCTCCACCCAGTCATCATCTTCACCTCCACCCATCATCATCTTCACCCTCCACCCATCATCATCTTCACCCTCCACCCATCATCATCTTCACCTCCACCCATCATCATCTTCACCCTCCACCCATCATCTTCACCCTCCACCCATTATCACTTCACCCTCCACCCATCATCATCTTCACCCTCCACCCATCATCATCTTCACCCTCCACCAATCATCATCTTCACCTCCACCAATCATCATCTTCACCCTCCACCCATCATCATCTTCACCCTCCACCCATCATCATCTACACCCTCCACCATCATCATCTTCACCCCCCACCCATCATCCACCCTCCATCATCATCTTCACCCTCCACCAATATCATCTTCACCCTCCACCCATCATCATCTTCACCCTCCACCCATCATCATCTTCACCCTCCACCCATCATCATCTTCACCCTCCAAACAACATGATCCCCCTCCACCCATCATCATCTTCACCCTCCACCCATCATCATCTTCACCCTCCACCCATTATCATCTTCACCCTCCATCCAACATCATCTTCCCCCTCCACCCATCATCATCTTCCCCCTTCACCCATTATCATCTTCACCCTCCACCCATCATCATCTTCACCCTCCGCCCATCATCATCTTCGCCCTCCACCCATCATCATCTTCACCCTCCACCCATCATCATCTCCACCCTCCACCCATCATCTTCATCTTATCATCTTCACCCTCCACCCATCATCATCTTCACCCTCCACCCATCATCATCTTCACCCTCCACCCATCATCATCTTCACTCTCCACCCATCATCATCTTCACCCTCCACCCATCATCATCTTCGCCCTCCACCCATCATCATCTTCACCCTCCACCCATCATCATCTTCACCCTCCACCCATCATCATCTTCACCCTCCACCGATCATCATCTTCACCCTCCACCCATCACCATCTTCACCCTCCACCCATCATCATCTTTACCCTCCACCCATCATCATCTTCACCCTCCACACACCATCTTCACCCTCCACCCATCATCATCTTCCCCCTCCACCCATTATCATCTTCACCCTCCACCCATCATCATCTTCACCCTCCACCCATCATCATCTTCGCCCTCTACCCATCGTCATCTTCACCCTCCACCCATCATCGTCTCTTCATCATCTTCCCCCTCCACCCATTATCATCTTCACCCTCCACCCATCATCATCTTCACCCTCCACCCATCATCATCTTCGCCCTCTACCCATCGTCATCTTCACCCTCCACCCATCATCATCTCCACCCTCCACCCATCATCGTCTTCACCCTCCACCCATTATCATCTTCACCCTCCACCCATCATCATCTTCACCCTCCACCCATCATCTTCACCCTCCACCCATCATCATCTTCACACTCCACCCATCATCATCTTCACCCTCCACCCATCATCATCTTCACCCTTCACCCATCATCATCTTCACCCTCCACCCATCATCATCTTCACCCTCCACCCATCATCATCTTCACCCTCCACCCATCATCATCTTCACCCTCCACCCATCATCATCTTCACCCTCCAATCACCCCCCCTCCACCCATCATCATCTTCCCCCTCCACCCATCATCATCTTCACCCTCCACCCATTATCATCTTCACCCTCCATCCAACATCATCTTCCCCCTCCACCCATCATCATCTTCACCCTCCACCCATTATCATCTTCACCCTCCACCCAACATCATCTTCCCCCTCCACCCATCATCATCCTCACCCTCCACCTATTATCATCTTCACACTCCACCCAACATCATCTTCACCCTCCACCCATCATCATCTTCAATCTCCACTCACTATCATATTCACCCTCCACCCATCATCATCTTCACTCTCCACTCATCGTCTTCACCCTCCACCCATCATCATCTTCACCCTTCACCCATCATCATCTTCACCCTCCACCCATCATCATCTTCACCCTCCACCCATCATCATCTTCACCCTCCACCCATCATCTTCACCCTCCACCCATCATCATCTTCACCCTCCACCCATCATCATCTTCGCCCTCCACCCATCATAATATTCACCCTCCACCCATTATCATCTTCACCCTCCACCAATAATCATCTTCACCCTCCACCCAACATCATCTTCACCCTCCAACCATTATCATCTTCACCCTCCACCTATCATCATCTTCACCCTCCACCCATCATCATCTTCATCCTCCACCCATAATCATCTTCACCCTCCACCCATCATCATCTTCGCCCTCCACCCATCATCATTCACCCCCCCACCCATCATCATCTTCCCCCTCCACCCATCATCATCTTCACCCTCCACTCACCATCTTCACCCTCCACCCATCATCATCTTCAGACTCCACCCATCATCATCTTCACCCTCCACTCACCATCTTCACCCTCCACCCATCATCATCTTCACCCTCCACCCATCATCATCTTCACCCTCCACCCATCATCATCTTCACCCTCCACCCATCATCTTCACCCTCCACCCATCTTCACCCTCCACACATCGTCTTCACCCTCCACCCATCATCTTCACCCTCCACCCATCATCTTCACCCTCCACCCATCTTCTTCACCCTCCACCCATCATCTTCACCCTCCACCCATCTTCTTCACCCTTCACCCATCTTCTTCACCTTCCACCCATCATCATCACCCTCCACCCATCATCTTCACCCTCCACCCATCATCTTCACCCTCCACCCATCTTCCTCACCCTCCACCCATCTTCTTCACCCTCTATTCATCTTCTTCACCCTCCACCCATCCTCACCCTCCACCCATCATCTTCACCCTCCACCCATCATCTTCACCCTCCACCCATCATCTTCACCCTCCACCCATCATCTTCACCCTCCACACATCTTCTTCACCCTCCACCCATCTTCCTCACCCTCCACCATCTTCACCCTCCACCCATCATCTTCACCCTCCACCCATCATCATCTTCACCCTCCACCCATCTTCACCCTCCTCCCATCATGTTCACCCTCCACCCATCATCTTCACCCTCCACCAATCATCTTCACCCTCCGCCCATCTTCTTCACCCTCCACCCCTCATCTTCACCCTCCACCCATATTCTTCACCCTCCACCCATCATCTTCACCCTCCACCCAACATCTTCACCCTCCACCCATCATCTTCACCCTCCACCCATCATCTTCACCCTCCACCCATCTTCCTCACCCTCCACCCATCTTCTTCACCCTCCATTCATCTTCTTCACCCTCCACCCATCTTCACCCTCCACCCATCATCTTCACCCTCCACCCATCATCTTCACCCTCCACCCATCATCTTCACCCTCCACCTATCTTCTTCACCCTCCGCCCGTCTTCTTCACCCTCCACCCATCTTCTTCACCCTCCACCCATCTTCACCCTCCAACCATCATCTTCACCCTCCACCCATCTTCACCCTCCACCCATCATCTTCACCCTCCACCCATCTTCTTCACCCTCCACCTATCTTCTTCACCCTCCACCCATCTTCACTCTCCACCCATCATCTTCACCCTCCACCCATCATCTTCACCCTCCACCCATCATCTCCACCCTCCACCAATCTTCTTCACCCTCCACCCATCTTCACCCTCCACCCATCATCTTCACCCTCCACCCATCATCTTCACCTTCCACCCAATATCTTCTCCCTCCACCCATCATCTTCACCCTCCACCCATCATCTTCATCCTCCACCCATCATCTTCCCCCTCCACCCATCATCTTCACCCTCCACCCATCTTCACCCTCCACCCATCATCTTCACCCTCCACCCATCATCTTCATCCTCAACCCATCATCTTCACCCTCCACCCATCTTCTTCACCCTCCTCCCATCTTCCTCACCCTCCACCCATCTTCACCCTCCACCCATCATCTTCACCTTCCACCCATCTTCACCCTCCACCCATCATCTTCACCCTCCACCCATCTTCTTCACCCTCCACCTATCTTCTTCACCCTCCACCCATCTTCACTCTCCACCCATCATCTTCACCCTCCACCCATCATCTTCACCCTCCACCCATCATCTTCACCCTCCACCCATCATCTTCACCCTCCACCCATCATCTTCACCCTCCACCCATTTTCACCCTCCACCCATTATCATCCATCCATCCTCTCCTCCCACTGAGTTTCACTCCTATAAAAACTTTGCACTCCCATTCCCTTCAGTTCTCCCTCGCCTCCTTCCTTTCACTCATATATATGCTTCTCTCTCTCTCTCTCTCTCTCTCTCTCTCTCTCATTTCCTCTCTTCTCAGCATCTTACTACCTCCTTCTCCATCTTTCCAGTTTTGTCTTACAGTCGTTCTCATTTCCAATCCTCCTTCGTGTTTCTCCCAATCCTCTTCTCCTCTCCCTCTTCCTCGCTGTCAGCACTTTGTTATCAGACTTTTTTTGAAGCTAACTGAATTAACCTAAGACGATAGGTTAAACGAAAATTACTCAGTGACCTTTGGGAGAGACATCATTACGACGTGCAAGATACTCAGAAAACTGACAGGGTAGATAGTGAGAAAATGTCGTAAAAATGACAAAATATAATTCGTATCTTTGTCTCAGACATCAAACGCAAGGATAAACGTCCCTTGTCTCGGGATGGGGGGGGTGATACCAGCGGGATGAGGAAGTGGTGATACACAGTTTCAGGAATCGGTATGACAGAACCTTATGGGAGGAAAAGATATATAACCTGTTAAATATACAAGACAAATCATGTGTCAAATGTATACCATTGTATATTATACAAAAATAAACACATGTCAGCTTGAAGTATACAAGAATCGGCACGTGTCAACTTGCACTATACAAAACGGAAGTTATTACGCATTTACCAAAATACAAGTCAACAGAAAATATACACAACAGGAACACTTCATTAATTAAATATACAACACTCAGACGCCAGCATGGAATATATACAACCACGCAGTTAGCGAGAAATATACACGAGAAACATACACGAAGCTACTGGTACTATACACATACCAAACACAGAGCGACGCTGTATGTGCACAATACACCTCAGCTCTTATGATATACACACAACGGACGCCAGGCAGAATAAAATGTGAACTGCATACACAAGTTGTAATGAAATATACACATACACAAGCTGTAATGAAATATACACATACACAAGCCATCGTGAAACATACATATGTATACAAACTACCACATAACATGCATAAGACTTCTTGTAATAAACACATACACAAGTTATCATGAAACATACACATACATACACATACACAAATCATGAATCATACACAACAGGAAAGTTATCAAGGAAGAATGTATAGAAAGAGTGACTCAGCTCTGAGAAAATGGTAATGAGAAGCGTAAAATAAGAGTGAAAAACAAGAATGAAACACAAGAGTGAAACGCGAGAGAAACACAATAGATTGAAACACAATAGAGGGTGAAACACGAGATTGAAACACAACAGAATGAAACACAAGAGAGTGAAACACAAGAGAGAGTGAAACACAAGAGAGAGTGAAACACGACAGTGGGCGTGGAGGGTAAGGTGAGGAGGGGTAAGGGTGAGGGACAGAGAGAGAGAGAGAGAGAGAGAGAGAGAGAGAGAGAGAGAGAGAGAGAGAGAGAGAGAGAGAGAGAGAGAGAGAGAGAGAGAGAGAGAGAGAGAGAGAAAGAGAAAGAAAGAGAAAGAGAAAGAGAGACAGAGAGACAGAGAGACAGAGAGAGACAGGATGAATGGGAGGGTGTTGGCTCCTGGAGAAGAAGTTAATATCCTTGGGGTGAAATCTGACTCCAAACTGACCATGAAGAACCATGTTGTAAATCTTGCAAACAAGGCAGCCAGGAAGCTTACAGCACTTCGCCGTATCTCACATCTGCTTGACAGTAGGGGTTGCAAGATTCTGTACGAGGCACAAGTACGCTCACACCTTGAGTATGCTTCACTTCCTTGGTTTGCCTGCCCCCCTCTCATCTGCGACTGCTTGACAGAGTAGAGAACAGAGCAAGACGTCTCATCTCTCGCCTGGACCCATCCTGGATAGATCTGTCATTTCAGCAGAGCCTTCAACACAGGAGGGATGTGGGTGGCCTTACTGTTATGTACAAGACCAATATTGTCAAAGTACCACACTTGGATCCACTTCGAGGACAGCGTGAAACAAGCTTTTATGCCACAAGACGGGCAGAAAGCAGCAACTTCACTCTGGCTGTACCCTTCTCCAGAACATCACTCCATCTGAGATCATACATACCCAGGATGACTCGAGTATGGAACACATTCGTACAGCATAATGATGTCAACGAGATAACGTCAGTTGATCAAATGAAAATGCTGGCCCACAGATGTCTCCAACTTCATCCTGTTCCCTACTTGTATGTCTCATAACAATAAAAATGCTTTCAAATGAGCTGATGTAGGTAACAGCTCTTAGCTTGTCAATAAAGTTAGGAATCCTTAACCTGTAAATAGCTTGTCAATAAAACTAGGGATCCTTAACCTTATCAAACCCTGTGTAAAAGAAAAAAAAAGAGAGAGAGAGAGAGAGAGAGAGAGAGAGAGAGGTGCAGGCTAAAGACAGTATGTGAAACAACAAAGAAAAATGTTTTTAATATCATTTGCGCTTAAATACGTTATCAAAGATTTCCTCACAGTCTCTCTCTCTCTCTCTCTCTCTCTCTCTCTCTCTCTCTCTCTCTCTCTCTCTCTCTCTGTCTCTGTCTCTGTCTCTGTCTCTGTCTCTGTCTCTGTCTCTGTCTCTCTCTGTCTCTCTCTCTCTCTCTCTCTCTCTCTCTCTCTCTCTCATCACTGGACATAAATACTTCAACATCTCTTCGTCTTGGAGAAGAATTCTTTTTTCTTAAGACTTGACGTTTTGTGCTCTCTAGCCAGCCTTCATTCACCCTTCCTTCGTTTAGTCTTCCTTCACTCAGTCAGTCGCACTTTCCTCATTTACCCTTCCTTCACTCACTCAACTTTCCCTCAATATCTATCTATCTATCTACCTATATATATATATATATATATATATATATATATATATATATATATATATATATATATATATATATATATATATGTATATATATATATATATATATATATATATATATATATATATATATATATATATATATATATATATATATATATATATATATATATATATATATATATATATATAAAAGAGACGGAGAACTGTGACAACGTTTTACGACTTTTTTTAAGATCATCAAATTTTGGGATTCCTTGATTGACGTTATTACCACAGCTTGAGGTGCATTATTTCGTTGTTTGTTTGTTTTTATTGGTGTGTGTGTGTGTGTGCGTGTGCGTGCGTGTGTGTGTTTGTCTGTGTGTTTGTGTGTTTGTGTGGGTGTGTGTGTGTGTTCATGTTTTCACCTGTTTGTGGTTGCAGGGTTCGAGTCGCATCTCCTGGCCCCGCCTCTTCAGTAGCCGCTACGAGGTCGTTCTCTCCCTGCTATAAGGGCCTTATCATGCCTCTTCTTAAAACTAGGTATATATCGTGCGTCCACTACTTCACTCTCCAGTCGACCTTGTCAATTCCTCTCAGTATTTTATATGTCGTTATCATGTCCTCCTTATCCCTCCTATCATCTAGTATCATCAGGTCGAGCTCCCTTCATCTCTCCTCATAAGACATACCCCTTAGCTCCGGGACTATTTTTCTAGCAAACTTTTGCACTTTCTTCAATTTCTTGACGTGTTTGCAAATGTGTGGGGTTCCAAACATGTGCTGCATACTCCAATATGGGCCTGACGTACACGGTTTAGAGTGTCTTGAGTTACTCATTACTTAGATGTCGAAATTCTAATCTCAGGTTTGGCAGGCGCCACATGCTGCGGCAGTTATTTGGCTGATGTGCACCTCAGGGCACGTGCTCGGTAACTCCGTCTGTTGTCTTCTTTGTCCATCCCCAAGCTTCATGACTTTGCACTTGATGGTGTTAAACTCTAGGAGACACTTTTCGGACGACGTTTGCAACCTATTCTGATCCCCTTGTAATCTTATCTGATCCTCGTCCGCTTGTATTCTCCTCATTATTTTTACATCATCAGCTAACAGGTACACTTCTGAATCAATTCCTTCAATAATATCATTTTCATGTACAAGAAATAGCACTGGACCCAGAACTGACTCTAGTGGAACCCCGCTTGTCACAGGCGCCCACTCTGACATCTCACACGTACCAACACTCATTGTTTCCTTCCTGTCAGGTATTCCCTGATCCATTGTAGTACTTTCTCTGTTATTAATGACTGTTCCTCTAGTTTTTGAAGCAGTCTCGTTGTGGTACTGTGTTGAAAGCCTTCTTACAGTCCAAAAAGATGCGATCTACCCATCCCTCTCTCTTTCTCTCCCTCCCTTCTGTTTTACTTTTGCTACCTTGTCGTAGAACTCAAGTAGATTTGTGACACAGGATTCCCCATCCCTGAAGCAGTGCTGATTGTAATGTATCAGCCCAATCCTTTCAATGTGCTCCACCACTCTTTTCCTGATAGTCTTCTCCATGATTTTACATGTTATGAAAGTCAGTGACACTGGTCTGTAGTTTAATATTGCCCGTCTGTCTCCTTTCTTAAAAACTGGGATTACATTTGCTGTTTTCCACAACTCAGGCAGTTGCCCTGTTTCGATACATTTATTGAAGATTGCTTCTAGCAGCACACAGTTCCTCTGCTCCCTCTGCGATGAGCCCAGATAACATCTCTCCTATGGAGAGATGTTATCTGGGCTCACCGCCTTCAAGGTATCTATTTCACCTAGCAGTTTCTTCGCCTCGTCCTTGGTTATGTGCAGTGTGTCCAGCATTTGCTGGTGCACCCTACTGCCTCTGTTTGCTGGTAGCATTTCTATCTTCACTGTGAATACTTTTCTAAATATTTTGCTAAGTTCTTCACATACTTCCTGGTCACTCGTTGCGAGTTCCCTTCCTTCCTTCCTCAGTCTGATTACCTGGTCCTTGACTGTTGTTTTTCCTCCTGATGTGACAGTATAACAACTTTGGGTCATATTTGGCTTTTGATGCTATGTCGTTCTCCTACTGCCGCTGGGCCTCTCTCCTTATATATGCATATTCGTTTCTGGTTCTTCTCCTTAACTTTTTATTTTCTTGAGTCTTTGCCTTTTATATCTTTTCTATGTTGTAGCACTCTAGGCTTTGGCCTCTTTACGCCTCCAGGTAAACCATGGACTCACCATGGTCTTTCCATTTTTTTTTGTTACCCATTGGTATGAACTCCTATGCCTCCCTGCACTATATGGGCACTTGTTCTATCATTTCATTTACTCTCTTTCTCTCTAGTCTTCTTTGTCACTGCAATTCATGCAGAAATTGCCTTATGCCTGTGTAGTCTCCTTTTTTGAAGTTTGGCTTCTCCTGGCCTTCTCGTCCTTTCCTCATTCTTCACTGTCAACTCTACAAGGTATTCAGAACTCAGGACCGCGTGATCACTAGCGCCAAGGAGCCTTTCGTGTGTAATATCTTCTTTGTCTGAACTGTTCAAGGCCTCTTAGCCCTTCTTGTTTCTTGTCCCCCATGTGGCTCTAGGTTTTCCCAGTCAGTCTCCTTATGTTTGAAATCTCCATAATGAGTAACTTTGCCTTACCCATGTGGGCCCTTCTGGACCCATCGGCTAGTATATGCACCATTGCTCTGTTACTCTTATCGTACTCTTGTATTGATCTCTTGCTGTTCAATGGCGAGTTGTACATCACTACTCTCGTCACCTTTCGACCACCGGTCTGAAGTGTT
The DNA here is from genome assembly GCF_038502225.1 of Cherax quadricarinatus. Lineage (NCBI taxonomy): Eukaryota > Metazoa > Arthropoda > Malacostraca > Decapoda > Parastacidae > Cherax > Cherax quadricarinatus. The sequence continues at coordinate 13,463,626 of NC_091305.1, read as the reverse complement.
CCTAATATGAAGTCATCTGCTTCCCCCTCTGTCCATTCCTTCCATCCCCTCAAATCTCCACTGGTTTTTAGAAGAGCAATGCAACTCTTCCTCCCCCTTTGTTCTCTCTGTCTTTCCTCAGGATTTGATATCCAGTTGGGAAGAATGCATCTGTTATCATCCCTGTGAGTTTTGTTTGTGTGAGTGCTATAATGTCTGGAGATACCTCAATGATTCGTTCTTGCCACTCCTCACTCTTATTTGTTATTCCATCTGCGTTGACGTACTATACCTTCAGCTTCCATTCCAGTACTCTATTCTGTGAGAGGGTTGTTGTGGACTGGGAGTGTGGAAGGCAAGGTTGGATATTATGGAAGGTTGCTGTGATGGTGGTATTAGTGCTGGGGGATGGGGGTTGTCGAGTGTGGTTTATTTCTGGTTATTGTGATGGTTGGTATGGCAGTGGTAGGAATTGAGGGATTTCTGTGAACTTTTGTGTTTGGTGCTTCCCCAGAGGCTGAGCTATCATGTCTGTTGATGCCTGCCCTGTCTCTCATTCCTTCCAGTGATGTCTTCTTACTTTCACTCTTAATTGTTCCCATTCTTTTCGTGTTCTGTCGAGGTCGAGGTACACTCATTGATATTCTCGGGTATCCTTTAGCAGTGGTTTCTGTTGTAGGATTCTTTTCCATTCCACTTCTGTCTTGAATGTCAATTTGATTGGGCGATTTTTTTTCCCTCGAATACCTCCAATTTTGTGAAAATTTGTTAGCTGAGACGTGTCCTTCTCTCCTGTTACTGCGATGATGTTCTCAAACATCAACCACACTATAACAAACATCAATCGCTCTATTGCAAATAACCGTGCTATTACATACATCAATCACTTAATTGCAAACATCAATCACTGTATTGCATTCAACGGTCCCTCCAGTGCAGTCAACCACACTGGTGCATTCATCAACCACTATTAGTAAGGGTGCATATATCACTATCCCTTCTGCACTGCTTCTTACGAACTATCAGTCTCTCCCTTCTTATTTTACTTCTTCTTCTTCGTCCTCTTCCTTTACTCCTCCTCTTTATTATTGACACCGAGTACTCATCCTTGCCTCTTTTCTCCACAGTCATTTATTCACATTAATGTTTCTTCTCACTCTTGTATCGCCTTCAACTGAGGACCTCTCAGCTGAGTGTTGTATTCACAGCCCTCGAAAAGGAAAATAATTTTCTCGCATGTCTGTCAAAATTTTCTGCTCCGTAATTTTTATTCTGATGTGGACTCTAGGTGATAATTGCATATTTCATTTTTGGTACAATATTTAAAAAAAATAAATCAATATTTCGGTCTTGAGATATCTGAGAGCTATTTTTAATTTTTTATTTTTATTTTTAAATTGATCAGCTCAGTGTGAGATACTCTCTCACTACTGCCTACACCAACATATAATTATTTGATGGCAATTTGCTATCAATAATCACCCTGAAAGGTACATGTACATGTGTATGTGTGTATGTGTGTGAGTGTGTGTGTCTCTGTGTGTGCGTCTGTGTAGGTACACTGATATGTGTATGTATATCTTTTTAGTGTATATATACTGTCAAAGGTATTAATACATTCTTAACAAGTGGTGAAGAGGCGGTGTACAATCTTGGTGATCATTGTGTAGTAGATAGGCTTTAAACTTAATATGGCAACCCCAGGTATATTACAAAGAGAGATGTGTATCATCTAGCAGATATAGTGAGAGATATACGCTAGCAGAGTATATCTCTCACTACATAAGGGATATACGTCCAGGACAAATATGTGAGAAAGACACATTTGCCCAATACAATGTTTACAGAAGACACGTTTCGCCCACCATGAGCTTCTGCCCAATACATAGATATAGACCGAGAGGTGTATCTCCCAGGATACCAGATTCACCCAGTGGCCACTCTCTCTCTCTCTCTCTCTCTCTCTCTCTCTCTCTCTCTCTGTATATACAATGCAGAATGAGATACTTGTGTAATATTTAGTGATTTTCATTAAAGATTCCCTCAAATGTCACACAAATGTCACACAAATGTTACACAAATGCTACACAAATGTCTTATTCTTCAACTCGTCGGTTTTCAAAATCATTTTCCTCACATATAAACAGTAAGTTTACTTGAATTCATATTTTTCTTAATCAAAGTATTCTAGATTAGTGGTTTACTGGCGACTCGTACTGTGACACAGCTGTGAACCTAGCAACCCACCTAGCAACCCACCTAGCAACCCACCTAGCAACCCACCTAGCAACCCACCTAACCTAGCAACCCACCTAGCAACCCACCTAACCTAGCAACCCACCTAGCTAACCCCACCTAGCTAACCCCACCTAGCAACCCACCTAGCTAACCCCACACTGATGGCAGTATATCACCACAGGTGTATATCATCACTCGGTGTGTATACTGTGGAAGTGTTTACCTGGATCCACAAGGTGTTAGTATATAGGTAAACTGCAGCCTTAATGCCCCACGTGCACTCGACAGACTTTAAACCTAACACAATAAATAGAGCTTGGAGGACGGGAGATACATATCGAGCGGTATCTATCTTTCTCTTAGTGCATTAAGATCACAGTAAGCAGGTGATATCACAATAAGCAAAACAATAACTCTGAAAAAATAGTGAACTTCCGAGCATCTTCGTGACTTCTCACATTATCAAGGAACAGTCCCTTGATAACGTGAGAAATCACGAAAGCTCACTATTTTTTTCACAGTTGTTGCTTTGCATCTCTCTTAGTGTATATACATAGTTCTTACCCCTCCGTCTTCCCTCACTTTATTCTATCTTTCTCCGACTCCCATATTTAATCCCTAACCTGCTTTTCAAATTCGTATCATTATGTCTCTGTCTCTCTTTTTCTCCCTCTCTCTCTCTTCCTTAGTTTCACTTTTTCTTCAGTTTTCCCTCTCATACACTATCCCTTCCTTTCCTTCTCTTGTCATCCTCTCTCCCACTTTTCTCCACTTTCCTATCCTATTCTTCTCCCACTCTTTCTATTATCCCCTCTCATCGCTTTCCCACTCTTCTCCCTCTCTTCCTTCTCTCTTTCTCTCTTCTCCCTCCTTGCCTTCTCGTTTCCCAGCTACAAAACAAAGCAAAGGCGAACGACTCCCTAAGATAGATAGAGAGAGAGAGAGAGAGAGAGAGAGAGAGAGAAAGAGAGAGAGAGAGACAGAGAGAGACAGAGAGAGAGAGACAGAGAGAGAGAGAGAGTACACTTTACAACCATCTCTCAACTCTCGCCGATAACGTCAGCTCAAAAATAAAACTCGCCGAAGGAAATTAACCAAAAATTTTGTGATGTTATTGGGAGAGCAAGACGAGGAGAGGTGTCCTTGTCGCTTGTGTCTTTGTTGCTGTCCTTGTTTCTCTACTTTTTTGTCCTTGCTGCTACGATTGTCTTTACTACTGTCCTGTTTTGTCCTTGTTACTACTGTTGTCCTTGTTACTCTACTTTTTGTCATCGTTGTTGTCCTTGTTAGTGTCTTTGTTACTGTACATTTTTGTTGCTGTTGTTGTTGACCTTGTTTCTGTACTTCTTCTGTCGTTGCTTTCCGTTTTTCCGCAATTTGTTGTTGTTGTTGTTCTTGTAATTGTTTCTGTACTTTTTGTTGTCGTTGCTGCTGCTCTAATGTCCTTGTTTCTGTATATTTTTGTCGCTGTTGCCGTTTTTTGTTTTGGTTCCTTGATAATTTTTCACGGTTCTTTTGTCCTTGTCTCTGTCTTTTCTTGTTGATTTATGTCGTTGCTGTTCTTGTTCACAATTCAGTCCGGAGAACATAACCTCTCTGTGCAGTAGGGGTCATTGGAGTGATGTATAACCCACCACAAAACTGCAGGAGGCCAAGAGAGGAGTACGAAGAGCTCACTCGAGCAGAGCAAAGTTACTGGTAATGGGCGATTTCAACGACAGGGAGATCGACTGGGAAAACCTGGAGCCACATGGGGGTCCCGAAACATGGAGAGCCAAGATGATGGATGTGGTACTTGAAAACCTCATGCATCAACATGTCAGGGACACAACCAGAGAGAGAGGGGAGGATGAGCCAGCAAGACTGGATCTTGTGTTCACCCTGAGCAGTTCAGACATTGAAGACATCACTTACGAGAGGCCCCTTGGAGCTAGCGATCACGTGGTTCTGAGTTTTGATTATATAGTAGAGTTACAAGTGGAGAAGGTAACAGGAACTGAAGGGGACAGGCCAAACTATAAAAGGGGGGACTACACAGGTATGAGAAACTTCCTGCAGGAGGTTCAGTGGGACAGAGAAATGGTAGGAAAATCAGTAAACGAGATGATGGAATATGTGGCAACAAAGTGCAAGGAGGCAGAGGAAAGTTTTGTTCCCAAGGGAAACAGAAATAATAGGAAGACCAAAAGGAGTCCTTGGTTTACCCGAAGGTGTAGGGAGGCAAAAACTAAGTGCAACAGAGAATGGAAAAGGTACAGGAGGCATAGGACCCAGGAAAACAAGGAGATTAGTAGAAGAGCCAGAAACGAGTATGCACAGATAAAGAGGGAGGCCCAGCGACAGTATGAAAACGACATAGCATCGAAAGTCAAATCTGACCCGAAACTGCTGTATAGCCACATTAGGAGGAAGACAACAGTCAAGGACCAGGTGATAAGGCTGAGGAAAGAAGGTGGAGAACTCACAAGAAACGATCAAGAGGTATGTGAGGAGCTCAACACGAGATTTAAGGAAGTATTTACAGTAGAGACAGGAAGGACTCTGGGGGACAGACCAGATGGGGACACCAGCAAGGAATACACCAACAAGTGTTGGACGACATGCATACAGATGAGGAGGAGGTGAAGAAACTGCTAAGGGACATCGATACCTCAAAGGCAATGGGACCGGACAACATCTCCCCGTGGGTCCTTAGAGAGGGAGCAGATATGTTGTGCGTGCCACTTACCACAATCTTCAACACGTCCCTGGAAACTGGGCAACTACCTGAGGTATGGAAGATGGCAAATGTAGTTCCCATTTTTAAAAAAGGAGACAGAAAAGAGGCACTAAACTATAGACCTGTGTCATTGGCGTGTATAGTATACAAAATTATGGAGAAGATTATCAGGAGGAGAGTGGTGGAGCACCTGGAACTGAACAAGAGTATAAATGCCAACCAGCACGGATTCACGGAAGGCAAATCCTGTGTCACAAACCTTCTGGAGTTTTATGATAAAATAACAGAAGTAAGACAGGAGAGAGAGGGGTGGGTTGATTGCATCTTCTTGGACTGCAAGAAGGCCTTTGACACAGTTCCTCACAAGAGATTAGTGCAGAAGCTAGAGCATCAGGCGCATATAACAAGAAGGGCACTGCAATGGATCAGAGAATACCTGACAGGGAGGCAACAACGAGTCATGGTATGTAATGATGTATCACAGTGGGCACCTGTGACGAGCGGGATCCCACAGGGGTCGGTCCTAGGACCAGTGCTATTTTTGGTATATGTGAACGACATGATGGAAGGGTTAGACTCAGAAGGGTCCCTGTTTGCAGATGAAGTGAAGTTAATGAGGAGAATTAAATCTGATGAGGACCAGGCAGGACTTCAAAGAGACCTGGACAGACTGGACACCTGGTCCAGCAAATGGCTTCTCGAATTTAATCCTGCCAAATGCAAAGTCATGAAGATAGGGGAAGGGCACAGAAGACCACAGACAGAGTATAGGCTAGGTGGCCAAAGACTGCAAACCTCACTCAAGGAGAAAGATCTTGGGGTGAGTATAACACCGAGCATGTCTCCGGAAGCACACATCAATCAGATAACTGCTGCAGCATATGGGCGCCTGGCAAACCTGAGAACAGCATTCCGATACCTTAGTAAGGAATCGTTCAAGACACTGTACACCGTGTATGTCAGGCCCATACTGGAGTATGCAGCACCTGTTTGGAACCCGCACTTGATAAAGCACGTCAAGAAACTAGAGAAAGTACAAAGGTTTGCCACAAGGTTAGTTCCAGAGCTAAGGGGAATGTCCTATGAAGAAAGATTAAGGGAAATCGGCCTGACGACACTGGAGGACAGGAGGGTCAGGGGAGACATGATAACGACATATAAAATACTGAATGGAATAGACAAGGTGGACAAAGACAGGATGTTCCAGGGAGGGGACACAGAAACAAGAGGCCACAATTAGAAGTTGAAGACACAAATGAGTCAGAGAGATATTAGGAAGTATTTCTTCAGTCATAGAGTTGTAAGGCAGTGGAATAGCCTAGAAAATGACGTAGTGGAGGCAGGAATCATACACAGTTTTAAGACGAGGTTTGATAAAGCTCATGGAGCGGGGAGAGAGAGGGTCCAGTAGCAACCGGTGAAGAGGCGGGGCCAGGAGCTAAGACTCGACCCCTGCAACCACAAATAGGTGAGTACAAATAGGTGAGTATACACATACACACACACACACACACCAACACACACACACACACACCAACACACACACACACACAAGATATATATATATATATATATATATATATATATATATATATATATATATATATATATATATATTAATGTATGTCAACTGAATCATCAGAGGCACACACATACGGGGCCAGGAGTTGCGAATCGACCACTGTAACCACAAATAGGTGAGTACACACACAGTGTGGAACAATAGGAAGGCAGTTGAAGCAGGCAAGAACAGCCAGGTAACACCACAGTAACGAGAGAAAGCATCAGAAAGGATCGTACAACATGCAGTTGTACACAAGACCCGTACCGGGACCTACACGGTTTCTGATGCAGGTACGAAATATGTACTGGAAGAGTTTAGATGGATAATACCAAAGAGGACTTTGGGGTACCCATAGAACCAAACAGGACCTTGAGGTAAACATAGTACCAAGCATATTGCCTGAGGTGCACATCAACCGAATAACCTCTGCACAGAATATTTGGCGAATTTAAGGCAATCTTTCAGAGAGAGAGAGAGAGAGAGAGAGAGAGAGAGAGAGTACATTATCCTGGAACCTTTCATTTCATAAAGCATGTCAGGGAACAGGAGAGAAAGTGCCGAGTTCTAAGGAGCATGAGGCATGAGTACAAATTAAGGAAACTAAATCTGACGACATTAGAGGATAAAAGGACAAGAGGAGACATGATAAAAACGTGTAAAATATTCAGAGGATATGATAAGGAGAAAAGGGAAATACTATTTGAGAGAGCCACACACACAATCTCTCTCTCTCTCTCTCTCTCTCTCTCTCTCTCTCTCTCTCTCTCTCTCTCTCTCACTCTCCCTCATACACACACAAGTTCTTCCAGAGACAAAAAAACACAACAAACAAAACAGGAAGCTGGCAAACCCGGCTATCAAAAGATGGGCTTCAATGAGGCTTTGTTCGTATCTAACATCTGTCACCTGGTGTCGAGATAGTGAGAAAGTCTCGCTCTCGCTGTCTCTTTCTCATTCTCTCTTCTACCTGACGTAAATGGCTTTTGACCTGCGGGCGCACCACAAGGTCGAGAACTCGGAATAAATGTCTTAAGACTTTCGACCCTAAGGGGCTGCTTGTAGAATGGCGACGGTGACATGTGTGTATGTGTGTGTGTGTGTGTGTGTGTGTGTGTGTGTGTGTGTGTGTGTGTGTGTGTGTGTGTGTGTGTGTGTGTGTGTGTGTGTGTGTGTGTGTTGACCTACATAAGCAGAGTTATACTCACGGTGTATCGGGTTCACTATTCTGCTCATCATATATTTTGTTTTACATAAATTTCCAATGGTTACGTCACTCATTACTTCCTTTTTTTACAACACATCACTTTGTAAAGGACAACTTTTGTAGTGTTGCTTTCCACTCCACCGTCACCGCCTCAGTTTACAACCGTCACCGCCTCAGTTTACAACCGTCAACGCCTCAGTTTACAACCGTCACCGCCTCAGTTTACAACCGTCACCGCCTCAGTTTACAACCGTCACCGCCTCAGTTTACAACCGTCACCACCTCACTTTACAACCGTCACCGCCTCAGTTTACAACCGTCACCGCCTCAGTTTACAACCGTCACCGCCTCAGTTTACAACCGTCACCGCCTCAGTTTACAACCGTCACCACCTCACTTTACAACCGTCACCGCCTCAGTTTACAACCGTCACCGCCTCAGTTTACAAGAGTCACCGCCTCAGTTTACAACCGTCACCGCCTCAGTTTACAACCGTCAACGCCTCAGTTTACAACCGTCAACGCCTCAGTTTACAACCGTCACCGCCTCAGTTTACAACCGTCAACGCCTCAGTTTACAACCGTCACCGCCTCAGTTTACAACCGTCAACGCCTCAGTTTACAACCGTCACCGCCTCAGTTTACAACCGTCAACGCCTCGGTTTACAACCGTCACCGTTTCTTGTCCTTGTTGCAGGTAATGATTTTTTTTTATTTATTCTTTCATGTTTATATGTTACCTCCTATGTCATTATCAAGTCTTGTCTTCCTGCTATCAGCCAGCATATGTCCATCTTTAATGTTTTCAACCTTTTATCATAACTCGTCGCGCTTTAACTCTAGCAGCCACTTTTTACCTCTAATTTTTTTAACTTAGCCACATGTTTCTTTGATTGTGGGCGCCACACAACCTCTGCATGTGCCAGTTTTTAAACCTGTTTCACAATTCGTTTCTCACAGTTTCATTAAAATAGTCTTCCAGCGACAATTTTGTGTTAATAACTCCCAGATCTCTCACACTTTGTCTGACACTTTCCATATGTCGACACGTAGTCTGTAGTCCAGTGTCCTCGTATCGCTTTCTCCAATTTCTATTACATGGCGTTTAGTATCTATTAAAGTGTACTATCTATTAATCCATTTCATCCTCGCCTCTATCCTCGTGGAGCGAGGACAGATGCGAGGAAGATTTTTCCAGACAATGCCCACGAGGGCATTATTTGGAAAATATTTAATTTCCATCTATCCTCCTCTGGAAGGTCTTGTCTTATTTTTATATCATTAAAGCTCTGCAATTTGTTTATGCCTTGAACTTTCTTTAACATCTCTGTGTAAATGATATTTTCAGCAGCCAGAGTATATTTCTCTCATATATCTTACTATCCCATTACATCTCACTATATCCCACTGTGTCCCACTATATCTCACTATATCTACTATATCCCATTATATCCACTATATCCCACTATATCCCACTATATCCCACTATATCCACTATATCCCACTATATCCCACTATATCCCACTATATCCCACTATATCCACTATATCCCACTATATCCCACTATATCCCACTATATCCCACTATATCCCACTATATCCCACTATATCCCACTATATCCACTATATCCCACTATATCCCACTATATCCCACTATATCCACTATATCCCACTATATCCCACTATATCCCACTATATCCCACTATATCCACTATATCCCACTATATCCCACTATATCCCACTATATCCCACTATATCCACTATATCCCACTATATCCCACTATATCCCACTATATCCCACTATATCCCACTATATCCCACTATATCCCACTATATCCACTATATCCCACTATATCCCACTATATCCCACTATATCCCACTATACCCACTATATCCCACTGTATCCACTATATCCCACTATATCCCACTATATCCCACTATATCCCACTATATCCACTATATCCCACTATATCCCACTATATCCACTATATCCCACTATATCCACTATATCCCACTATATCCCACTATATCCCACTATATCCACTATATCCCACTATATCCACTATATCCACTATATCCCACTATATCCCACTATATCCACTATATCCCACTATATCCACTATATCCACTATATCCACTATATCCCACTATATCCCACTATATCCCACTATATCCACTATATCCCACTATATCCACTATATCCCACTATATCCCACTATATCCCACTATATCCCACTATATCCACTATATCCACTATATCCACTATATCCCGCTATATCCCACTATATCCCACTATATCCACTAAATCCCACTATATCCACTATATCCCACTATATCCACTATATCCACTATATCCACTATATCCCACTATATCCACTATATCCCACTATATCCCACTATATCCCACTATATTCCACTATATCCACTATATCCCACTATATCCACTATATCCACTATATCCACTATATTCCACTATATCCACTATATCTCACTATATCCCACTATATCCCACTATATCCACTATATCCCACTATATCCCACTATATCCCACTATATCTCACTATATCCCACTATATCCCACTATATCCCACTATATCCCACTATATCCACTATATCCCACTATATCCCACTAAATCCCACTATATCCACTATATCCCACTATATCCACTATATCCCACTATATCCCACTATATCCCACTATATCCACTAAATCCCACTATATCCACTATATCCCACTATATCCACTATATCCACTATATCCACTATATCCCACTATATCCACTATATCCCACTATATCCCACTATATCCCACTATATCCCACTATATCCCACTATATCCCACTATATCCCACTATATCCCACTATATCCCACTATATCCACTATATCCCACTATATCCACTATATCCCACTATATCCACTATATCCCACTATATCCCACTATATCCCACAAAATGTTCTTGGATGTTGGAATCCAATATTCATTCTGTCATCTTATTTACGTGTTGTTCTTCTTCTTTCCTTCTAGTTATTATATTTCCTTTTCGCCATTCAAGGACACCAACTCTTGATTATTTACAGTTTTCTTCAGTATCCTGGAATTATTTCCAATATTCCTTTCAGTTTACAGGCTAATTTTTTGTTTTAGATCCAGCAGTAAATTGCTACGATTATGCGGACTCTTGTTCCCGGTCTTTATTTTAGTAGTGTTGTTGTAACTGTCTCCAGTTTTATGTATTTTTCCAGGCCGTTCTTCCCTCTTCTCAAAACTTTCGGTTACCATTTTCAGAAGATATCCTGACGTAGCTACATCTGTTGTTCTGGTTATAGCTTTTCTTTAGTTATTTCCTCATGGCTTTTTTTTTTGGGGGGGGGGGAGGGGTACTCTTTCTAGCCTTTTATTTATTCTATATCAATCTTAGTTTTTTTTTAACCAATTCTTAATTCATTTTCTCTTTTTTCCCTGTATTTTCTCTTTTATTGAAGGGATAACTAGATTATTTTTTTGTTTTTTAAAGTTGTATTTTACTTATTTAATTTTTCTATCAGTCCTTCCTGACTTAACCGATTATGTTCCAATTTAGTTAGTGTGTACTTACCTAGTTGTGGTTGCAGGGGTCGATTCACAGCTCCTGGACCCGCCTTTTCACTGGCCGCTACTAAGTCACTCTTCCTTCTTTTTGGGCTTTATCATTCCTCTTCTCAAAGCTATGTATGGATCCTGCCTCCACTACATCACTTCTCAGACTATTCCATTTCCTGACAACTCTGTGACTGAAGAAATACTTCCTAACATCTCTGTGATTCATCTATGTCTTCAACTTCCAACTGTGACCCCTTGTTGCTGTGTCCCATCTCTGGAACATCCTGTCTCTGTCCACCTTGTCGATTCCTCTCATTATTTTATATGCCATTATCATATTCCCCGTAACTCTCCTGTCCTCCAGTGTCGTCAGGTTGATTTCCCTTAACCTCTCCTCGTAGGACATACCCCTTAGCTCCGGGACTAGTCTTGTTGCAAACCTTTGCACTTTCTCTAGTTTCTTTACGTGCTTGGCTAGGTGTGGGTTCCAAGCTGGTGCTGAATACTCTAATATAGGCCTAATGTACACGGTGTACAGGGTCCTGAACGATTCATTACTGAGACATCGGAACGCTAGTCTTAGGTTTGCTAGGCGCCCATATCCTGCAGCAGCTTCCCTGTTATCCCTGCCTGGTCCTCCAGCTATTTTACTAATATCCTGAGTGGAACGGCGTCAAATGCCTTCTTACAGTCCAAGAAAACGCATTCGACCCACCCCTCTCTCTCTTGTCTTACTGCTGTCACCCTGTCACAGAACTTCAGTGGCTTTGTGACAGGATTTCCCGTCCCTGAAACCGTGCTGGTTGTCGTTGATAAGCTCATTCCTTTCTAGGTGCTCCATCACTCTTCTGATAATCTTCTCCATGACTTTGCATACTATACATGTCAGTGACACTGGTCTGTAGTTTAATGCTTCGTGTCTGTCTCCTTTTTTAAAAATTGGGACTACATTTGCTGTCTTCCATAGCTCAGGTAGTCGCCCTGCTTCGATAGATGTGTCAAAGATTGTTGTTAGTGGTACACATAGCGCCTCTGCTCCCTCTCTCAGGACCCATGGAGAGATGTTATCCGGCCCCATCGCCTTTGAGGTATCTAGCTCGCTTAGCAGCCTCTTCACTTCTTCCTCTGTTGTATGGATTGTGTCCAACACTTGATGGCATACCCCACCTCTCCGTCTTTCTGGAGTCCCTTTTGTCTCCTCTGTGAGCACTTCTTTGAATCTCATGTTGAGCTCCTCACATACTTCGCGGTCTTTTCTTGTGATCTCCCCCCCTTCCTTCTTCAGCCTGATTACCTGGTCCTTGACTATTGTTTTCCTCCTGATGTGGCTGTACAACAACTTCGGGCCAGATTTGGCTTTCGCTGCTATGTCGTTTTCATATTGTCGTTGGGCCTCCGTTCTTACCTGTGCATATACATTTCTGGCTCTACGACTGCTCTCCTTATTCTCCTGGGTTCTTTGCCCTCTATACTTCTTCCATTCTCTCTACACCTTGGGGTGAACCAAGAGCTCATCCTGGCTCTCTCGTTATTTCTGTTACCCTTGGATACAAACCTCTCCTCAGCTTCATTGCATATTGTTTTCATATATTCCATCATCTCGTTTACTGACTTCCCTGCCAGTTCTTTGTCCCACTGAACCCCGTGCAGGAAATTCTTCATGCCTGTGTAGTCCCTTCTCTTGTACTTTGGCTTCATTCGTCTCAGAACCACGTGGTCATTGGCCCCGAGGGGTCTTTCATATGTGATGTCCTCAATATCTGAAGTACTCAAAGTAAATACTGGGTCCACTCTTGCTAGTTCATCCTCTCTTCTCTCTCTGGTAGTGTCCCTTACGTGTTGGTACATGAGGTTTTTCCATTACCACCTCCATTATCTTAGCCCTCCACATTTCTGGGCCCCCATGTGGCTCCAGGTTCTCCCAGTCGATTTCCTTGTGATTGAAGTCAACCACAATCAGCAACTTTGCTCTGCTCTGTGTGTGTGTGTGTGTGTGTGTGTGTGTGTGTGTGTGTGTGTGTGTGTGTGTGTGTGTGTGTGTGTGTGTGTGTGTGTGTGTGTGTGTGTGTGTGTGTGTGTGTGTGTGTGTGTGTGTGTGAAGGTAACAGTTTAGCATTTATATAATTCCATAATCAGGTTGAGAGATGAAAGTGGGAGGTGGAGCATCACTCACACAGCCTTGCCCAGCCTTGCCCAGCCTTGCCCAGCCTTGCCCAGCCTTGCCTAGCCTTGCCCAGCCTTGCCCAGCCTTACCCAGCCTTGCCCAGGTGTTGCTCCCTCCAGACAGTCGTAGCAACACAGGCTCGTCGTGTCTCCCACTCCCTTCAGTCATCTGTTTATAATCGTCTCATTACCCCACCAAACACAGTTCCTGCCTTGTGTTTACACAGCATCGTGACTCAAGACTGTCTCGTCCCTCCCAGTGCTACAGGAATGGGTACATAAGAATGAAGGAACTCTGCAATAGACCTACTGAAGTCAAGGAGGTTACCTATGCACGTTCAATACACAAATAACCCTTCCATAGGAGAAAGAAGCTTAGTACGACTTCTCGATCAGACCGAAACGTCGTTATAAACTTCTCTCTCCCATGTGCGGGTTATTTCGTCGTAGTCTACCACGAGCATAAATTACATCAAACTGATTTTTTTACTCTGATTATTCAAGATTTCCTCGAAGTTTCCATTAAATTTTATTTTCTAGTTCGCTTAAAAAATCTTGTGACAAACTGCGGAATCAAACAGAATTTTTTCTGCTTCTTTTAGAAGATCATGAATGAAAATTAGATAAATACCAGCGATGTGGCATCTACTGGTGGCACTGCTACCGGGGCGCCCTAGGATGGCACTGGTCACTGTAGCACATTGCTGGCCCAGGATGGCACTGGTCACTGTAGCACAACACTGACCCATGACAGCACTGATCACTGTAGCACAACACTGACCCATGATAGCACTGATCACTGTAGCACAACAGTGACCCATGATAGCACTGATCACTGTAGTACAACACTGACCCATGATAGCACTGATCACTGTAGCACAACACTGACCCATGATAGCACTGATCACTGTAGCACAACAGTGACCCATGATAGCACTGATCACTGTAGTACAACACTGACCCATGATAGCACTGATCACTGTAGCACAACAGTGACCCATGATAGCACTGATCACTGTAGTACAACACTGACCCATGATAGCACTGATCACTGTAGTACAACACTGACCCATGATAGCACTGGTCACTGTAGCACAACACTGACCCATGATAGCACTGATCACTGTAGTACAACACTGACCCATGATAGCACTGATCACTGTAGCACAACAGTGACCCATGATAGCACTGATCACTGTAGTACAACACTGACCCATGATAGCACTGGTCACTGTAGCACAACACTGACCCATGATAGCACTGATCACTGTAGTACAACACTGACCCATGATAGCACTGATCACTGTAGCACAACACTGACCCATGATAGCACTGATCACTGTAGCACAACAGTGACCCATGATAGCACTGATCACTGTAGTACAACACTGGCCCATGATAGCACTGATCACTGTAGCACAACAGTGACCCATGACAGCACTGATCACTGTAGTACAACACTGGCCCATCATAGCACTGATCACTGTAGCACAACAGTGACCCATGATAGCACTGATCACTGTAGTACAACACTGGCCCATGATAGCACTGATCACTGTAGCACAACAGTGACCCATGACAGCACTGATCACTGTAGCACAACACTGACCCATGATAGCACTGATCACTGTAGTACAACACTGGCCCATGATAGCACTGATCACTGTAGTACAACACTGACCCATGATGGCACTGATCACTGTAGTACAACACTGGCCCATCATAGCACTGATCACTGTAGCACAACAGTGACCCATGATAGCACTGATCACTGTAGTACAACACTGGCCCATGATAGCACTGATCACTGTAGCACAACAGTGACCCATGATAGCACTGATCACTGTAGTACAACAGTGACCCATGATAGCACTGATCACTGTAGTACAACACTGGCCCATCATAGCACTGATCACTGTAGCACAACAGTGACCCATGATAGCACTGATCACTGTAGTACAACACTGGCCCATGATAGCACTGATCACTGTAGCACAACAGTGACCCATGATAGCACTGATCACTGTAGCACAACACTGACCCATGATAGCACTGATCACTGTAGCACAACACTGGCCCATGATAGCACTGATCACTGTAGCACAACAGTGACCCATGATAGCACTGATCACTGTAGTACAACACTGGCCTATGATAGCACTGATCACTGTAGCACAACAGTGACCCATGATAGCACTGATCACTGTAGCACAACAGTGACCCATGATAGCACTGATCACTGTAGTACAACACTGACCCATGATAGCACTGATCACTGTAGTACAACACTGACCCATGATAGCACTGATCACTGTAGCACAATACTGACCCATGATAGCACTGATCACTGTAGTACAACACTGACCCATGATAGCACTGATCACTGTAGCACAACAGTGACCCATGATAGCACTGATCACTGTAGTACAACACTGGCCCATGATAGCACTGATCACTGTAGCACAACAGTGACCCATGATAGCACTGATCACTGTAGCACAACAGTGACCCATGATAGCACTGATCACTGTAGTACAACACTGACCCATGATAGCACTGATCACTGTAGTACAACACTGACCCATGATAGCACTGATCACTGTAGCACAATACTGACCCATGATAGCACTGATCACTGTAGCACAACAGTGACCCATGATAGCACTGATCACTGTAGCACAACACTGACCCATGATAGCACTGATCACTGTAGTACAACACTGACCCATGATAGCACTGATCACTGTAGCACAACACTGACCCATGATAGCACTGATCACTGTAGCACAACAGTGACCCATGATAGCACTGATCACTGTAGCACAACAGTGACCCATGATAGCACTGATCACTGTAGCACAACAGTGACCTATGATAGCACTGATCACTGTAGCACAACACTGACCCATGATAGCACTGATCACTGTAGCACAACACTGACCCATTATAGCACTGATCACTGTAGTACAACACTGACCCATGATAGCACTGATCACTGTAGCACAACACTGACTCATGATAGCACTGATCACTGAAGCACAACACTGACCCATGATAGCACTGATCACTGTAGTACAACACTGACCCATGATAGCACTGATCACTGTAGCACAACACTGACCCATGATAGCACTGATCACTGTAGCACAACACTGACCCATGACAGCACTGATCACTGTAGCACAACACTGACCCATGATAGCACTGATCACTGTAGCACAACACTGACCCATGATAGCACTGATCACTGTAGTACAACACTGACCCATGATAGCACTGATCACTGTAGCACAACACTGACCCATGATAGCACTGATCACTGTAGCACAACACTGACCCATGATAGCACTGATCACTGTAGTACAACACTGACCCATGATAGCACTGATCACTGTAGCACAACACTGACCCATGATAGCACTGATCACTGTAGCACAACACTGACCCATGACAGCACTGATCACTGTAGCACAACACTGACCCATGATAGCACTGATCACTGTAGCACAACACTGACCCATGATAGCACTGATCACTGTAGCACAACACTGACCCATGATAGCACTGATCACTGTAGCACAACACTGACCCATGATAGCACTGATCACTGTAGCACAACACTGACCCATGACAGCACTGATCACTGTAGCACAACACTGACCCATGATAGCACTGATCACTGTAGTACAACACTGACCCATGATAGCACTGATCGCTGTAGTACAACACTGACCCATGATAGTACTGATCACTGTAGCACAACACTGACCCATGACAGCAATGATCACTGTAGCACAACACTGACCCATGATAGCACTGATCACTGCAGCACGACACTGACCCATGATAGCACTGATCACTGTAGTACAACACTGACCCATGATAGCACTGATCACTGTAGCACAACACTGACCCATGATAGCACTGATCACTGTAGCACAACACTGACCCATGATAGCACTGATCACTGTAGCACAACACTGACCCATGATAGCACTGATCACTGTAGCACAACACTGGCCCATGATAGTACTGATCACTGTAGCACAACACTGACCCATGATAGCACTGATCACTGTAGCACAACACTGACCCATGATAGCACTGATCACTGTAGCACAACAGTGACCTATGATAGCACTGATCACTGTAGCACAACACTGACCCATGATAGCACTGATCACTGTAGCACAACACTGACCCATTATAGCACTGATCACTGTAGTACAACACTGACCCATGATAGCACTGATCACTGTAGCACAACACTGACCCATGATAGCACTGATCACTGTAGCACAACACTGACTCATGATAGCACTGATCACTGTAGCACAACACTGACCCATGATAGCACTGATCACTGTAGTACAACACTGACCCATGATAGCACTGATCACTGTAGCACAACACTGACCCATGACAGCACTGATCACTGTAGCACAACACTGACCCATGATAGCACTGATCACTGTTGATCACTGTAGCTGCTTTGACCGCCAGTAGCGCTGATCGCTGTAGCACAACACTGACCCGATGGCGCACAGAGTCGCTCAGCGGTACAACGCTGACCATGATGGCACTGATCGCTGTAGCTAACCACTGACCCATGATGGCACCCCAGTCACTCAATAGCTGCTTGCCTGACTCATGATGGCACTGTCACTGTAGCTAGCTTACTGACCGCTGATGGCGCAGTCACTGTGGTACAGCACTGACCATATTAGCACTGATCACTGTAGCGCAACGCTGACTCATGATGGCACTGATCGCGCAGCTGTAACGCTGACCCATGATAGCGCACTGATCACTGTGAATTGCTGGCTTACTGACCCGCCGAAGTAGCACTGATCGCTGGCAACGCGACCCGGCAGCGCGATCGCTAGCCTGTATTTGATACGCCCAGTAAGCGCGATCTGTAGCACAACGCTGACCCATGATGGCGCATAGTCACTGTGGTACTGCTTACTGACCCGTGGCACTGATCCGCGCTGGCGCAACCTTTGACCATGATGGCGCTGATCGCTGTAGCACAACGCATTAGCGACAGCACTGATCACTGTAGCATACTGACCCATGATAGCACTGGTCATAATAGCAACTCTGACCCATGATAGTACTGATCACTGCTTGGCACAACGCTGACCCGCGACAGCGCACAGTCACTGTGGCACAACACTGACCCATGATAGCGCCAGTCACTGTAGCACAACGCTGACCCATGATAGCGCGCGATCAGTAGCACAACGCTGGCCCATGATGGTACTGATCACTGCTGGCACAACGCTGACCGATATGCTTGCTGGTCCTTGGCACAACGCGACCCGCTGATGGTACCCCAGTCGCAACGGCACAGCGCGGTAGCGATAGCGCACAGTCAACAGCGGCGCAACGGTGACCCATGATGGCGCGCTGGTCGCCGTAGCGCAACGGTATTACATGATAGCACGCACTGATCACTGTAGTACAACGCTGACCCATGATAGCGCAGTCACTGTGGCACAGCACTGACCCCATGATTGCACTGATCGCTGCAGCTGTGGTGACCCATGATAGCACTGGTCACTGTGGTACAGCACTGACCCATGATAGCGCACTGATCGCTGTGGCACAACGCCTGACCATGATGGCACTGATCCTTAGCACAACGGTGATCATGATGCTTACTGATCGCCTGTAATTCTGCGCGACCCGCCCAGTAGCACTGATCACGCAGCACAACACTGACCCATGATGGCGCACAGTCAACAACTAGCACAACGACCCATGATAACGCGATCGCTGTAGCTGGCTTGCTGACCCATGATGGTACGCTGATCACTGTAGCTGTGTTGACCCATGATAGCACTGATCACTGTAGTACAGCATGACCGTAATGCTTTACTGATCCACTGTGGTACCAACACTGTTGTAATTAGCACTGATCGCGCAGCGCAACGGTGACCGCGATAGCACTGATCGCTGTAGCTGTATCGCGACCCATGATAGCGCAGTCACTGGCACAACACTGACCCATGATGGCGCATAGTCCTGTAGCTGGCTTACTGACTGCGGCGAAAGCGCAGTCACTGTAGTACAACGCACTGACCTTTATGATGGCACTGATCGCACCTTGGCACCTTGCTGACCCATGATGGCGCATACTGATCCTTAACTTGGCACAACGCTATTGCGATAGTACTGATCACTGTAGCACAAACACTGACCCATGATAGCACACTGATCCACTGTGGCACAAAACTGTTACATGATAGTACTGATCATAGTAGCTAACTTACTGACCCATGGCCCAGCTGCTGATCACTGTAGAATAACACTGACCCATATTAGCACTGATCACTGTAACTGCTTTGACCCATGATGGCACTGATCCACTGTAGCTATACTGACCGCAGCCAGCACTGATCACTGTAATTTGCCACCTGACCATGATGGCACTAGTCACTGTAGCGCGCTGACCCATGTAGCGCGCTGTCCGCGCTAACACAACACTGGCCCATGATAGTACTGTCTTTCAGCAGCACAAACACTGACCCATGGCAGCACTGCTGATCACTGTGTACAACACTGACCATGGCCAGCGCCCCAGTCACTGTGGCACAACACTGACTCGCGATGGTACTGGTCACTGTAGCACAAGCACTGTTACATGATAGCACTGATCACTGCGGCGCCACTGGCCCATGATGGTGCTGATCACTGTGGCACAACACTGGCCCATGATGAGTATGATCCGCTGTGGCACAACACTGGCCATGGTGGTACCTGATCTGCCCAGCACAACTCCTGACCCATGATGGTACGAGTCGCAGCACAACACTGACTCGCGTGGCACTGATCCTGTGGCACAACTTACCAACCATGGTGATTACTGATCACTGTGGCACAACGCACTGACCCATGATGGTACGCTGATCCGCTGTGGCACAACGCTGACCCATGATGGCACTGATCGCCTTGGCACAACGCGACCCGCTGAAGGCAGCACTGATCGCAGCAGCACAACACTGACTCAGCAGTGGTACTGATCACTGTAGCTGCTTGACCCATGATGGCACTGATCACTGTAGCACAACGCTGGCCCATGATAGTTACTGATCACTGCCCAGCACAACGCGACCCATGATGGCACTGATCACTGTAGCACAACACTGGCCGCGTGCGTGCGTTCACTGTAGCACAACACTGGTAGCGATGGTACTGATCCATAGCCCGCAAACACGCAGCCCATGATAGTGCGATCACTGTAGCTGTACTGGCCCCGTGATGGTACTGATCACTTTAGCAGCACAACACTGGCCGCGATGGTACTGATCGCAGCAGCACAACACTGACTCATGATAGCACTGATCACTGTAGCACCTTGCGGCGCGAAACCAGTACTGATCCGCCAACTGTACTGATGACCATGATAGTACTGATCACTGCTTAGCATAACTACTTATTGTATGATAGCACTGATCAATGTAGCACAACACTGGCTATGATGCTTTTAGTCACTATGGCAAAACACTGACCCATGATAGCACTGATCCTGTAGCACAATACTGACCCATGAGGCACTGATCACTGTAGCACAACACTTTGACCATGATATGGCACTTTGATCACTGTGGCACATCGTTACTGAGTATATCCTTTGCTATGTTTGTGCTATTATCACTAATCTCTCTCTTATTTTAAAATAAATCTCTTCCCCCAGTCCAATGACTTTCACTATCTTTTGATTTTTCAAATTAGTTTTTGTGATGAACTAATATATATATATATATATATATATATATATATATATATATATATATATATATATATATATATATATATTTTCAATATATATATTTATATATTTACACTATATATATATATATATTTTAAATATATATATATATATATATATGTACAATATATATATATATATATATATATATATATATATATATATATATATATATATATATATATATATATATATATATATATATATATATATATATATATATATATATATATATCTACATACATATATGTAATATAACATATATATATATATATATATATATATATATATATATATATATATATATATACTATATATATATATATATATACCCAATAGATCACAGTAAACATTAAATTTCAAAATATGCAAAACAACCACTCTGAAAATAGAGAAATTCCAAGGAGCTTCGTGACTACCACATTATCAGGAACTATGAAATTGAAAAGCATCAAGGAAGCTATATAAGGGTCAGCCAGCACCTCACTATCAGATCCACAGCAGTTAAACACGTGACGCGGCGAACCAGCGGATAGGTCTGCACAGCTCACTAAGCTATTCTACAAGAAAATTTAAAAATTTATTTGTCAGTGTATTATTAAATTCTTCCCAAATTCTATTAATTATAAATGGATCTAATTTTATATAAAACCAAGGAAATATTCATATTATTGTCATTTGCTTTTTATGAAACAAGATTCAATTATATTTCACTGTCGATACATGGACTTGCTAGATACTGCTCTCTTTTGAGAAATCAATTGGATGGTTGGAAATCTCTTACATGAATAAATAGAGCATTGGAATCTTGTCCAAGTTCTAATGCTATATTTGTATTGTTTTAATCTTAGTTCGAGATTTTCACCAGTTTGACCATGTCAAACTTTATCATAAAATTTACAAGGAATCTTATAAGACACATCCATCAGCATTTTGAAATTCTTTTATCAAAGTTTTCCCCTTTGTATCAAGATTTTGAATACAAAACTAATATTAAAGTCTTAAGAGGCATATCAACCAAGTTTTTCATGGTAAAGGGAGAACCAACATATTTTTAGTTGAATAAGGCTGGTTGCCCCTTTTTGGATTATAAAAAGTGTTTCTAACCTTTAAAAGATTTATCAATTACATTTCTTGGGTATTTTAAATCATTACATATTTCATAAATTTTGGATATTTCCTCATCTAACCGACTCCAGGATTCTAAATTCGTAAAGCTCTCAAAACATTGATGAGAAAACCAGACAGTTTGACTCTATCTTGATACGAGGAATAATAGTGGACATGAGACAGTTAATTGTAGGTTTTTCTATGAATTTTAAATTTGAATTCATTATTACCCTTAATAATTAAAACATCTAGAAAAGGCAATGGGATTATTACCTATTCAAACTCAACAGTAAAGTTTATAGAATGGGCTAAGCTATTTTAATTTTCCAGAAAATGGTACAACATCTACATTTTTGGGCCGCCAAGACATAAAATATGTCAACATATCCCAGACATTTAGCTCTATTCAGGAGGATTGTGTTAAGCAACCTTGTTTCAAAAAATTCCATGTATAGGTTACTAAGAAGAACTCGTTAACTATGATTTACCATTGCCAGTTCCTACTACCATTAAACATTAAACTTTGCATTGATGCAAGAATTTGTATTTAATGATAAGTTTTGCTCCAGAAGTTCAGGTATGGCAATGGGAATCCTCTTTCACCTGTAGTAACCTGTACATGGAATTTTTGAAACATGGAGTTGCTCTTCATAATCACTCTAATGAAGATATGTTGTGACTGTTTTAATCTTATCTTAAAAATGTGAATACTCCACCATTTTCTTGAAAGTAAATAACAACACCCGACCATAACTTGCTATTGATTTGAATAAACTCGATACTACCTGAATGTTTTAATTATTAAGAGTAATAATTCAGAGCCCAAAATTACAAGCAAACTACATATCTTTATTCCTATGTCGCAATATTACTGCATCAGTGAGAATAAAACGTCTGTTTTCTCATCACGAGCTTAATTTGCGATCTGTTCATGAATGAAATATCCGGAATTTTATGAAACGAGCTGTTTAAAACTACCCAATAGTAATTGATAAATCTTTGGTTGCTAGAAAACACTTTTTTATGAAATCAAGCGTGGCGCCATTCGGCAAAAATATGTTGATTCTCCCTTACCATGAGCTTGGTTGA
>NC_091305.1:13394056-13434056 GCF_038502225.1 Cherax quadricarinatus | reverse complement strand
ATATATACAGAGAGTGAGAGAGAAAGGATGAGGAGAGTTTGAGACAAGCTACCTGGAGGGTGTTCCATAGTGTAATGTGTAGATAGCAGCATACCAGACACAAAGTCCCTTCAGTCCTAGCCTAGCCTCAATCTGCAGTGCTAGACACATAGCAGTCCACTCACTAATTAGTGAGCAGAAGTAAATCTCTTCCTGAGATTGAGTTCACCCCAGACAACCCTGGAGACTAAGTCCACGCATGACAATGTATGTCTGTGTGGTGTGTTATTAATATTCTGAGCAACAGAGTGGAAACCCTTGCTCCCAGAGCCAAGACTCAACCAGGCAGTACAAACGACAGAATCCACACCGGAGGTTACTGCTAGAACCAAAGTCAACACAGGCATGCACACATGACACTGCACAAAACACCAGAAAGCAAAGTCAGCACAATGTACATGGACTTCAGGCACAGGACAATACTCAGAATTTCTAAGTCCCCCCAAAAATGTGTGAGGCTGTATGAGGCAGGAGACAGAGCCTCCTAGTTTACATCCTTCCCTGGTTGGCAGCAAAACGCCAACTGAACTCCGAGCGAGTGTGCAGGTTACATAGTGTAAGGCAACAACAGTGCCTTCCATAACGTCAGTGTTACACCCAGCATACGTTACAAAATTAATAAACAGTGAGAATATTACAGGTAATTGCAACAGAAAGTCTGGTCGTTATCTCAGCTGTCACAAAATGATAGGTAACGCTTCTTACAATAATAATCATAATAAACATGAATAATTTAACAGACAAGCACGAAATAATGTACAGAATAATGTTCAGAGGGACAAGAGAGAGAGAGAGAGAGAGAGAGAGAGAGAGAGAGAGAGAGAGAACGAAAGAGGAGAATTTTAAAACAATTAAAAAAGTTGGCGAGAGAGAGAGAGAGAGAGAACGCAAAACACAACGATGGCACAAACGAACATAAAAGAGCCAAAGTTAATAAAGAAAATAAAAATCAAAGATAGACAGAAAGGGGGGGAAGAAGCGATGTAAATAAAAATGCAGAACGAGAGAGAGAAAGAGAGAGAGAAAGAGAGAGAGAAAGAGAGAGAGAAAGAGAGAGAGAGAGAGAGAGAGAGAGAGAGAGAGAGAGAGAGAGAGAGAGAGAGAGAGATTTAATTTGACTGTAAAATAGAAAATCAATAGCTACATATATTAATATTAATGCATGATAAACACACGAACAAATGAGAATGTGATGAACAGATATGAATATGATGAACAAATGTCAATATGATGCACGTTGGGAATATGATGAACAATGGGAACGTGATGAACAAATGGGAATATGATGAACAAATGGGAATACGATAAACAAATGAGAATATGATGAACAATGGGAACGTGATGAACAAATGGGAATACGATGAACAAATTGGAATATGATGAACAATGGGAGTATGATGTACAAATCAGAACACGATGAACAAATCAATATCGATAACAAAATTAATGCCAGGGAATATGAAAAGAAAGACAACAATTAACGGATAACAGTTATCGACAGCCAGTACCTGATAATCGAGAAAATGTTAAGATTTATATAGCGGAAATTACGTTGCGTCAGAAACTGCGTCCACAAATACACGGGGACGTAGTATACACAAGTGTGTAAATCTGAGCGGAGACGTTGACATGGACATACCAAGGAAGGGGGGGGGGGATTCAGCCTGTATATTTTGTGGGGTGTGGTATAGTGTGTATGTATTTTGTGAGGTGTAGTATAGTGTGTATGTATTTTGTGAGGTGTAGTATAGTGTGTATGCATTTTGTGGTGTGTGGTATAGTGTGTATGTATTTTGTAGTGTGTGGTATAGTGTGTATGTATTTTGTAGTGTGTGGTATAGTGTGTATGTATTTTGTGAGGTGTAGTATAGTGTGTATGTATTTTGTGGTGTGTGGTATAGTGTGTATGTATTTTGTAGTGTGTGGTATAGTGTGTATGTATTTTGTAGTGTGTGGTATAGTGTGTATGTATTTTGTGAGGTGTAGTATAGTGTGTATGTATTTTGTGGTGTGTGGTATAGTGTGTATGTATTTTGTAGTGTGTGGTATAGTGTGTATGTATTTTGTAGTGTGTGGTATAGTGTGTATGTATTTTGTGGTGTGTGGTATAGTGTGTATGTATTTTGTGGTGTGTGGTATAGTGTGTATGTATTTTGTGGTGTGTGGTATAGTGTGTATGTATTTTGTGAGGTGTAGTATAGTGTGTATGTATTTTGTGGTGTGTGGTATAGTGTGTATGTATTTTGTGGTGTGTGGTATAGTGTGTATGTATTTTGTGAGGTGTAGTATAGTGTGTATGTATTTTGTAGTGTGTGGTATAGTGTGTATGTATTTTGTGGTGTGTGGTATAGTGTGTATGTATTTTGTGAGGTGTAGTATAGTGTGTATGTATTTTGTGGTGTGTGGTATAGTGTGTATGTATTTTGTGAGGTGTAGTATAGTGTGTATGTATTTTGTGGTGTGTGGTATAGTGTGTATGTATTTTGTGAGGTGTAGTATAGTGTGTATGTATTTTGTGAGGTGTAGTATAGTGTGTATGTATTTTGTAGTGTGTGGTATAGTGTGTATGTATTTTGTGGTGTGTGGTATAGTGTGTATGTATTTTGTGGTGTGTAGTATAGTGTGTATGTATTTTGTAGTGTGTGGTATAGTGTGTATGTATTTTGTGGTGTGTGGTATAGTGTGTATGTATTTTGTGGTGTGTGGTATAGTGTGTATGTATTTTGTGAGGTGTAGTATAGTGTGTATGTATTTTGTAGTGTGTGGTATAGTGTGTATGTATTTTGTGGTGTGTGGTATAGTGTGTATGTATTTTGTGAGGTGTAGTATAGTGTGTATGTATTTTGTGAGGTGTAGTATAGTGTGTATGTATTTTGTGGTGTTTGGTATAGTGTGTATGTATTTTGTGGTGTTTGGTATAGTGTGTATGTATTTTGTGGTGTTTGGTATAGTGTGTATGTATTTTGTGGTGTTTGGTATAGTGTGTATGTATTTTGTGGTCTGTGGTATAGTGTGTATGTATTTTGTGGTGTGTGGTATAGTGTATTTGTATTTTGTGGTGTGTGGTATAGAGTGCATGCGTTTTGTTGTGTGTGGCATAGTATGTATACCCACCACATGCAAAGTATGTGGCCAGCCCTGTGGTCACTGTTTTAACCACTATGTACCTTCTTGTCCACTTATTGATGAACATAGAGACAAACAGTATAATAACCTATGTGATATGTCAAGATAACTTTACCAGACATACCAAGCAATTTCCTAAATTTGCTTGAAGTAGATAAGTTAACTGGAGACATTTTGATCCCCGGAATAACCTCCAGGTAACCTCCAGGTATATATCTAAATCCTTTTGAGGCCTAGTTTCTAGGCCTTTTGTGTATCCATATGCTTTTGCGCTGCCCTCCACAGGATGGATTTGGGATGCACAATAAACTAGCCACTTCGGTGGCAAAATTTAAAAGTCTGTAAATGTATTTTGTGGTGAGTGGTATAGTGTGCATAGTGCAGTGTATATGGCGTACTGTTAGGGAGTATTGTGCAGAATGAGCTTAGCATGCGAATCGCAAGGCGGTTGCATCACGTAGCGCGTTGCGTCGCGTCGTATCGCGCTGTACAGCGACGCATGGCGTGGCATAACAAGGATTCACGTCAAAAATACAACTCTAAACTAGCGTTTTGTCCACCAAAAAGCTAGATTTAAATTGGTCTTTTTGTGAGTTAAATTGGCAGTTGGCAGACAGACACGACGCGCCCAGTTAAAAATAGGGACAAACAAACTGGGAATGACCCAATTTACATACGAATGCAACAGGTGAATGAACAGAGTAAAGATGACGGCTTTTGTTACTGTATACATGTTTTAATATTTGTGAAATTATTAAATTATCTCTTTTTGTGATCATTCATTATTAAGGTCTGTTATATATATATATATATATATATATATATATATATATATATATATATATATATATATATATATATATATATATATATATATATATATATATATATACAACTTTCTGAAGATAAACATTCTGTAAATTTTAAAGCGTGTAAAACATAGTCAATCTTGTGTTTACAAAAATCACATTACTCTGGTTGGCTGCAGCAAATCAAAACATGAACAAAAAAATTACAAATTAAAAAAAGATTGACAATGCTCTGGCTGTGGCAAGTCATGAGATGAAGAAATGTTGCATATATAAAAAAAGATAGAAGGCATTTCGATCTTTCTCGGGCCATTATCTAGTTGTTGGAGAGTAGAAAAAAAAACTGTGAAAGTTGAAAAGTAAAATGAAAGCAGTGAGAGATGAGGCGGCCAAGATGAAGTGAAGTGACACATGTTGTAAGTTGGTAGGTAGGTAGGTAGGTAGGTAGGTAGGTAGGTAGGTAGGTAGGTAGGTAGGTAGGTAGGTAGGTAAGTAGGTAGGAAGGTAGGTAGGTAGGTAAGTAGGTAGGAAGGAAGGCAGGCACACAGGCAGGCAGGCTGGCAGGCAGGCAAACAGGCATCTACAGAAACAAGGCTGGGGCTAAGTTACACACGTTAGAGATGCTGTGTGTGAGAGCAGACTCAACAAGACGGCGTCTGTGAAGGCTCACAAAAGGAAAACAAACGCTTGTATATATACAATCTTGCTCACAATAACGGTTCTCCTTTGCTTTATGTTAGGAATCAGAGCCATCCTATAAACCGTTTCTCTGTCAAAATACACTATTCATTGTGACTCCGTCGACGAACACGTAGTCATGATGAATCGACTCTAGTAAACAACATTCTTGACATAAATCCTAGTGCCTGCTTTCTTTTTCCGAATGCTTGCCTCTCCCAGTACACTGTCAAACATTTTTATCTGCAGAATACTTGTGAATTTAACTGACCTCTGATGCTTCACTTCACACTGTCTTCACCTCACTTCTGGCTTTCTCCTCTTCTATACATGCGACTTGATAATGGTCCAGGAAAGCTCGAAACTCCATCCAGTTTCCAGTACAAATTTTGGGGTTTGTGATGTATGCAAGTGAAACGTTATTAGGGTTCCAGTAATATATGAACCCCTAAAGAAGAAGAAACCCCTTCCAGTAACCCGTATACTAGAATACAACACCAGAACATGATACATCCATGAATAAGTACACCAGAACACAACACATCCATGAACCAGTACACTAGAACATAATCCATTAATGAACCAGAACACTAGAACATAACCCATCCATGAACCAGTATGCTAGAACACAACCCATCCATGAACCAGCACACTAGAGCATAACCCATCCATGAACCAGTATGCTAGAACATAACCCATCCATGAACCAGTACACCAGACATTAACCCATCCACGAACCAGTACACCAGAACATAACCCATCCATGAACCAGTACACCAGAACATAACCCATCCACGAACCAGTACAAGAGAACATAACCCATTAATGAACCAGTACACCAGAGCATAATCCATCCATGAACCAGTAGACCAGAACATAACCCATCCATGAACCAGTACACCAGAACATGACACATCCATGCACCAGTACACCAGAACATAACCCATCCATGAACCAGTACACCAGAACATGACACATCCATGCACCAGTACACCAGAACATAACCCAGCCATGAACCAGTACACCAGAACATGACCCAGCTATGAACCAGTACACCAGAACATAACCCAGCCATGAACCAATACACCAGAACATAACCCAGCCATGAACCAGCACACCAGAACATGACCCAGCCATGAACCAGTACACCAAAACATAACCCAGCCATGAACCAGTACACCTGAACATAACCCATCCATGAACCAGTACACCAGAACATAACCCAGCCATGAACCAGTACACCAGAACATGACCCAGCTATGAACCAGTACACCAGAACATAACCCAGTCATGAACCAATACACCAGAACATAACCCAGCCATGAACCAGCACACCAGAACATGACCCAGCCATGAACCAGTACACCACAACATAACCAAGCCATGAACCAGTACACCTGAACATAACCCATCCATGAACCAGTACACCAGAACATAACCCAGCCATGAACCAGTACACCAGAACATAAACCATCCATGAACCAGTACACCTGAACATAACCCATCCATGAACCAGTAAACCAGAACATAACCCATCCATGAACCAGTACACCAGAACATAACCCATCCATGAACCGGTACACCAGAACATAACCCATCCATGAACCAGTACACCAGAACATAACCCATCCATGAACCAGTACACCAGAACATAACCCAGCCATGAACCAGTACACCAGAACATGACCCAGCCATGATCCAGTACACCAGAATATAACCCAGCCATGAATCAGTACATAACCCAGCCATGAACCAGTACATAATCCAGCCATGAACCAGTACATAACCCAGCCATGAACTAGTACACCAGAACATAACCCATCCATGAACCAGTACACCAAAACTTAACCCATCCATGAACCAGTACACCAGAACATAACCCATCCATGAACCAGTACACCAGAACATAACCCATCAATGAACCAGCACACCAGAACATAACTCATCCATAAATCAATACACCAGAACATAACCCATCCATGAACCAGTACACCAAAACATAACTCATCCATGAACCAGTACACCAGAACATAACCCAGCCATTAACCAATACACCAAGACATAACACATCCATGAACCAGTACACCAGAACATAACCCATCCATGAACCAATACACCAGAACATAACCCATCCATGAACCAGTACACCAGAACATAACTCATCCATGAACCAGTACACCAGAACATAACCCATCCATGAACCAGTACACCAGAACATAACCCACCCATGAACCAATACATCAGAACATAACCCATCCATGAACCAGTATACCAGAACATAACCCATCCATGAACCAGTACATCAGAACATAACCCATCCATGAACCAATACACCAGAACATAACCCAGCCATGAACCAGTACACCAGAACATATAACCCATCCCATGAACCTCTATACCAGAACATAACCCATCCATGAACCAATACACCAGAACATAACCCATCCATGAACCAATACACCAGAACATAACCCATCCATGAACCAGTACACCAGAACATAACCCAGCCATGAACCAGTACACCAGAACATAACCCATCCATGAACCAATACACCAGAACATAACCCAGCCATGAACCAGTACACCAGAACATAACCCATCCATGAACCAGTACACCAGAACATAACCCATCCATGAACCAATACACCAGAACATAACCCAGCCACGAACCAGTACACCAGAACATAACCCATCCATAAACCAGTACACCAGAACATAACCCAGCCATGAACCAGTGCACCAGAACATAACTAATCCATGAACCAGTACACCAGAACATAACCCAGCCATGAACCAGTACACCAGAACATAACCCATCCATGAACCAGTACACCAGAACATAGCCCATCCATGAACCAGTACATCAGAACATAACCCATCCATGAACCAATACACCAGAACATAACCCAGCCATGAACCAGTACACCAAAACATAACCCATCCATGAACCAATACACCAGAACATAACTCATCCATGAACCAATACACCAGAACATAACCCATCCATGAACCAATACACCAGAACATAACCCATCCATGAACCAGTACACCAGAACATAACCCAGCCATGAACCAGTACACCAGAACATAACCCATCCATGAACCAATACACCAGAACATAACCCAGCCATGAACCAGTAAACCAGAACATAACCCATCCATGAACCAGTACACAAGAACATAACCCATCCATGAACCAATACACCAGAACATAACCCAGCCACGAACCAGTACACCAGAACATAACCCATCCATAAACCAGTACACCAGAACATAACCCAGCCATGAACCAGTGCACCAGAACATAACTAATCCATGAACCAGTACACCAGAACATAACTAATCCATGAACCAGTACACCAGAACATAACCCATCCATGAACCAGTACACCAGAACATAACCCATCCATGAACCAGTCTCAGTAGTAGTAACCAGTTACCAGTAACCAGTGTACCAGTAGATGACTCACTACCAACCGTCTCTGCGTGAATCACTGGCTGTATTCATATTGTTGCTGACCTAGCAGGATTTCAAGCGCCCCCTCGCCCATGGGCACTCCTCAGTCAGTCTAGCCAAGGGGCAGAGAGAGGCAGGTTCGGCTGTGGCGCCCTTCCACATACTTCAGTTACAATATACGTACTTCCAGTCTACGTGAGTATTTTTACCCAATCCACGTGTTCGAACCCCACATGATAAATGGTGGCACCGGTGTGGAGCGTGGAAATTAAGCTTTTTAAGGGTATTTCAAGAGGTTAGAAGACTGTTTGTGAGTAGCCGGTGGGTCAAAGGTGAACCGTCTCACCCATCTCAAGCTACTCGCTCCCCTCACAACCTCCACCTCCAGCCTGCAAGCCTGTTCCAGCCGTTTCAAGCTTCCTGGCTTAGTTCGTGTGCTAACTGCTTCAATCTCCGAGGGGTTGACCCGGATTTTGCAGTTAAGCCAGTCAGTAAGCCAGACTGGAAGTGAACGCCAGTCAGTCTATCATCCAGCCTGTCTCCTGTCATCCACCTGCTCCTCCGTGCTGTGTGCATCGTTACACGTCTTCCAGTCAGCCATTCTCGTGGGTTAAGCCAGTCAGCCAACCCAGCTTCTAACCCAGCTGAGAGAGAGAAATAAGCCACGCAAGTTCCTCTGAAGTATTTTCATATCGCTTTGTGCTCCCTGTTGGATGCTAAGAGTGAATTTCACCATTCCTGTGGCATAGAGTGGCTTATCAAGCTACCTTCGTGAGTGGTAAGAGTGCGCGCCAGTGAGTGAGTGGTAAGAGTGCGCGCCAGTGAGTGAGTCACACCTCCACCACCACCACCACCACTCTACTCACACCACCACCAGCCATCCACCTCATCTACCTGTGGCTGTTTGCACCCTTGTACCGGGTCCTAATACTGTTTTGGCTCACATAATTGGTCAAGAGATTGTAGCTGAGCGCCACCGATAAAGCCAGTTATGTGAGTTCACCGAGAAAGCGCATTTCTTCACGACGACAGTGTGAGTGTCGGCGTCATCACCGCGCAGGACAACCTTCCTCATCACCAGTCATCCCGTCTACTCGTCCAGACTTCAGTGATAATTTTCTGTTTAGAGACATTTTTCATGCATTTAAAGACATTTGCGTGTGTGAGACATTTATAGTGAATTTCTTGTGTACTCTAAGCCTTGTGTTTTCAGTGTAGACTCAGTGTTTCTTTGACTCGTTAATTTTTGCAATATTTTTCAGTGTTATTCGCTCATCTCATATTTTTTTATCTGTGTTTTTTTATGCTACTCTCTGTCTGTAGTAAGTATTATTGTGTAGTGTACCAGTCAGTCACTCTGTGTGAAGTGATTCATTTTTTTTATTGTATTATTTAGCATTTTCTTCCACTTAAGCTTACTGTGTCATTTCTCTATTTTTTTTTTTTTTGCCTTATGTCCTTGAGTAAGTTCACTGAGAAGATGTCCCAGTCATTGAACGTTCACTTAGTGTATCATGCCAGTCAAAGTCAATATGAATCAGTCCACAGTACCAACATTCCCTTACTGACTGAAAGACAATATCTAGCCCTTGAGCAATGTGTTTGTTCTCACAGCTTGTATCTGAGATTTGTTAAAGTGCTGCGAAATGTGAAGTTCAGATTA
The DNA here is from genome assembly GCF_038502225.1 of Cherax quadricarinatus. Classification (NCBI taxonomy): domain Eukaryota; kingdom Metazoa; phylum Arthropoda; class Malacostraca; order Decapoda; family Parastacidae; genus Cherax; species Cherax quadricarinatus. The sequence continues at coordinate 13,424,284 of NC_091305.1, read as the reverse complement.
AGTTCCTATAGATCCGTGAATTACTTATTAACGTAGCCGAGCGGTCAGGCACTAGTAACTCTGTCACTCCCATCTGTGTTCCACTACACCTTCAGAACATAACCCATCCATGAACCAATACACCAGAACATAACCCAGCCATGAACCAGTACACCAGAACATAACCCATCCATGAACCAATACACCAGAACATAACCCATCCATGAACCAGTACACCAGAACATAACCCAGCCATGAACCAGTACACCAGAACATAACCCATCCATGAACCAGTACACCAGAACATAACCCAGCCATGAACCAGTACACCAGAACATAACCCATCCATGAACCAGTACACCAGAACATAACCCATCCATGAACCAATACACCAGAACATAACCCAGCCATGAACCAGTACACCAGAACATAACCCATCCATGAACCAGTACACCAGAACATAACCCATCCATAAACCAGTACACCAGAACATTACCCAGCCATGAACCAGTGCACCAGAACATAACCAATCCATGAACCAGTACACCAGAACATCACCCATCCATGAACCTGTACACCAGAACATAGCCCATCCATGAACCAGTACACCAGAACATAACCCATCCATGAACCAGTACACCAGAACATAACCCATCCATGAACCAGTACACCAGAACATAACCCATCCATGAACCAGTACACCAGAACATAACCCATCCATGAACCAGTACACCAGAACATAACCCAGCCATGAACCAGTACACCAGAACATAACCCAGCCATGAACCAGTACACCAGAACATAACCCAGCCATGAACCAGTACACCAGAACATAACCCATCCATGAACCAGTACACCAGAACATAACCCATCCATGAACCAGTACACCAGAACATAACCCAGCCATGAACCAGTACACCAGAACATAACCCATCCATGAACCAGTACACCAGAACATAACCCATCCATGAACCAGTACACCAGAACATAACCCATCCATGAACCAGTACACCAGAACATAACCCAGCCATGAACCAGTACACCAGAACATAACCCATCCATGAACCAGTACACCAGAACATAACCCATCCATGAACCAGTACACCAGAACATAACCCATCCATGAACCAGTACACCAGAACATAACCCAGCCATGAACCAGTACACCAGAACATAACCCATCCATGAACCAGTACACCAGAACATAACCCATCCATGAACCAGTACACCAGAACATAACCCAGCCATGAACCAGTACACCAGAACATAACCCAGCCATGAACCAGTACACCAGAACATAACCCAGCCATGAACCAGTACACCAGAACATAACCCAGCCATGAACCAGTACACCAGAACATAACCCAGCCATGAACCAGTACACCAGAACATAACCCAGCCATGAACCAGTACACCAGAACATAACCCAGCCATGAACCAGTGCACCAGAACATAACCCATCCATGAACCAGTACACCAGAACATAACCCAGCCATGAACCAGTACACCAGAACATAACCCATCCATGAACCAGTACACCAGAACATAACCCATCCATGAACCAGTACACCAGAACATAACCCATCCATGAACCAGTACACCAGAACATAACCCATCCATGAACCAGTACACCAGAACATAACCCATCCATGAACCAGTACACCAGAACATAACCCATCCATGAACCAGTACACCAGAACATAACCCAGCCATGAACCAGTACACCAGAACATAACCCAGCCATGAACCAGTACACCAGAACATAACCCATCCATGAACCAGTACACCAGAACATAACCCAGCCATGAACCAGTACACCAGAACATAACCCATCCATGAACCAATACATCAGAACATAACTCATCCATGAACCAGTACACCAGAACATAACCCAGCCATGAACCAGTACACCAGAACATAACCCATCCATGAACCAGTACACCAGAACATAACCCAGCCATGAACCAGTACACCAGAACATAACCCAGCCATGAACCAGTACACCAGAACATAACCCAGCCATGAACCAGTTCACCAGAACATAACCCAGCCATGAACCAGTACACCAGAGCAAAATCCGCATCTGTGCTTAGACTATTTGTACTTTAACTTAAGACTGATTCTAATGTTGTTTCCAATAACAAATCACGTAAATCAATTCCAGTACGTCAGTAGGTGTTTGACTTCATATGAGAGACTTTGTATGAATATTTTTAAGAGAGTTGTTTCCAGTCAATTCCAGTACGTCAGTAGGTGTTTGACTTCATATGAGAGACTTTGTATGAATATTTTGAGAGAGTGAGAGAGAGAGAGAGAGATAGAGAGAGAGATAGAGAGAGAGAGAGAGAGAGACAGTCAGACAGACAGACAGATAGGCAGAGAATTATTTTTATTAATATCTTAAAGGTATAAATTGGATCAACTCGAAGTTTCTCCTTGCTAAGAGAAAACAGGTTTATTGATATAAATCCTTATTTATCCAATTTATTGCACAGTAAAAACATCCTCAGTGTCGTCCTTGGGTGTGTTCTCTTCAATTTGTCTTTATTTTTTATGTGAGTTGGGGAGCTAAACCTAACCGAGCAGATTTAAGATGTGCTCTGACAAGTGCATTGTTGAGTACCATTTTTTTAAGAGTTCCTTACTCTAAACTTCCAGATATGTAACCAAGCCTTCGGCTAGCCTTGTTATGTGTATTTTGATGAAATAGGTACCTATGTAACATCTGGATACCTGTGCAACATCTGGGTATCTTTATTCTGTAGATGTTTCGCCAACCAGTGGCTTTATCAATACAATACAGACGACTGAAGAGTTTGAAGATGAGGTAATCAGTCCCTCAGCCTAGGAGCAAGTATTCAATACCCTCTTGGCAAGTCTTGCGAAATGTCTATAGAATAAACATGCCCAGATGTTGCAGAGGTGTCTAGAAGTTGCAAAGGCGTCCAGATGTTCCACAGGTGTCCAGATGTTCCACAGGTGTCCAGATGTACATGTGTCTTAATCATCATCTTGTCGGTATTATATACCATTGATTTAAGTGTATTTTGGGTGGGTGATGATGGTCTATTTTAAAGTAACGTTGAATACTTGACCAAATAACCCCCGAAGGGGGGGGGAAACTTTTAAATGGCTGCTTGATTTTTTCCTCCCGCCTACTTTTCAAATCTTAATTCGCTCGTAGCTCTAGAACCCATCATGCGATCGGATACAAATTTTGAGCGCTTGTGTAAGGTAACGCAGACCAGAGTCTTGGAACAACAGGCCCGTGCAGGAGCTCGCTGACCAACGTTACTGAACCCGTTCCCGTCATCCTGGAATGGATCGGATAACTTCCAAAACCCTTCATTGGCGGAGCTTCAAACGTTCAAATAAGGAGAGCGGAGAGTGAAACTCAGGGGTGTGGGAACAGGTTTGAGTATTTAATGTGCATATATGTATGTATCTGTCTCATCTGAATGACTTCATCTGATGCAGCTTACGGTCAGGGTAGTAGTGTCCATTCAGTCTAGAGTGTGTGTGTGTGTTTGTATGTGCGCGCGTGTGTGTGTGTGTGTGTGTGTGTGTGTGTGTGTGTGTGTGTGTGTGTGTGTGTGTGTGTGTGTGTGTGTGTGTGTGTTTGTGCGCGCGCGTGTGTGTGTGTGTGTGTGTGTGTGTGTGTGTGTGTGTGTGTGTGTGTGTGTGTGTGTTTGTGCGCGCGCGTGTGTGTGTGTGTATGTGTGTGTGTGTGTGTGTGTGTGTGTGTGTGTGTGTGTGTGTGTGTGTGTGTGTGTGTGTGTGTGTGTGTGTGTGTGTATGTGTGTGTGTGTGTACTCACCTAGTTGTACTCACCTAGTTGAGGTTGCGGGGGTCGAGTCCGAGCTCCTGGCCCCGCCTCTTCACTGATCGCTACTAGGTCACTCTCCCTGAACCGTGAGCTTTATCATACCTCTGCTTAAAGCTATGTATGGATCCTGCCTCCACTACATCGCTTCCCAAACTATTCCACTTACTGACTACTCTGTGGCTGAAGAAATACTTCCTAACATCCCTGTGATTCATCTGTGTCTTCAGCTTCCAACTGTGTCCCCTTGTTACTGTGTCCAATCTCTGGAACATCCTGTCTTTGTCCTGTGTGTGTGTGTGTGTGTGTGTGTGTGTGCACACGTTTACACGTGAAAAAATTATGTTATGCAAAAAGAATACACATGTGCATACATATGCACACAAATGCATACACACAGGTATACTTATTAAAGTGCACACGCATACAGAAACTCATACGTACAAACATACGCAAACGAATATATTTTGTTACATATTTTCCCGCACTGGAATTTTACGACCACTCTCCACTAGTCCTTAAGCATACACTAAGGTAGAGGAGGCTGGGCTTGTGCAACACTGGGATGCCTTTATCGAATCTCCCAGCGACTGACATACATCCAGTTTTTATCCACATTAAAGATCATCTTCCTTGTCTCCGAGCAGAGCGCCGACTTATGCAGACCTGAGTGAATATTTCATCAGCCAGCATCAGCAGACTTACACGGTGGGTAGGAAGGCCATTGCTGCTTCAATGATCCAGCAGGTGATGTCGAGGATCCAGCAGGTGATGTCAAGGATGTAGCAGGTGATGTCAAGGATGCAGCAGGTGATGTCAAGGATCCAGCAGGTGATGTCAAGGATCCAATAGGTATATATACATGAGTGTGGCTGGAGGGTGGGAAGGAAGCCTTTTGCTATACTATCCTAAACTATCTGGACGAACTCTGGTAGCCAGTTGGTCCCTCTCAGCAGATGGCTTCTGTCTGGTCTTTAATTATCTGACTTATGTTGAAAAATGGTATAAAATATCGACGAGTTCATGATTAAGACATGTTGTACAGCAGTTCGTCATCTTTACTGTTGGAACGTTTCGCCTACACAGTAGCAGGTGTAGTAGTGAAGTGAATATGATTTAATCAGTCCATCAACCTAGGAGATATGAGGTGGTCAGTCACTCAACCTGGAGAAGAGTCTAGCTCCAGACCATGGAACTAGACTCTTCTCCAGGCTGAGGGACTGACCACCTCAAATACTATTTCTCAAAGGTCGATGGACTGATCACATCATCTTCATTTTACTACTACACCTTCTGCTTTGTATTTGACTGAAGAAGTCTACTGTGTAGGGAAAACGTTTCATCAATAAAGGTACCCAACTGTTGCACATGTTTCTGGCCCGGTGGCCTGGTGGCTTGGTGGCCCGGTGGCCTGGTGGCTAAAGCTCCCGCTTCACACACGGAGGGCCCGGGTTCGATTCCCGACGGGTGGAAACATTTCGACGCGTTTCCTTACACCTGTTGTCCTGTTCACCTAGCAGCAAATAGGTACCTGGGTGTTAGTCGACTGGTGTGGATCGCATCCTGGGGGACAAGATTAAGGACCCCAATGGAAATAAGTTAGACAGTCCTCGATGACGCACTGACTTTCTTGGGTTATCCTGGGTGGCTAACCCTCCGGGGTTAAAAATCCGAACGAAATCTTATCTTATCTTATCTTATTATCTGCCTTTCCAGCGCACTGTGATAGCCTCAGAGAGTTTTGTTTTTCCCTTATATGAAACATTATGACTGTTAGGATACCGTCAGGTTTATTGTGTATGTGTGAGTGACGTTGTGGAGAAATTTTCTCCAGGAGGGGGGTATCAGCCCCCTTCAGCCCCTTCAGCCCCTTTCAGCCCTGAGGGGCCCAGCCCTCTCAGAAGGGGCAAGCGTCTTGTTTACTGCTACAGTGAGTAATTGATCACAGATGCCGTACGAGTATGCGACGTGGTCAAGTGACCGTTGCTCCTTGCAGTCCAGTGTTGCAGAGTGTATTTTAATAAGAGACAGTACATCTCTTACTTTAGCAGGACAATTAAGGAAAATCCTGCTCCCACTTTGTTACCATAGTAAAGATAGTGGACATTGTTGTCTATGCTTAAGACAGCAAGAATTAAACATTCTGCTTTACTTCATCGAGGAAGTGGCAAGGAAGCAAAAGTACTAGGTCAGCTTTTTATTTGTGCTAGGGGAGTGACGGCATGGGGTGCTGTGGCGTCTTCAGATTACTTTTGACTCTACTGAGAGTGACACTGACACCAGGATAACCAACAAAGAACGATCTGTGCGTTAGTGTGAACAAAGTGTCTCATAAAACACAATAAACACTTAAGAGAAGTGTGATCAGCTTCTTTAGTGATAAGATTGTGAACAATAAAGACAAATCTTGTGGAACAGTGTACCAGTGTGCGTATTCCTAGACTATGGAAGACGTGGACATCCAAGGACACTTCAGCTTCTATCAAGTCACCGATATCTGTCGAAGGTGTGAAGAACACCATAGCTCACGCTACAAGAGCAAGGTAGGTTACGAATTTCTTGTAGCACGGGGGACTGCGCAGTTCTTGAGTCGCAAGGAGTTTGTAATCAACCTATAGTCGGCAGTACTTTTGAGTCCACACAAGTAAGTTTGTCAGCCATCAGTGTATGAAATATGCTGACATAACACCCCTAGGGGTAATTTATAATCTTACAAATTATAACTCTTTACAGCCCGTTGAAAGATGACTTCGACAGCTTCTCAAGACCTCGTCTGCAGGGGCGGCTGTGCGGGCGATGAGCTGTCTTTCTAAGTTACGTACAAACTCTTTAAACTTAACTGGTAATGCCATTTCTCAACAGACGTTGTGTTGAAGTGTTGGAGTGCTTCTCCACTCCTCTCCCTCTGTTTATAATGAGTTCCAGTATTTCGCCTCAGACAACCATCAACCCACGACCAGTTTTCTTCCCATCTTTCAACCTTCTTCCGTCGTTGTCGATTTCGATTAGGATGTGGGTGATCTTCCAGTGATCATTTTCCTGGCGTTGTTACCTCTCTTTCTCGTTCACTTGGCCAGACTCTTCACTCTTCTTTCTGCGTCGCATTTTTCTTTACTGTCTCTCTCAGTTTGTTCCAGAGATTATAATGTTTTTATTTCTCATGCCGCTACTGGTCTCCATCCCATCAAGAATGATTCCCTTACCTTACTGACAGTACCTGTCACCTGTTGCTACGTCCACGGTCATCTTTACGAGGACCCCAGTCGAAATAAATGATTTTGAATTGTTTTCTCTTTTCCTAGGTAATTTACACATATATTACTATGCAACAAGATCACGGTAAACAGTGATATCACAATATGCGAAAGAACCACTGTGAAAAAATAATAAACATTCAAGTACTTTCGTGATTTCTCACATTATCAAGGACACATAAATGATAATGTGAGAAATCACGAAAGCAGTTGGATATTCACTATTTTTTCACTGGTTCTTTTGCATATGTTATCATGTAGGCTAATTTTACTTATGTGTACCTGTACCTAACCAAACTTATCAAGTAAATTATAACCAGCAAGGTCTGGTGGCTAAAGCTCCCGCTTCACACACGGAGGGCCCGGGTTCGATTCCCGGCGGGTGGAAATTCCGACACGTTTCCTTACACCTATTGTCCTGTTCACCTAGCAGCAAATAGGTACCTGGGTGTTAGTCGACTGGTGTGGGTCGCATCCTGGGGGACAAGATTAAGGACCCCAATGGAAATAAGTTAGACAGTCCTCGATGACGCACTGACTTTCTTGGGTTATCCTGGGTGGCTAACCCTCTGGGGTTAAAAATCCGAACAAAATCTTATCTTATCTCTTATCTCTAGCTTTCACATGACTCCCACAAGCGCTCCACCACTATTCATTTCTTTCACACAAAAGCAAACTTTGCCCACTGTTTACAACCCTCTCGATGGCCTTGCAAGAGAAACTTGTAAAAATTCTCTCCACTTGACTCTGCCACTTCTTATCCTCCTTACACATAAACAAACCCCAGTTCTATTTACAACCCTCATTTTCTATATACCATCCCTGAATTCTCTTGCACGGGGAACTTGTGCGAAAATTTCTCTCTCCTCCAGTAAAATTTCCCCGCTAAGAATCTTTAGCAAGCCGGAGTCTGAGTTCGAATATATGTGTAGCCAGTCATGGTGTTTCTTGAGCCAAGCAAAAATAAACTTTTTCCCAGTTTATTCACGCCGTAATTTCCCAGTGCTTGCAAAACCGATGATTTATTGATTTAGTTATGCTTCTTCACAACTGATGTTTCCCGTTTTCTATGTTTCCAGAGTATTTCTTTATTTTCCTTTATCTCGCCAACCGTCCCTCGTTATTAATTTATTTTTATCGGAGCTGATTCCTATCTACTCACGTACATCTGGTAGTTCCTCTGTCATCTTAATTTTGGGTACAAATTGATATACGAATTCCCGCAGTTTACGAAGCCTAGGCCAGTGCCACTATGCCTGCGGGATTACAGAAAAGAAAAAGGTAAAAAAAACTTGATGCATTTCGATCAGTAAGCGATCTGAGGAAGGTATCCCCGTACTGCATAACCCCAGCCTCATGCACCTCAGTGCACGCGATAGGAACAGTGCAGAGTGCGGCCTAAGTTCTCTTGCAGGTCATTAATAACGTTGATGATTTGAAGGGAATTAGTCATCAAGGGAAAACTAATATCCCAAATTCTTCATTTTAAAAAAATGGCAAATTGGGATATAACAATGCAAAACTAAATCTGAACTTCCACTAAGAAAAAAAAGGTTCGATGTCAGACTCAAGAGGCTTTCTTCTCCTCCTAGAGAGACCAGTTGCCTAAAATACACCAGCACGGCAAGTTTGAAACCGATCAATATTTTAAGTCCCTCGCACCAGACACTCACAAAATTATCCCATAAAAGTCAGTATTTAAATTTTCGCGATTTCTTTCATAAAAAAAGGAGGAGGGGGCGTGCAAATTTTGACCTACACAGAGCAAAATACTTTTCTCTCAGACTGACCAGAGTTTGATGTTTCAGTAGCGAATATATGTTTAGGTCATGAGGCCACAATGATGTTATAGACACATGAAGGAAGACAAGTTAGATTTATCCTAGAATAATCTAGCAAGAGTCAAATACTTTGTAGTCTCCCGGACAGTCTTCTTAAATCTTTTCCAAGCAATTTTTAGATGATGTATGACCCTATGGGTTTACCGCTCTCAATAATAATAACAATAATAATAATAACAATAGTTATAATAATTACAATTATTTATTGTAATAATAAAAATAATAATAATAATAATAATAATAATAATAATAATAATAATAATAATAATAATAATAATAATAATAATAATAATAATAATAAAACATGTGTATCTAACAGTACTATTAACCCAGCAAACTCAGCCTTCAATATATCATCAACGATCGTTTCTCTGTCTGTCTGTCTGTCTGTCTTTCTCTCTCTCTCTCTCTCTCTCTCTCTCTCTCTCTCTCTCTCTCTCTCTCTCTCTCTCTCTCTCTCTCTCTCTCTCTCTCTCTCTCTCTTTAACACAGGGTTTGACAAGGTTAGGTTAAGGATCCCTTACTTTATTGACAGCTATTTACAGGTTAAGGATTCCTAACTTTAATGGCAAGCTAAGAGCTGTTACCTACATCAGCTCATTTGAAAGCATTTTTATTGTTATGAGACATACAAGTAGGGAACAGGATGAAGTTGGAGCCATCTGTGGGCCAGCATTTTCATTTGATCAACTGACGTTATCTCGTTGACATCATTATGCTGTACGAATGTGTTCCATACTCGAGTCATCCTGGGTATGTATGATCTCAGATGGAGTGATGTTCTGGAGAAGGGTACAGCCAGAGTGAAGTTGCTGCTTTCTGCCCGTCTTGTGGCATAAAAGCTTGTTTCACGCTGTCCTCGAAGTGGATCCAAGTGTGGTACTTTGACAATATTGGCCTGTAAGCTCTCTCTCTCTCTCTCTCTCTCTCTCTCTCTCTTTATGTTAAATTTCGCTTTTCTTTTTTTTAGTGTGCGTAATAAAAAAATAATTGAGATTTTTTATAAAATGGAAGAGAGGATATAATTATGTGTATATATGTACATAGCTTTTTAAAGCAAGATTGTGGTGAAAAAATTTTTAGAGGTGAGTGAGCTTGTTAGAACTGAAGTTAATACTGAGTAAACGTGGAGACTCTTGTTTTAGGAGCCACTTATAATTGAGGATTTTATTAGCTGGGGAGGAATGAAGAGGAAGGGAAGAGGATAAGGGAAGAGGAAGGGGAGGGAGGGGGGAGGGAAAGGGGTAGGGAGAGAGAAAAGGGGGGTGGAAGACGAAAGAGGATAGTGGGGAAAAAGAGGAAGAGGGCACGGGAGGGGGGAAGAGAGGGACTGGGACAGGGGAAGACGAGAGAGGGTAGGGGGAAGGGAAGAGAAGGGAAGACGTAAGACGATAGACTATATAGGCAGCTTTTGTTCGTAATACATAACAGTACTGGTGTAAAATTCTCTCTTCTCCCTCCCTCTCTCTCTCTCTCTCTCTCTCTCTCTCTCTTTCTCCTTCTCTCTCTCTCTCTCTCTCTCTCTCTCTCTCTCTTTCTCCTTCTCTCTCTCATACACTGAAAGTGATGTCATCAATGCTGCCGCTACAATAATTCTTCACTTGTGTTTCGACTGAAGAAGTCTGATGTAGAGGCGAAACGTTTCAGCAATAAAGAAATCCCATCAGTCTTACGACCATCCTCGTGTTGCATCATCCCATCAATCTTACGACCATCCTTGTGTTGCATCATCCCATCAATCTTACGACCATCCTTGTGTTGCATCATCCCATCAATCTTACAACCATCCTTGTGTTGCATCATCCCATCAATCTTACGACCATCCTTGTGTTGCATCATCCCATCAATCTTACGGCCATCCTTGTGTTGCATCATCCCATCAATCTTACGACCATCCTTGTGTTGCATCATCCCATCAATCTTACAACCATCCTTGTGTTGCATCATCCCATCAATCTTACAACCATCCTTGTGTTGCATCATCCCATCAATCTTACAACCATCCTTGTGTTGCATCATCCCATCAATCTTACGACCATCCTTGTGTTGCATCATCCCATCAATCTTACGACCATCCTTGTGTTGCATCATCCCATCAATCTTAGGACCATCCTCGTGTTGCATCATCCCATCAATCTTACGACCATCCTTGTGTTGCATCGTCCCATCAATCTTACGACCATCCTTGTGTTGCATCATCCCATCAATCTTACGACCATCCTTGTGTTGCATCATCCCATCAATCTTACGACCATCCTTGTGTTGCATCGTCCCATCAATCTTACGACCATCCTTGTGTTGCATCATCCCATCAATCTTACGACCATCCTTGTGTTGCATCATCCCATCAATCTTACGACCATCTTTGTGTTGCATCATCCCATCAATCTTACGACCATCCTTGTGTTGCATCATCCCATCAATCTTACGACCATCCTTGTGTTGCATCGTCCCATCAATCTTACGACCATCCTTGTGTTGCATCATCCCATCAATCTTACGACCATCCTTGTGTTGCATCGTCCCATCAATCTTACGACCATCCTTGTGTTGCATCATCCCATCAATCTTACGACCATCCTTGTGTTGCATCGTCCCATCAATCTTACAACCATCTTTGTGTTGCATCATCCCATCAATCTTACGACCATCTTTGTGTTGCATATCCCATCAATCTTACGACCATCCTTGTGTTGCATCATCCCATCAATCTTACGACCATCCTTGTGTTGCATCGTCCCATCAATCTTACGACCATCTTTGTGTTGCATATCCCATCAATCTTACGACCATCCTTGTGTTGCATCATCCCATCAATCTTACGACCATCTTTGTGTTGTATGATCCCATCAATCTTACGACCATCCTTGTCTTGCATCATCCCATCAATCTTACGACCATCTTTGTGTTGTATGATCCCATCAATCTTACGACCATCCTTGTGTTGCATTATCCCATCACTCTTACGGCTATCCTTGTGTTTCATCATCCCATCAATCTTACGACCATCTTTGTGTTGCATCATCCCATCAATCTTACGACCATCTTTGTGTTGCATCATCCCATCAATCTTACAACCATCTTTGTGTTGCATTATCCCATCAATCTTACAACCATCTTTGTGTTGCATTATCCCATCAATCTTACAACCATCTTTGTGTTGCATTATCCCATCAATCTTACAACCATCTTTGTGTTGCATTATCCCATCAATCTTACGACCATCTTTGTGTTGCATCATCCCATCAATCTTGCAACCATCTTTGTGTTGCATCATCCCATCAATCTTACAACCATCTTTGTGTTGCATCATCCCATCAATCTTACAACCATCTTTGTGTTGCATCATCCCATCAATCTTACAACCATCTTTGTGTTGCATCATCCCATCAATCTTGCAACCATCTTTGTGTTGCATTATCCCATCAATCTTACAACCATCTTTGTGTTGCATTATCCCATCAATCTTACAACCATCTTTGTGTTGCATCATCCCATCAATCTTACAACCATCTTTGTGTTGCATCATCCCATCAATCTTGCAACCATCTTTGTGTTGCATCATCCCATCAATCTTACAACCATCTTTGTGTTGTATCATCCCATCAATCTTGCAACCATCTTTGTGTTGCATCATCCCATCAATCTTACAACCATCTTTGTGTTGTATCATCCCATCAATCTTACGACCATCTCTATAACACACACAAAATTATTTCTCTCTAATCCAAAGTGATATATTTTTTTCTAATTCATGATGGTCTCTGTTACTAATCCATGTTGGTGTCTATAATTCATGGTGTCATTTACAAATAATTCAATATAGTATCAGTCGTAAAGTAATGAATGAGATGGCGAGAAAAATCCTTCGGGTGAAAATTGAACAAGTGATGGAACTGAGAAATTTCCTTCTCTGTATACATGAGAAGGGACTTCCCTGTTTGTATACATCAAAGGAAGAGCTTTTTCTTGCACATGAGTGTGTAGATCTGAAGAATACAAGAATATAACACGTCTTGTGAGTGTGTGGAAAAGAGTGATTGGTGAGTCATGACAGTTTAAGTGTAGTGTGAGTGTGGAGGGAGAGGTGTAGATGGTAGTAGCAGTGGTTGTGGTTGTGGTAGGTGGTGGTAATAGCGGCTGTGGTAGTGGTAGGTGGTGGTAGCAGTGGTTGTGGTAGCGATAGGTGGTGGTAGCAGCGGTTGTGGTGGTGCTAGATGGTAGTAGCGGTTGTAGTAGTGGCAGCAGCGGTTGTGGTGATGGTAGAAGGTGGTAGCAGTGGTTGTGGTAGTGACAGGTGATGGAAGTAGCGGTTGTAGTAGTGGTAGGTTGTGGTAACAACGGTTGTGGTAGTGGTAGCAGCGGTTGTAGTGGTGGTGGTAGATGGTGGTAGCGGTTGTAGTAGTGGTAGCAGCGGTTGTGTTGCTGGTATTTGGTGGTAGCAGCGATTGTGGTAGTGGTTTGGTGGTAGCAGTGGTTGTAGTAGTGGTAGGTGGTGGTAGCAGCGATTGTGGTAGTGGTAGGTGGTAGTAGCAGTGGTTGTGGTAGTGGTAAGCGGTGGTAGTGGCGGTTGTGGTAGTGGTAAGTGGTGGTAGCAGTGATTGTGGTAGGTGGTGGTAGCAGTGGTTGTGGTAGGCGGTGGGAGCAGTGTTTGTGGTAGGTGGTGGTACCAATGGCTGTGGTAGGTGATGGTAGCAGTGGTTGTAGTAGTGGTAAGTGGTGGCACCACTCTCACCATCACATCCGTGTTACTGATGGTACCCAGGTACTCTTGACTGGTGTAGGGGTCCAACAGACAGGTTAGGGAGCAACAATTGGCTCAAAGAGCGAGTGAAACGAGAAGACTGGAACGAATCGGAGAAGTGCTTTCATTAGCGAAAGGTGAAAGTGAATACATGAAGGGAAATCTACGCCAGAAAGCTGAGGGCGACGCTGTCTGGAGGACACAGTGATTGTCCCCCCGCGGCCTGGTCACAGACCGGACCGCGGGGGCGCTGACCCCCTCAACCCTCTCCAGGTATGCACACTGAAACAGACAACTGGAGGATGTAACCCAGGTGTACACACATGTTCGAAACTGGGAAGAAAGATACGGCACAAAGGAACTATTAGATAAACAAATGAGGCAATAAAGAGCTTTGGCTAACCGATTAAAAAAAAATATATATATATATATATATATATATATATATATATATATATATATATATATATATATATATATATATATATATATATATATATATATATATATATATATATATATATATATATATATATATGCAAAACAACCACTCTGAAAGAATAGAGAAATTCCAAGCGCTTTCGTGACTACTCACATTATCAAGGAACTATACATGAAATCACCTGTTTACTGTGATCTTATTGCATATATATTTATATATATATATATATATATACATATATATACATATATATACATGTATATATATATATATATATATATATATATATATCGAATATATTACGGGTGGACTGAATTTTTCTTGGCTGCAAGAGAGTATTTGACACAGTACCACACGGATGACTGCTGCATAAGCTGTAGGTATTTATTTATTGAAAAAACTGGATACATTATGAGTGTGCTGCTACCAGACACTGTGATAGCTACACGGTGAGAACAAGAGTTAGCTGTGTTTCCCTGTCATATTCCTTCACACAGTAGTGACTAAGGGGTCAGTGCTAGGACCAACACTCTTCCTAATGTATGATGGTGGTGGTGGTCGGGGTGGTGGTAGTGGTGGTGGTAGTGGTGGTGGTAGTGTGGGTGGGGGTTGTGGTAGTAGTGGTTTTGGTGGGGGTGGTGGGGGTGGTGGTGGGCGTGGCGGTGGTGGTGGTAGTAGTGGTAGATTTCCACATCCTATGTGTATGGTTTCCTCGCTAACTAAAAACATCTATAGAGTAATCAGATAAGGAAAGCAAAACCTGGAAGAGCACTCAGGGTAGAGGAACGGTGGGAATATGGCTGCTAGAGTTAAATCTCGGAAGGAGTAAAGGACTAAATTATGCACTGGAGAAGGAAGACCAGACACAGAACACAACCAAGGTGTTTATATCTCTCATCGCCACCGCTACCATCAAAACACATAAACACACCACCACCACCACCACCACCACCACCACCACCACCACAACCACAACCACCACCACCACAATGACAACTACGACCACCAACACCCCATCACACCACCATCACTCCACCACCACTACCACCACCATCACTCCACCACTACCACCACCATCACTCCACCACCACAGAGACTTAACACTCGATTGCGTTTTGGCATGGAAGCGACGCTTGTAACAGAGTTCCTTTACTCTTTTTTTACCTCCCTCCCTCCCTCCCTCCCTCCCTCCCTCCCTCCCTCCCTCCCTCCCTTCCTTCCTTCCTTCCTTCCTTCCTTCCTTCCTTCCTCCTGTTTTCACCGTCTCTGCTCCTCCATCACAATCATCACCATTCTCTTCCCAATCACCACAATTTCTTGACATTTGATTTCTTAAGCACAAAACAGATAATCATCACCTGCAGCATACCTGGAGGATATTCCGGGGGTCAACGCCCCCGCGGCCAGGTCCATGACCTGGCTTCGTGGTGGATCATAGTCTGATCAACCAGTCTGTTATTGTTGGCCGCACGTAAACCGACGTACGAACTACAGCCCGGCTGGTCAGGTACTGGCTTTAGGTATCTGCCCAGCTCCCTCTTGAAGACAACCAAGGCTGTACTGGTAATCCTCCTTACGTATGCTGGGAGGCAGTTGAACAGTCTTGGGCCCCTGACACTTAATGTGTTGTCTCTTAGCATACTCGTGGCATCGCTGCTTTTCATTGAGGGGAATATTGCACTGCCTGCCGAGTCTTTTGTTTTCGTTGGGAGTGATTTTCGTGTGCAATTTTGAAACTAGTCCCTCTAGGATTATCCTTGTGTGTATTATCATATATGTTTCTCGCCTGCGTTCCAGGGAGTACAGATCAAGGAACTTCAACCGGATGCGTAAGTTTGTGAATGCTCTTTGAGACATCTGCACGCACTCACGTACGCTTCATCGGCAGTTATATTAAACAGTGAATTCCTATGTACGCATAAACCTCAACGCATTCTGTATACATGCAGATATGTATGCACCGTACACACCCAAAGGAACACAGGTGTAGACATGCCAAACTCTTACGCAAGATGCACACACAAACCTATACCTGGAGTCTACCTGGAGTATACCTGGAGTATACCTGGAGTCTACCTGGAGTATACCTGGAATATACCTGGAGTATACCTGGAGTATACCTGGAATATACCTGGAGTATACCTGGAGTATACCTGGAGTATACCTGGAGTACATCTGGAGTATACCTGGAGTATACCTGGAGTATATCTGGAAAGGGGTTCGGGAGTCAACGCGCCCGCGGCCAGGTCTAAGACTATACGCATGTGCACATGTAACAACGTCTATTCACTATATATGTACACACACCTACACACAGTGAATTTAGCTTGTGTTTTGGGAAGTGTGCAGAGACTCAATCACTCGGGTCTCGAACTGAGTAAATCTTAGAGTGACAAGTGGTTTGTATCTCTCTCAGGTCCTGTGTGTGTGTGTGTGTGTGTGTGTGTGTGTGTGTGTGTGTGTGTGTGTGTGTGTGTGTGTGTGTGTGTGTGTGTGTGTGTGTGTGTGTGTGTGTATGTGTGTGTGTGTGTATGTGTGTGTGTGTGTGTGTGTGTGTACTCACCTAGTTCTCACCTAGTTGAGGTTGCGGGGGTCGAGTCCGAGCTCCTGACCCCGTCTCTTCAATGATCGCTACTAGGTCACTCTCCCTGAACCGTGAGCTTTATCATACCTCTGTTTAAAGCTATGTATAGATCCTGCCTCCACTATATCGCTTCCCAAACTATTCTACTTCCTGACTACTCTGTGGCTGAAGAAATACTTCCTAACATCTCTGTGATTCATCTGTGTCTTCAACTTCCAATTGTGTCCCCTTGTTACTGTGTCCAATCTCTGGAACATCCTGTCTTTGTCCACCTTGTCAATTCCTCTCAGTATTTTGTATGTCGTTATCATGTCCCCCCTATCTCTCCTGTCCTCCAGTGTCGTCAGGTTGATTTCCCTTAACCTCTCCTCGTAGGACATACCTCTTAGCTCTGGGACTAGTCTTGTTGCAAACCTTTGCACTTTCTCTAGTTTCTTTACGTGCTTGGCTAGGTGTGGGTTCCAAACTGGTGCCGCATACTCCAATATGGGCCTAACGTACACGGTGTACAAGGTACTGAACGATTCCTTATTAAGATGCCGGAATGCTGTTCTGAGGTTTGCTAGGCGCCCATATGCTGCAGCAGTTATTTGGTCGATGTGCGCTTCAGGAGATGTGCCTGGTGTTATACTCACCCCAAGATCTTTTTCCTTGAGTGAGGTTTGTAGTCTCTGGCCCCCTAGACTGTACTCCGTCTGCGGTCTTCTTTGCCCTTCCCCAATCTTCAGGACTTTGCACTTGGTGGGATTGAACTCCAGGAGCCAATTGCTGGACCAGGTCTGCAGCCTGTCCAGATCCCTTTGTAGTTCTGCCTGGTCTTCGATCGAGTGAATTCTTCTCATCAACTTCACGTCATCTGCAAACAGGGACACCTCAGAGTCTATTCCTTCCGTCATGTCGTTCACAAATACCAGAAACAGCACTGGTACTAGGACTGACCCTGTGGGACGCCTCTGGTCACAGGTGCCCACTCTGACACCTCGCCAAGTACCATGACTAGCTGCTGTCATCCTGGCAAGTATTCCCTGATCCATTGTAGTGCCTTCCCTGTTATCCCTGCTTGGTCCTCCAGTTTTTGCACTAATCTCTTGTGTGGAACTGTGTCAAACGTCTTCTTGCAGTCCAAGAATATGCAATCCACCCACCCCTCTCTCTCTTGTCTTACTGCTGTCACCATGTCATAGAACTCCAGTTCTATGACATGGTTTGTGACACAGGATTTCCCGCCCCTGAAACCATGTTGGCTGCTGTTAATGAGATCATTCCTTTCTAGGTGTTCCACCACTCTTCTCCTGATAATCTTCTCCATGATTTTGCATACTATACATGTCAGTGACACTGGTCTGTAGTTTAGTGCTTCATGTCTGTCTCCTTTTTTAAAGATTGGGACTACATTTGCTGTCTTCCATGCCTCAGGCAATCTCCCTGTTTCGATAGTTGTATTGAATATTGTTGTTAAGGGTATGCATAGCGCCTCTGCTCCCTCTCTCAGGACCCATGGGGAGATGTTATCTGGCCCCATTGCCTTTGAGGTATCTAGCTCACTCAGAAGCCTCTTCACTTCTTCCTCGGTTGTGTGCACTGTGTCCAGAACTTGGTGGTGTGCCCCACCTCTCTGTCTTTCTGGAGCCCCTTCTGTCTCCTCTGTGAACACTTCTTTGAATCTCTTGAGTTCCTCACATACTTCACGGTTATTTCTTGTTGTCTCTCCTCCTTCCTTCCTTCCTTAGCCTCATTACCTGGTCCTTGACTGTTGTTTTCCTCCTGATGTGGCTGTATAACAGTTTCGGGTAGATTTGGCTTTCGCTGCTATGTCGTTTTCATATTGTCTTCGGGCCTCCCTTCTTATCTGTGCATATTCGTTTCTGGCTCTACGACTGCTCTCCTTATTCTCCTGGGTCCTTTGCCTTCTATATTTCTTCCATTCCCTAGCACACTTGGTTTTTGCCTCCCTGCACCTTTGGGTGAACCATGGGCTCATCCTGGCTTTTTCATTATTCCTGTCACCCTTGGGTACAAACCTCTCCCCACCCTCCTTGCATATTGTTGCTGCATATTCCATCATCTCATTAACTGGCTTCCCTGCCAGTTCTCTGTCCCACTGAACCCCGTTCAGGAAGTTCCTCATTCCCGTGTAGTCCCCTTTCTTGTAGTTTGGCTTCATTCATCCTTGCCTTCCTGCTTCTCCCTCCACTTGTAGCTCTACTGTGCATTCGAAGCTTAAAACCACATGATCGCTGGCCCCAAGGGGTCTTTCATATGTGATGTCCTCGATTTCTGCTCTATTCAAGGTGAATACTAAGTCCAGTCTTGCTGGTTCATCCTCTCCTCTCTCTCTTGTAGTGTCCCTTACGTGTTGGTACATGAAGTTTTCCAGTACCACCTCCATCATCTTAGCCCTCCATGTACCTGGTCCTTGACTGTTGTTTTCCTCCTGATGTGGCTGTATAACAGTTTCGGGTCAGATTTGGCTTTTGTGTGCGTGTGTGTGTGTGTGTGTGTGTGCGTTAGTCAGAATGAAGGAGCCAGGGTGAAGGAGCCAGGATGAAGCAGCCAGGATGAAGGAGCCAGAATGAAGGAGCCAGGGTGAAGGAGCCAGGATGAAGGAGCCAGGGTGAAGGAGCCAGAATGAAGGAGCCAAGGTGAAGGAGCCAGAATGAAGGAGCCAGGGTGAAGGAGCCAGGATGAAGCAGCCAGCCTCCCTTCTTATCTGTGCATATTCGTTTCTGGCTCTACGACTGCTCTCCTTATTCTCCTGGGTCCTTTGCCTTCTATATTTCTTCCATTCCCTAGCACACTTGGTTTTTGCCTCCCTGCACCTTTGGGTGAACCATGGGCTCATCCTGGCTTTTTCATTATTCCTGTTACCCTTGGGTACAAACCTCTCCTCACCCTCCTTGCATATTGTTGCTGCATATTCCATCATCTCATTAACTGGCTTCCCTGCCAGTTCTCTGTCCCACTGAACCCCGTTCAGGAAGTTCCTCATTCCCGTGTAGTCCCCTTTCTTGTAGTTTGGCTTCATTCATCCTTGCCTTCCTGCTTCTCCCTCCACTTGTAGCTCTACTGTGCATTCGAAGCTTAAAACCACATGATCGCTGGCCCCAAGGGGTCTTTCATATGTGATGTCCTCGATTTCTGCTCTATTCAAGGTGAATACTAAGTCCAGTCTTGCTGGTTCATCCTCTCCTCTCTCTCTTGTAGTGTCCCTTACGTGTTGGTACATGAAGTTTTCCAGTACCACCTCCATCATCTTAGCCCTCCATGTACCTGGTCCTTGATGTGGCTGTATAACAGTTTCGGGTCAGATTTGGCTTTTGTGTGCGTGTGTGTGTGTGTGTGTGTGTGTGTGTGTGTGCGTTAGTCAGAATGAAGGAGCCAGGGTGAAGGAGCCAGGATGAAGCAGCCAGGATGAAGGAGCCAGAATGAAGGAGCCAGGGTTAAGGAGCCAGGATGAAGGAGCCAGGGTGAAGGAGCCAGAATGAAGGAGCCAAGGTGAAGGAGCCAGAATGAAGGAGCCAGGGTGAAGGAGCCAGGATGAAGCAGCCAGGATAAAGGAGCCAGGATGAAGAAGCCAGGGTGAAGGAGCCAGGATGAAGCAGCCAGGATGAAGGAGCCAGAATGAAGGAGCCAGGGTGAAGGAGCAGGATGAAGGAGCCAGGATGAAGGAGCCTGAATGAAGGAACGAGGGTGAAGGAGCCAGGATGAAGCAGCCAGGATAAAGGAGCCAGGATGAAGAAGCCAGGGTGAAGGAGCCAGGATGAAGCAGCCAGGATGAAGGAGCCAGAATGAAGGTGCCAGGGTGAAGGAGCAGGATGAAGGAGCCAGGATGAAGGAGCCTGAATGAAGGAGCCAGGGTGAAGGAGCCAGGATGAAGCAGCCAGGGTGAAGGAGCCAGAATGAAGGAGACAGGGTGAAGGAGCCAGGATAAAGAAGCCAGAATGAAGGAGCCAGGATGAAGGAGCCAGGATGAAGGAGCAAGAGCGAAGGAGCCAGGGTGAAGGAGCCAGAATGAAGGAGCCAGGATTAAGGAGCCAAGATGAAGGAGCCAGGGTGAAGGAGCCAGGATGAAGGAGCCAGGGCGAAGGAGCCAGGGTGAAGGAGCCGGGATGAAGGAGCCAGGGTGAAGGAGCCAGGATGAAGGAGCCAGGATGAAGGAGCCAGGGTGAAGGAGCCAGGATGAAGGAGCCAGGATGAAGGAGCCAGGATGAAGGAGCCAGGGTGAAGGAGCCAGGATGAAGCAGCAGGGTGAAGGAGCCAGAATGAAGGAGACAGGGTGAAGGAGCCATGATAAAGAAGCCAGAATGAAGGAGCCAAGATGAAGGAGCCAGGATGAAGGAGCTAGAGCGAAGGAGCCAGGGTGAAGGAGCCAGGATGAAGGAGCCAGGGCGAAGGAGCCAGGGTGAAGGAGCCAGGGTGAAGCAGCCAGGATGAAGGAGCAGGGCGAAGGAGCCAGGGTGAAGAAGCCAGGATGAAGGAGCCAGGGTGAAGGAGCAAGGGTGAAGAAGCCAGGGCGAAGGAGCCAGGATGAAGGAGCCAGGGTGAAGGAGTCAGGATGAAGGAGCCAGGGGAAGCCAGGATGAAGGAGCCACAGTGAAGGAGTAAGGGTGAAGGAGCCAGGATGATGGAACCAGGGTGGAGGAGCCAGAATGAAGGAGCCAGAGTGAAGGAGCTTGAGTGAAGGAGCCAGAGTGAAGGCGCCAGAATGAAGGAGCCAGAGTGAAGGAGCTTGAGTGAAGGAGCCAAAATGAAGGACCCAGAGTGAAGGAGTCAGAGTGAAGAAGCCAGAGTGAACAGAGTGAAGAAACCAGAGAGAAGGAGCAAGAGTGAAGGAGCCAAATTGAGCTATGGTGAAGGAACTAGGGTGAAGGAACTAGGGTGAAGGAACTAGGGTGAAGGAGCTAGAGTGAAGGAGCCAGAGTGAAGGAGCCAGAGTGAATAGAGTGAAGAAACCAGAGAGAAGGAGCAAGAGTGAAGGAGCCAAATTGAGCTATGGTGAAGGAACTAGGGTGAAGGAACTAGGGTGAAGGAGCTAGAGTGAAGGAGCCAGAGCGAAGGAGCCAGAGTGAAGAAGCCAGAGTGAAGGAGCCAGAGTGAAGGAGCCAGAGCGAAGGAGGCAGAGTGAAGGAGCCAGAGTGAAGGAGCCAGAGTGAAGGAGCCAGAGTGAAGAAGTCAGAGTGAAGTAGCCAGAGTGAAGGAGCCAGAGTGAAGAAGCCAGAGTGAAGGAGCCAGAGTGAAGGACCCAGAGTGAAGGAGCCAGAGTGAAGGAGCCAGAGTGAAGGAGCCAGAGTGAAGGAGCCAGAATGAAGGAGCCAGAGTGAAGGAGCCAGAGTGAAGGAGCCAGAGTGAAGGAGCCAGAGTGAAGGAGCCAGAGTGAAGGAGCCAGAGCGAAGGAGCCAGAGTGAAGGAGCCAGAGTGAAGGAGCCAGAGCGAAGGAGCCAGAGTGAAGGAGCCAGAGTGAAGGAGCCAAAGTGAAGGAGCCAGAGTGAAGAAGTCAAAGTGAAGTAGCCAGAGCGAAGGAGCCAGAGTGAAGGAGCCAGAGTGAAGGAGCCAGAGTGTAGGAGCCAGAACGAAGGAGCCAGAGTGAAGGAGCCAGAGTGAAGGAGCCAGAGTGAAGGAGCCAGAGTGAAGGAGCCAGAGTGAAGGAGCCAGAATGAAGGAGCCAGAGCGAAGGAGCCAGAGTGAAGGAGCCAGAGTGAAGGAGCCAGAGCGAAAGAGCCAGAGCGAAGGAGCCAGAGTGAAGGAGCCAGAGTGAAGGACCCAGAGTGAAGGAGCCAGAGTGAAGGAGCCAGAGTGAAAGAGCCAGAGTGAAGGAGCCAGAGTGAAGGAACCAGAGTGAAGGAGCCAGAGTAAAGGAGCCACAGTGAAGGAGCCAGAGTGAAGGAGCCAGAGTGAAGGATCCAGAGCGAAGGAGCCAGAGCGAAGGAGCCAGAGCGAAGGAGCCAGAGTGAAGGAGCCAGAGTGAAGGGGCTAGAGTGAAGGAGCCAGAGTGAAGGAGCCAGAGCGAAGGAGCCAGAGCGAAGGAGCCAGAGTGAAGGAGCCAGAGTGAAGGAGCCAGAGTGAAGGAGCCAGAGTGAAGGAGCCAGAGTGAAGGAGCCAGAGCGAAGGAGCCAGAGCGAAGGAGCCAGAGCGAAGGAGCCAGAGTGAAGGAGCCAGAGTGAAGGAGCCAGAGTGAAGGAGCCAG
The DNA here is from genome assembly GCF_038502225.1 of Cherax quadricarinatus. Lineage (NCBI taxonomy): Eukaryota > Metazoa > Arthropoda > Malacostraca > Decapoda > Parastacidae > Cherax > Cherax quadricarinatus. Next base: position 13,401,433 of record NC_091305.1, on the reverse strand, counting down.
AGCGAAGGAGCCAGAGTGAAGGAGCCAGAGTGAAGGAGCCAGAGTGAAGGAGCCAGAGTGAAGGAGCCAGAGTGAAGGAGCCAGAGTGAAGGAGCCAGAGTGAAGGAGCCAGAGTAAAGGAGCCAGAGTGAAGGAGCCAGAGCGAAGGAGCCAGAGCGAAGGAGCCAGAGTGAAGGAGCCAGAGTGAAGGAGCCAGAGCGAAGGAGCCAGAGTGAAGGAGCCAGAGCGAAGGAGCCAGAGTGAAGGAGCCTGAGTGAAGGAGCCAGAGCGAAGGAGCCAGAGCGAAGGAGCCAGAGTGAAGGAGCCAGAGTGAAGGAGCCAGAGTGAAGGAGCCAGAGTGAAGGAGCCAGAGTGAAGGAGCCAGAGTGAAGGAACCAGAGTGAAGGAGCCAGTGAAGGAGCCAGAGTGAAGGAGCCAGAGTGAAGGAGCCAGAGTGAAGGAGCCAGAGTGAAGGAGCCAGTGAAGGAGCCAGAGTGAAGGAGCCAGAGTGAAGGAGCCAGAGCGAAGGAGTCAGAGTGAAGGAGCCAGAGGAGCCAGTGAAGGAGCCAGTGAAGGAGCCAGAGTGAAGGAGCCAGAGTGAAGGAGCCAGAGTGAAGGAGCCAGAGTGAAGGAGCCAGAGTGAAGGAGCCAGAGTGAAGGAGCCAGAGTGAAGGAGCCAGAGTGAAGGAGCCAGAGTGAAGGAGCCAGAGTGAAGGAGCCAGAGTGAAGGAGCCAGAGTAAAGGAGCCAGAGTGAAGGAGCCAGAGTAAAGGAGCCAGAGTGAAGGAGCCAGAGTGAAGGAGCCAGAGTGAAGGAGCCAGGGTAAAGGAGCCAGAGTGAAGGAACCAGAGTAAAGGAGCCAGAGTGAAGGAGCCAGAGTGAAGGAGCCAGAGTGAAGGAGCCAGAGTAAAGGAGCCAGAGTGAAGGAGCCAGAGTAAAGGAGCCAGAGTGAAGGAGCCAGAGTGAAGGAGCCAGAGTGAAGGAGCCAGAGTGAAGGAGCCAGAGTGAAGGAGCCAGAGTAAAGGAGCCAGAGTGAAGGAGCCAGAGTAAAGGAGCCAGAGTGAAGGAACCAGAGTGAAGGAGCCAGAGTGAAGGAGCCAGAGTGAAGGAGCCAGAGTGAAGGAGCCAGAGTGAAGGAGCCAGAGTAAAGGAGCCAGAGTGAAGGAGGCAGGGTAAAGGAGCCAGAGTGAAGGAGCCAGAGTGAAGGAGCCAGAGTGAAGGAGCCAGAGTAAAGGAGCCAGAGTGAAGGAGCCAGAGTAAAGGAGCCAGAGTGAAGGAGCCAGAGTGAAGGAGCCAGAGTGAAGGAGCCAGAGTGAAGGAGCCAGAGTGAAGGAGCCAGAATAAAGGAGCCAGAGTGAAGGAGCCAGAGTGAAGGAGCTAGAGTGAAGGAGCCAGAGTGAAGGAGCCAGAGTGAAGGAGAAATTTAGTATTCTACATTTTGGCCAACATTCTGCTGGCAAGCAAGTTTGCCGGAGGCTGTATAGCTGCAAAGTTAGTATATCTTGGTCTGCAGGGAGGGAGGGAGATAAAGGGAGTGAAGGAGGGAGGGGAGAGAAAGAGAGGAAAGGAGGGAGAGAGATAAAGGAAGTGAAGGAGGGAGGGAGAGAAAGTTAGTATATCTTTGTTTGGAAGGAGGGAAGGGAGAATTGGTGAACTTGTGGATAGACAGGAAGAGAGGATTGGTAGGGAAAGAAAAGGAGGGAAGGAGAGGCAGAGAGAGAGAGAGGAAAGGAGGAAGGAAGAGAAAAGTAGACAGAGAGGGGGAGAGAGTGAGGAAGAAAAAGATGCAGGAGATGAGAAAGGAGAAAAGGAGACGGAAAAGGCTAAGGAGTAGTAGAAGGGAGGAAAGAATGGAAGGAGAAGGAAGGAGGGAGGAGTGGAAGGAGAAGGAAGGAGGAGAAGGAGAGAAAGTGGAAAAAAAGGGAGATTCTTTCAGCAAAACTGGATACATCAGCAATGTGCTGCTGCCTTAGTCCATACGATAGTTACCTGGTGATAATGACAGGGAGACAGGGAGGGAGAAGAAAGACGGGAGACAGGGAGGGAGAAGAAAGACGGAAGACAGGGAGGGAGAAGAAAGACGGGAGACAGGGAGGGAGAAAAAAGACGGGAGACAGGGAGGGAGAAAAAAGGCGGGAGACAAGGAGGGAGAAGAAAGACGGGAGACAGGGAGGGAGAAGAAAGACGGGAGACAGGGAGGGAGAAGAAAGACGGGAGACAGAGAGGAAGATTTAGCATAGAGGAGACAAGAAGATTCGAGTGACAGGTGAAGAAAAGAGAAGATTAGAGTGTAAAAGGAAGAGGAATGAAAAGAAGTGAATAACGGAAGAGGGAATGGAACCGGGAAAGTGTAGGTAACAGTTCTTAGCGTGTCAATAAAGTTAGGAATCATTAACTTGTAAATAGCTTGTTAATAAAGTTAGGGATCCTTAACCTTACCTTGTCAAACCTTGTTTAAAAATAAAGGGGGGGAGCAGGGAAGCAAGAAGGATGGGAAGAGATGAAGGAAGCTGTGTTCGTCAGTCACTTGCGATGGAATAAGGAGTAGTTGTAAGGTTATCAGTCACTGAGCCTTGTAGAAGGTAGTCAGTCCCTCAGTCTTGGTAGAAGGTAGTCAGTCTCTCAGTCTTGTAGAAGGTAGTCAGTCCCTCAGTCTTGGTAGAAGGTAATCAGTCCCTCAGCCTTGGTAGAAGGTAGTCAGTCCCTCAGTCTTGTAGAAGGTAGTCAGTCCCTCAGTCTTGGTAGAAGGTAGTCAGTCCTTCAGTCTTGTAGAAGGTAATCAGTCCCTCAGCCTTGGTAGAAGGTAGTCAGTCCCTCAGTCTTGGTAGAAGGTAATTGTTACGAACATAGTCAGTTGGTCCCTGGGTTATAGTGCTTTTCGTAACAAAATAAACTTAGTACGTCTAGGTACTCACTTCAGAGGAAAAGGAATTTTCTTAGTTTCTATTTAATTTATTAATAATCATAATAATCACTTAAATTCACCTTCTCATATTTTGCACTATGAGTAGAATATTTTGCCATTCCTCATTAAAACAACACAGTACTAGGTCACGTATTTACAAATGGCTCTGAGTCACGAAATATTAGTATATGCACATGCACAGCGTTGCCTAAAAACTCGAACACATTAATAGATTTCTTATAATAGGGTTCACTTTACAATAAGTCCTCATACACTACAGAGGCTTGCTCACTTGGCTTTACTTTCTCTAAGAGCTTCTCAACCGCCTTCTCCAACCGAGATAAGTCTTAGCAGTAAGTTCCCGAAAATTCCTGGGATTTTCTAGGGAGGCGAATGGTGGTTTAGAGGTGGATACTTCCCTCGACCCTTCCTGGTCCAGAGGAATGTATGAACTGAATTCTGTGAGGCTTTACCAGCCCACTTTGTCTCGGTCGGAGCAGGGGTTGAGCAGCTCGAAACACCTACTGGTGCTTGGCCAGGTCACCAGCAGTTGACACTAATTAAACGACCTACCTAAATACAAAGCTAAGTAATACGACCAGATAATATTATAAAGTCGAGTAAATCCATTTTTGCTACTAATGGAATTACTCCTGAATATAATATAAAGTGAAATAGCAAAAATAACATTTAAAAGTATACCATTGTGATAATAACAAGAAGAAACAGTCTACTTAAAATGAACAAAAGGGTGTAACAGTAATCAGTCCCTCAGCCTCGGTAGAAGGTAGTCAGTCCCTCAGTCTTGTAGAAGGTAGTCAGTCCCTCAGTCTTGGTAGAAGGTAGTCAGTCCCTCAGCCTTGGTAGAAGGTAGTCAGTCCCTCAGTCTTGTAGAAGGTAGTCAGTCCCTCAGTCTTGGTAGAAGGTAGTCAGTCCCTCAGTCTTGGTAGAAGGTAGTCAGTCCCTCAGTCTTGGTAGAAGGTAGTCAGTCCCTCAGTCTTGGTAGAAGGTAATCAGTCCCTCAGCCTTGGCAGAAGGTAGTCAGTCCCTCAGTCTTGGTAGAAGGTTGTCATTCCCTCAGTCTTGGTAGAAGGTTGTCATTCCCTCAGTCTTGGTAGAAGGTAAACAGTCTCTCAGCCTTGGTAGAAGGTAATCAGTCTCTCAGCCTTGGTAGAAGGTAAACAGTCTCTCAGCCTTGGTAGAAGGTAATCAGTCTCTCAGCCTTGGTAGAAGGTAATCAGTCTCTCAGCCTTGGTAGAAGGTAATCAGTCTGTCAGCCTTGGTAGAAGGTAGTCAGTCCCTCAGCCTTGGTAGAAGGTAGTCAGTCCCTCAGCCTTGGTAGAAGTTAGTCATTCCCTCAGCCTTGGTAGAAGGTAGTCAGTCCCTCAGCCTTGGTAGAAGGTAGTCAGTCCCTCAGTCTTGGCAGAAGGTAGTCATTCCCTCAGCCTTGGTAGAAGATAGTCCCTCAGCCTTGTAGAAGGTAGTCAGTCCCTCAGTCTTGGTAGAAGGTAGTCAGTCCCTCAGCCTTGGTAGAAGGCAGTCAGTCCCTCAGCCTTGGTAGAAGGTAGTCGGTCCCTCATCCTTGGTAGAAGGTAGTCAGTCCCTCAGCCATGGTAGAAGGTAGTCAGTCCCTCAGCCTTGGTAGAAGGTAGTCAGTCCCTCGGCCTTGGTAGAAAGTAGTCAGTCCCTCAGCCTTGGTATGAGGTAGTCAGTCCCTCAGCCTTGGTAGAAGGTAATCAGTCCCTCAGCCTTGGTAGAAGGTAATCATTCCCTCAGCCTTGGTAGGAGGTAGTCAGTCCCTCAGCCGTGGTAGGAGGTAGTCAGTCCCTCAGCCTTGGTAGGAGGTAGTCAGTCCCTCAGCCTTGGTAGAAGGTAGTCAGTCCCTCAGCTTTGGTAGTAAGCAGTCAGTCCCTCAGCCTGGTAGAAGGTAGTCAGTCCCTCAGCTTTGGTAGTAAGCAGTCAGTCCTTCAGCCTTGGTAGAAGGTAGTCAGTCCCTCAGCTTTGGTAGTAAGCAGTCAGTCCCTCAGCCTTGGTAGAAGGTAGTAGTTCCTAAGCTTTGGTAGTAAGCAGTCAGTCCCTCAGCCTTGGAAGAAGGCAGTCAGTCCCTCAGCCTTGGTAGTAAGTAGTCAGTCCCTCGGCCTTGGTAGAAGGTAGTCAGTCCCTCAGCTTTGGTAGTAAGTAGTCATTCCCTCAGCCTTGGTAGAAGGTAGTCAGTCCCTCAGCCTTGGTAGAAGGTAGTCAGTCCCTCAGCCTTGGTAGAAGGTAGTCAGTCCCTCAGCCTTGGTAGAAGGTAGTCAGTCCCTCAGCCTTGGTAGAAGGTAGTCAGTCCCTCAGCCTTGGTAGAAGGTAGTCAGTCCCTCAGCCTTGGTAGAAGGTAGTCCGTCCCTCAGCCTTGGTAGAAGGTAGTCAGTCCCTCAGCCTTGGTAGAAGGTAGTCAGTCCCTCAGCCTTGGTAGAAGGTAGTCAGTCCCTCAGCCTTGGTAGAAGGTAGTCAGTCCCTCAGCCTTGGTAGAAGGTAGTCAGTCCCACAGCCTTGGTAGAAGGTAGTCAGTCCCTCAGCCTTGGTAGGAGGCAGACAGTCCCTCAGTTTCCTTATGTGTGTGTATGTATGTGTGTGCGTATGTGTGTGTGTGTGTGTACTCACCTAATTGTACTCACCTAATTGTGGTTGCAGGGGTCGAGACTCAGCTCCTGGCCCCGCCTCTTCACTGATCGCTACTGGATCCTCTCTCTCTCTGCTTCCTGAGCTTTGTCATACCTCTTCTTAAAACTATGTATGGTTCCTGCCTCCACTACTTCACTTGCTAGGCTATTCCACTTGCTGACAACTCTATGACTGAAGAAATACTTCCTAACGTCCCTGTGACTCGTCTGAGTCTTCAGCTTCCAGTTGTGACCCCTTCTCCCTGTGTCCCCTCTCTGGAACATCCTATCTCTGTCCACCTTGTCTATTCCCCGCAGTATCTTGTATGTCGTTATCATGTCTCCCCTGACCCTTCTGTCCTCCAGTGTCGTCAGTCCGATTTCCCTTAACCTTTCCTCGTACGACATTCCCTTGAGCTCTGGGACTAGCCTTGTTGCAAACCTTTGTACTTTCTCTAACTTCTTGACGTGCTTGACCAGGTGTGGGTTCCAGACTGGTGCTGCATACTCCAGTATGGGCCTAACATACACAGTGTACAGTGTCTTGAACGATTCCTTATTAAGGTATCGGAACGCTATTCTCAGGTTTGCCAGGCGCCCGTATGCTGCAGCGGTTATTTGGTTGATGTGTGCCTCCGGTGATGTGCTCGGTGTTATGGTCACCCCAAGGTCTTTCTCCCTGAGTGAGGTCTGTAGTCTTTGTCCACCTAGCCTATACTCTGTCTGCGGTCTTCGTTGCCCCTCCCCAATCTTCATGACTTTGCATTTGGCTGGATTGAATTCGAGAAGCCAGTTACTGGACCACATGTCCAGCCTCTCCAGGTCTCTTTGCAGTTCTGCCTCATCCTCGTCCGATTTAATTCTTCTCATCAACTTCACGTCATCTGCGAACAGGGACACTTCAGAGTCTATTCCTTCCATCATGTCGTTCACATATATCAAAAATAGCACTGGTCCTAGAACTGACCCCTGTGGGACCCCGCTCGTAACAGGCGCCCACTGTGATACCTCTTGACGCACCATGACTCGTTGCTGCCTCCCTGTCAGGTATTCCCTTATCCATTGCAGTGCCCTTCCTTTTACGTGTGCCTGATCCTCCAGCTTCTGCACTAATCTCTTGTGGGGAACTGTGTCAAAAGCCTTCCTGCAGTCTAGGAAAACGCAATCTACCCAACCCTCTCTCTCGTGTCTTACTTCTGTTACCTTGTCATAAAACTCCAGGAGGTTTGTGATACAAGATTTGCCTTCCATGAACCCATGCTGGTTTTCATTTATAATCTTGTTCCTTTCCAGGTGTTCGACCACTCTCCTCCTGATAATCTTCTCCATGACTTTGCACACAATACATGTCAGAGACACAGGTCTGTAGTTTAGTGCCTCGTTTCTGTTTCCTTTCTTAAATATGGGGACTACATTAGCTGTCTTCCATTTCTCAGGTAGTTGCCCAGTTTCAAGGGATGTGTTGAAGATTGTGGTTAGAGGCACACACAGCATCTCTGCTCCTTCTCTAAGGACCCATGGGGAGATGTTGTCCGGTCCCATCGCCTTTGAGGTGTCAAGGTCACTTAAGAGCTTCTTCACCTCCTCCTCAGTTGTTCGTATGTCATCCAACACTTGTTGGTATATTCCCTCTTGATGTTCCCTTCTGTGCTGTCTTCCCACAGCCCTTTCTGTCTCTACTGTAAAAACTTCCTTAAATCTCCTGTTCAGCTCCTCACATACCTCCTGATCATTTCTTGTGAGTTCTCCACCTTCTGTCCTTAATCTGATCACCTGGTCTTTGACTGTTGTCTTCCTCCTGATGTGGCTATACAACAGTTTCGGGTCAGTCTTGATTCTCGATGCTATGTCA